>NC_133380.1:10095886-10423165 GCF_049309525.1 Garra rufa | reverse complement strand
ATTACATTTCACGAGTCCCCTGTTTGTTATGAAATTAAACTGCCTGCCGTTCTTCAGAAAAATTCTTAAGGTTCCACAAATTCTTTGGTTTTGCAGCATTTTTGTGTATTTGAACCCTTGGATTTTGAGATCCATCTTTTCACACTGAGGACAACTGAGGGACTCATATGCAACTATTACAGAAGGTTCAAACACTGACTGATGCTTCTGAAGGAAACACGATGCATTAAGAGCTAGGGGTGAAAACTTTTGAACATAATGAAGATGTGTACATTTTTCTTATTTTGCTTAATGTCATATATTTTTTAAATTAGTACTGATTCAGAAGCCACAGAAGATGTTAAAAAGACTAAATAAGTGACATTTACCCTGATCTTCAAATTCAAAAGTTTTCACCCCCGGCTCTTAATGCATTGTTTCGTTCTGAAGCATCAATGAATGTTTGAACCTTCTGTAATAGTTGCATATGAGTCCCTCAGTTGTCCTTAGTGTCAAAAGATGGATCTCAAAATCATACAGTCATTGTTGGAAAGGGTTCAAATACACAAAAATGCTGAAAAACCAAAGAATTTGGGCAGTGGGCAGTTTAACTGTTCAGGACAAACAAGAGATTCATGAACAACTCTCACTAAAAAAAACAGCTGTGAATCATTCAGGTAACAACACATTATTAAGAATCAAGTGTATGTAAACTTTTGAACAGGGTCATTTTTAAATTCAACTATTATTTTCACTTGTGGACTATGTAAACGCCTTTTATGTGAAATATCTTGTTCAGGTCAGTACTAAATAAAAATCTGTCTAATGTTTACTGCATTGTTATTGTTTTTACAACTAAAATTAAAATTATTAAAATTCGTTTTCATTAATTAAATACTTGAAATAAAACAAGAAATACATATGAAGATGAAACTTAAATTTAATTGAAAATAAGAAATGTTACCTTTGCAACTAACATAAACACATAACATAAAATAGCTAAAACTTGAATTAATTACTATAAATTCAAATTCAATTTATTTAAAATATGAATAAATACTTTGTTATATATTTCATGCCATCACTAGTGGAGTCCAGTTTATGGTTTGAATGGTTATTGTATTTTCCCATGTTGTTTCAAGCTTTTATTTATTTATGAACAAGGATTTGTGTATAAGTCTAGTAGTCGAGAGCGCAAATCAACGCCACACCCTGTTTGATCCAGTGCCCTTGGGTGCGATCTGTGGGCAGCTCAACTGCAATTACGTAGTTGGTTGAGTGCCCGGTGGTTGAGAGAGTTCCTGTGGAGGAAAAACAAACCTTTTCAGATCTCTGTGGTAAAACAAACCAATTTTTCACATAAATCACAATGACTCCACAGGATGTACTGTACAGTAATGAAACAAAAGACTGTGGCAGGTTTCACAAAGAAACGCTACTCAAAGTTGCTCACCAGCACGGGTCAGAGTTTTATAGATAGGACACACATAGATTCCAGATTGAGGGGGTTTGCGGTTTGGAACGGGTACCATCCAGATAACAGCCATCTCTGTGTAAAGCTCTTTGGGACGGGACTTAGCAAGCTGGCCTGTTTCTGCATCCCAGCGTGCTCCTTCAAGATACAGACCGTGGATGAAGCAGCCAATGTCAGGCCTCTCGGTCAGCTCTGAGACTGCTTCCTTCATCACCTAAAAGAGTGAAACAAATAAAAAATATATTCAAGACACATGGTTCCTAAAAAAAACACACATCGTGCTGTTTAGATATGCAACATAACATCTTATTCCAATGTTTGACCTTCTCGCTTCTCTTAATGGTCTATTAAATATCAAGTTTGCTTTGAGAGCTTATTATGGAAACATAACTGAGACTTCAAATCGCATTACACAGAGTTTAATGCAAGAAAGGCTTGCTGGTGAAAGCAAATTAACCACCTTAAAGTCAAACGCAATGGTGTCAATGGAGACCGAAGAGCTACGGGCAAAATTCTGCAGGGTTCCTGTGAGGAAGGCCTGGGGGAAGAAGAACCCACTGATCCAGAATACAGCAGGAATGCCATCTGAGATCCAGTTCTGCAAAAAGTTTATGCGCTGGACTAGATCTGACACCCAGGAAGCCAACGGCTTAAGAGACGGATATGCCTGGAAAATATTAAAAGAACATTATGCTACCTGTGTCCCAGTAAAATATTTTAGTCTAAGTCCTAAGCCTCAATAGCTATAGTGCTAATTCTAATTTCAGTTCAGAAAAAAGTCAGAATTGAAAGACATAAAGTTGCAATTTTGACTTTGGATCTAGCGATTCTGGCTTAATTTCTTACAATTCTGAGAAAATAGTCAGAATTGCTCATTTGTATCAAGCAGTTCTAAAAAACAAAGTCAGAACTGTAAATTATTAACTTGTAACCTTGTCTTGTAATTCTGACTAAATATCTATTTAATCATTTCTCACAATTGTGAGTTTGTATCTCGCAATTCTGAAGAAAAAAAAAAAAAAAACATCAGAATTGTGAGTTTATATCTTGCAATTCTGAATTTATTTCTCAGAATTGCAACTTTATGTCCTGCAATTCTGACTTTGGATCTAGCGATTCTGGCTTTATTTCTTACAATTCTGAGAAAATAGACAGAGTTGCAAGTTTGTATCGTGCAATTCTGACTTTATTTCTCAGAATTGCAACTTTGTCTTGCAATTCTGACTTTAGATCTCACAATTCTGACATAATTTCTCACAATTGTGAGTTCACATCTCACAATTCTGAGAAAAAAGTCAGAATTGTGTGTTTTTATTTTTACAATTATGTGAAAAAAAAACAGAATTGTGAGTTTGTATCTTGCAATTCTGAGAAAATAAGTCAAAATTGTACATTTGTATCTTGCAATTCTGACTTTATTTCTCAAAACTATTTTATTAGAATTGTGAATTTATGTCTTGCACTTCTGACTTTAGATCTAGCGATTCTGGGTTAATTTTTCAGAATTGCGAGTTTATTTCTCAATTCTGAGAAAACAAAATCAGAATTCAGAGTTTGTATCATGCAATTCTGAGTAAAATGTCAGAATTGTGAGTTTACATATCGCAATTCTAAATTTATTTCGCAGGATTGTGACTTTATGTCTTGCAATTCTGACTTTATATCTGGCAATTCTGGCTTCCTTTTCCACAACTGCGAGTTTGTTTCTCACAATTCTGAGAAAAAAAGTCAGAATTGTGAGTTTATGTCTTACAATTCTGACTTAATTTCTCAGAATTGCGAATTTGTAACTCAATTCTGAGAAAAAAAAAATCTGAATTGCGACAAATCTTGAAAATAGTCAGAATTGTGAGATAAAAAGTCACAATTACCTTGGATAGTTTCATTACGTATTAACGAAAACACTCATTCCACAAATTCTGTGCATGTCTTGCATGGTTAACATTCTTGCCTTGGCCTTCCATAGTTCTGGAACAGCGTTGATGAACAGACTGTTAGACATCAGCTCCAGTTCAGATGACATAACCACCAAACCCTTCAAAGCCTTCACCAGATCACTGAGACTCCGGGAAATCACGGATAACAACTTATTATATCTGTGAGAATGATAGAGAGGTGCATTTTGTGTGACAAAGTAAATTGTAGTATATTTGTTTATTTATTGTAATATACACTACTGTTTAAAATTTGGTGTCAGTAAGATTTTTTAATGTTTTTTGAAAGAACAGTAATAGTAATATTGTTAAATATTATTACAACTTTAAATCTTCGATTTGAATATATTTTAAGATGAAAATTATTCCTGTGATGGCAAAGCTGATTTTACAGAATCATTACTACAGTTTTTAGTGTCACATGATCCTTCAGAAACATTAAAATGTTCTCATTTGGTGCTAAAGAAACAATTATTATCTATGTTAAAAACAATTGTGCTACTTCATATTTTTGTGAAAACTGATACATTTCTATCAGGATTCTCTGAAGAACAGGATTCTATCAGGATTCTCTGAAGAACTAAAACCAAATTTACTTGAAACAGAAAACTTACCTGATAACCTCCTGAACCAGGACAGTGTTCATAGATTCTTCATACATCACTGGGTATTTAGTCATGACCTCTTGCACATTAATGAGACTGGGAATCTTCTCCACAATCCCCTCCACTATTTCCTCTATGATCTTAACGTGGAAAAAAGAAAAGAGAATGTGTATTAAACCTAAAAAGGATATGCATTTTATATCACAGGTGTTAAGCACAATCCATAATTGCAGTGTTATAACTGCAATCATTGTAGTAATTATCTCACATTACCACTGCATTTGAAAACATTAGTATATTGAATTCAAATAAATGTATGTAGAATTAATATTACACATACCTCATCTCTGGACTTTCCTCCACTGGCTGCTGCTCTGGGCTGGAGCCTAACTAAGGTTCCCAGCAGGGTAAATGTCTCATTTTGTGCAAAGCTGATGTTGGCATTATCATGGAGGCCGAAGATCTCCGGCGAGTCGTTAATTGGTAGACCACGGAAGTATGTCAAATAACCCTGCACAAAAAAATTAGATGTGTTGCATAACTCTAAACACAACAGAATACAAAACTGAATTGTGGAGAGAAAAGTTCCATTTGCACTGATCAGAGATCAGCTTTATTATTTTGTTCATAATATCTGAGGTTATAAGACATCAGTTCTGGACCTTGACATTGTTTTCAGTGTTGATTTGTCTGTAATCTCCAGAAGGAGAGTAACTGTGTTCATGGCCCAGGACAGCAGGGCAGTAGAAATCCTCCAGGATGTTTAGGATGCAACGGCGATCCCAGTTGTCCGTCACACGACCTCCATAGTTTATCTCCCCTGCAGTATATTTCAGAACCTGAACAGAGCGGGGGAGACAGATCAGTAAGATTTTCAAGTGTGGCCTCCTTATATATAATAAATATATAAACACTACCAAATATAGATTTTAAAATGTTCTGTAACTACTTGAAATGGCATGTTTATAGTCACCCAATATATACTTAATCAGCTAAGGATGTGCACAAAGGAAGGGAAATACTCTGCAGAGAGACATGAAACTGTGTGTGGCAAGAGAACGTCTGGTTTTGCCTTGTATGGGATGTCCTGATACTCATCCAGGAACATTTTCAGCTGGCTGATGCAGATGTGCAGGTCCCCATCCGTAAATTCGTATGGAATGTTAAATCCAAGTGGGCCGAATTTCCTGCGCTCAATAGCATTTCCATGGAAAAGGCACAAGGATAGAAGGAGAGCCTTAAACTCTGCTGTCTGCCAAAAGTACAGTGAGAGAGTAAAATACATTAGTTTTACATTAACATTAGCGTTTAAAAATGCGGGGTCGGAATACATTTTTTTAAAGAAATTCATATTTTTATTACACAAGGATGCATTAAAATGATCAAAAGTGACAATAAAACATTTATAACAACACAAAAGATTTCTATTTCAAATAAATGCTGTTCTTTTGAACTTTCTATTCATTAAAGAATACTAGGAGAAAACAAAAAGGCTTTTTTTCATAATATTTCACAATTTTTTTTTTTTTTTTTTATTATCAATATTAAAATATGCAGCCTTGGTGCATCAAAATTAAATATCTTACCGACCCCAAACCTTGGAACAGTAGTGTATTTTTGCTATAATCCTAATTAATCCCAACTTTTTTTTCTCAACATGGGACAAAGAAAATATGCTTGTTTTTAACAGAAACCTTATTGCATGAAGTGATGAAATCATCAGTAAGGCTGGCGTAGGTCCTCAGGAGATTGGCTTTAATGCCTCGTGGAGGTTCTATGGTCATCTTGGAGCCATTCTGCAGAATTGACACTGGGAACTTGCCGCTGGGCAAACTAGTGAGCCAAAGACGGAAGTCCCGATGGACCTACGGCACAAACAAGTTTTTCAGTCTATTCTTCCTTTTGAAAATCCAATAAATATAATAAACATTAACAGATTTCTTTGACAAGCAGTCAGTAAAAACTAAAATGGCTAGTCAGGTTTGTCAAACCTTGTCAGGATCGATGTTCTCAATGAGTCTCTCCAGAGATGGCATCCAGCTGGGAGCGAGGTGACAGTTCTGGAAGAAGACCCACTGTCCTTTTTCCATGGCACTGTGCATCATAGCCTCAGCACAGGGGCCCTGACATATAACAAATTCTATCAGCATAATATGGTCAATAGACTCAAATGTACACACATATAATGTCTTATGGTGTATTTAAAATCACTTTTCCATCACTAACGCCCATGCAATGCATAGCAGTTGAGTGCACAATATTAGCAAGGTGTAAAGTGAGAGAAATCTACAATGTCTATATTTTAATGTTTTGAAATAATATAAATATATAAATGAGTATAAATGAGTGAATGAATGTAGGGTTCACTATACATATAGTAGTTCATTATATAGGTGATGGAAGTGGTGTCAGACAGAGTTTTAGTCCATGTTTAACGGGACACATTTAACTTTATTACAGTAAGCTATAACAATCCTTAAATCCTGAAATTAAAACATATGCACTAAAGGGGGGTACTTGCACTAAAGACATGATCTGCAAGTTTACATTAAGACACTAGTGCAATGTTAAATATTTAAACTGGTTGGTGTGAGCCTGTATAGGTCAGGTATGTCACAGTTCTTTAGTAGGCGGCACAGAACATTTCAGGCGTTCAGAAACTTTAAATAGGAACATAATTAGCACTGGGGTGAGAAGTCATCTTTTATTAGCATTCGTCTACTGAGAAGGAAGAGTCTCAGGGTCTCAAAAGTGTGAGGGTGGATACTTTGAACTGAAATGCCATGTAGGACATACTTAAAGGCATAGTTCACCCAAAAAATTAAAATTACCTCCTGATTTTCTCACTGTCAAGCACCATCCTAGGTGTACATGACTTTCTTCTTTCAGACAAATACAATCAGAGTTATGTTAAAAAATGTCCAAGCTTTATAATAGCTTCATAATTGAAGTCCAATAAAGTGCATTCATCCATCATAAAAGTACTCCACATGGCTCCAGGGGGGTTTCTAAAGGCCTTCTGAAGTGAATAGATGCGTTTGTCTAAGAAAAATATCCATAATTAAAACTTTATAAACTGTAATCTCTAGCTTCCACAAACTGTCATACACACATTCACGAGAGAGTGGCATTCCAGCAGACTTCAAAATGCTTCAAAACACCCATTCACTGGAATTATAAAGCTTGGAAGAGCCAGGACAGACTGTATTCGTCTGAAAAAAGAAAGGATGGCATGAGGGTAAATAAATCATGGGGTAATTTTCATTTTTGGGTGAACTATCCCTTTAACACTAAATTGTGTGTTGTTGTTTTTTGCAGAGACAGCTTAGTCTGACTCCATATTTATGATATCAGTTTCGGGTATGATATTTTTTTTCTTGATGTTTTGTGTTCTGACCTGTCCTTGGCCAAGGGAGATGGCACTCATCTTCTTTGAAAACCTCATGACCTCTGCAAACTTATAAAGGTCAGCAGCAGGGTCGGTACCAGGGGAAAGCACAAAAATGAGAGCGGTGGAGGATGACGAATCTTTAAACACCACAGACAGATCTGATGTCTGAAAGACAAGAGAAACATGGTGGAAGGAGAGTGAGAATATGAGAAATAATCCAATAACCAAAAACAGTGAGTCATACAGAAAAACATTATTAGCACGACTCAAAAATATGCAAATACCCGCTAAAAGGTCAATTAAAATTAACCTCTGATTATTTAACATTCTAATGTGAAGTTTTAACATATACAGTATACTTTTTGTTTAATATCAAAATGCTATTAGATTGTTAATGCTGATATGAGTTTGGTATATATAGAGCGTATGTGTGGGTACCTGTGGCTCGATGAAATTCTGTCCCAGCTGTGAAGCCACAAAGTCCTGCAGGCCGTGAGTAAGCCGGTCGGCTCTCAGACAGCGTAGAACCAGCAGTTTCTGAAACGAGTCTAAACCACTGTCCCACTCGCCTGGAAGAGGCTCCCTGTTCACATACATATGCTTATAAACTGAGAATCTAAACTTGACATGAACAATAACAATACAATTTATAACCTCTAACAGGGCCCATAACAAGTGTGTTTGTGGCTACCTGTGTGGTTGGCTGCTGTCGAATATACATTTGAATGCGGATTCATGTTTGGAGAAACTCTCTGGCAGGTTACTGAAGGTGGGCAGGGCGCTCAGTGCTAGTATGTCCTGCCAGGCTCTCATGGACAGCCAGTTTGGAGCAGGATTTGGAGCCTGATGCTGGGGCCGACCACCTGACAACAAGTATCGCCACTCAGCCTGACACACAGACACAAACACGTTATTATTTTTTCATTACTATAAACATAAACAACAATATGACACCATAGTGTTGACTGTTCATTTGCTTCTATCACAGCACAATCAAATAAAGCTGGATTTATAGTGGAATAAACATTAGTGATAAGATCAAAAGAAACTGGAGACAGAATTCAGTTAATGAAGTTTTTTTAAATGTCCTTGGATTGTTTTTTGATAATGTCGGATGAACATTTGCTGGATGGAAAGAAAGAAAATGAGATCATGAAAAAAATAAAAAATTAGGTTTTTTAAACCAGACTAACCATATCAATCTTGCTGTCATTCATCAGGATTCTGGCACAAAGGAGGAAGGCAAACATCAGCTTGTGTTTCTCAAAAAGGCTGCGACAGACGTTACTGTACAAGCTGAAGGTGAAGAACTCATTAATGTTGAAAATACGCTCCTTCACGTTATCTGTGGGGAAATAAGCCAAGATAGTTCATCAGAAATTATATTGTTTATTAACTAATACTGTAAATGTCTATAAGATAATGCCTAAACTCTAAACCTTGGTATACACTTCCGTTCAAAAGTTTGGGATCAGTACGATTTTTAATGTTTTTTAAAGAAGTTTTTTCTGCTCATGAGGGCTGTGTTTATTGGATTCAAAATACAGAAAACAACAGTAATATTGTGAAATATTATTGTAATTTAAAGTACTGGTTTTCTATTTGAATGTACTTTAAAATAGAATTTATTCCTGTAATGAAAAGCTGAATTTTTCAGCCTCATTACTTCACTCTTCAGTGTCACACGATCCTTTAGAAATCATTCTAATATGCTGAATTATTATCATTGTTGGAAACAGTTGTGCTGCTTAGTATTTTTTCAGGATTCTTTAATGAATAAAATGTTAAAATGAACAGCATTTGTTTAAAATAGAAATCTTTTATAACAATATACACTACCATTCAAAGTTTGGGGTCAGTACATTTTTTCTTTCTCTCTCTTTGAAATAAATTAATACTTTTTCTCAGCAAGCATTTGTTAAAAAGTGGTAGTAAAGACTAAATATTTCTATTTTGAATAAATGCTGTTCTTTTAAACTTTTTATTCATCAAAGAATCCTGAAAAAATATCACGGGTTCCAAAAAATATTAAGCAGCACAACTGTTGCCAACGGATCATGTGACACTGAAGACTGGTTGATGAAAATTCAGCTTTGCATCACAGAAATAAATTATATTTAAAGGTAAATTAAAATGAAAACTGTTATTTTAAATTGCAATAATATTTCAAAATACTACTTTCTTTTGTATTTTTGAATTTTTTTTAAGAGACTTCTTAAAAAAAAACATTAAAAATCTTGCTGATCCCAAACTTTTGAATGGCAGTGTAAATCTTATAGGTATAGTTTCAAAATGTAAAAAAAATAATTTTTTTTAAATTTATAACACTGGAAAAGTAATGTAAATTGAATAAAATTTAAAAAAACTCCATTGTTATTCTTATAATAAATATACATTTTTATAGTTCTTCCAAGCTCTAAAATATTTTATTGGGTAGAAAAAACCTGGAAACAACTGGAGAAGTTATGGGGCCTTTAAATATTGTTGTGGGCCTCTGTCTAAATCTCTAAAAAACATTTGCAGGTTCTTCAATGCTGAAGGTCAATAACAGAGGGACATGTGTTCACCTGCTTTCTTTGAGTTGGCAATGCCACTCATGAAAATCCCCAGGAACCACTCCAGAGAGTACTGGTACATGGGGTCCACAACTGACAGATCTGACACACAGAAGAAGAGGATCTGTGCTCTGACAGCGACTGGGACGTATTCTAGACGTGTGGCGTCAATGTCCCTCTCAGTTGCCTCAGCTGCAGTCACTTTAGCCTAAAATTTGAAATTAGATTTCCACAACAGATGCTAAAATATTCGCTCACCTAGAAAGGAAGATAAAAGCATTTCTTTTAGACATACTTGAATTTCTTCAGCTTTGACTTTGGAGGCCGCAAGCACTCTTATCAGCTCCTCGTCATCAACAGGGTTTCCTTCTGAAGAGCTCAGTCGGAACAGGATCTGATCTTCTATCTCCTTTAACTCCTGTTTCATTTGTGCGTTACTTACAATGAGTTGGTTCTTCGCCCTTTCTAGATCAGGTCTCTCTTCAGCTACAAGACACCCTAGTAGCTGATCCTCTAGTCCACTGTATGAACATTCACAGAAGCCCAACACACACAAACAACACAATTCAAAATCCAGCTCTCAACCTAAAAGCCATCATGTTTATGTTTCAAGAAATTTGGAAGCAGCACCTGGGTGAGAGGGTGAAGTTAATGAGAGTCACTTTAGTAGAGATCTCCGGTGAGTAATGTGGGTTGGGCAGCTTAGTGGTGATGTACATCTTGAAGTCATCATGATAGTGAATGACAGTGTCTCCGAGCTTTAGAACTATGTTGCCTTCATGGGTATATGTCTGAAGAGCATACACTCAAGGTTCATATAAACATTGATTGTCTAACACTTTAAAAATACAGTATCTCACAAAAGTGAGTACACCCCTCACATATCAGCAACCATTTTAGTATGTCTTCTCAAGGGTAATACTATAGATATCAAACTTGGATATATTTTAGAGTAGTCAATGTGCAGCAATGTACTGTCCTCTGAAAATAACTCAACATACAGCCATTATTGTCAAAATAGCTGACAACAAAAGTGAGTACACCCTAAGTGATAACAGCAGTATGTTGTTTAACCATGCAAAGCCAAATGTCCTATTCATCATGTTTATGTTTTTGTCTGCTTGACAGGACCATACAAACTTGTGTATCTTGTATAAGAGTAGTTAAAATTAGGTGTTTTAAGTATAATTCTCTCATAGTGACCACTGGATGTTCAACATGGCATTTCATGGCAAAGAACTTTCTGAAGATTTAAGAATTAGAATTGTTGCTCTCCACAAAGATGGCCAAGGCTATTATAGGTTCAGTAACACCCTGAAACCGAGTTACACTACAGTGGTCAGGTTCATACAGAGGTTTTCCAAGATGGGTTTCATTTGGAACATGCCTTGCAAGGGTCGATCAACAAAGTTAAGCACTCGTTCTGTGCATCAGGTGCAGAACCTGGCTTCAAAAAACAGATGCGTGAGTGCTGCCAGCATTGCTATAAAGGTTGCAGAAGTAGAAATCAGCTCAGACCATACTTTGCACACTGCAACAAGTCGGTCTGCATAGGTGTCGTCCCAGAAGGAAGCCTCATCTGAAGCGGGCTCACAAGAAAGCCCGCAAACAGTTTGCTGTAGACAACCTGTCCAAGAGCGTGAATTACTGGAACCATGTCCTGTGGTCTGATGAGACTATAAGATAAACTTGCCTACTCAAGCATGGTGGTGGTAGCAACATGGTCTGCATGAGTGCTGCTGTTACTGGGGAGCTGCAGTCGAGGGAAACCTGGATTCCATTATTTACTGTACATTCTGAAGCAGAGCATGACACCTTTCCTCCAAAAACTAGGCTGAAAGGCAGTTTTCTAACATGATAACGATCCCAAACACACCACTAACATGACAACAGCCTTGCTGAGGAAGCTGAGGGTGAAGGTGATGGGGTGGCCAAGTATGTCTCCAGACTTGAACCCTATTAAGCACTTGTGGGGCATCCTCAAGCGTAAGGTGGAGAAGCACCATGTGTCTAACGTCTAGCAGCTTCGTGAGGAGTAGAAAAGGATCCCAGCAACAACATGTGCAGCTCTCACTTCCATGACCAGGATGATTAAGGCAGAGCCAGATAACAATGGTGCTAACACAAAATATTGACACTTTTGACAAGTTCACTAAGGGTGTACTCACTTTTGTTGCCTTATTTTATGATTTATTTACACAAAAGAGTGATGTATACCTGTCGTAGGAGCACAGGGTCCAATGCAGGGTCTAGTTCCTCCCCGACATTCTCCAGCAAGCAAGGCTTTCCAAAGCGGATAGCATTTTCTAAACTGCGCAGGAAGTCTCGATCACTCAGCTTCATCACAGCTAATGTGTTATCACGCTCCTGCGGAAACAGAACAAAAACAAAAAGTCCATGAGAAAAGGCAAAAACAAAAATTGCATTAGGGTAAATTATACAGTACAATACACATAATACTATTTGAACGCTTAGTCGTTAAAAATGTATTTTGTTTAGGAAATTAATATTTTTATTCAGCAAAGATACATTAAACTGATTAAAAGTGACATGAAAGATATTTAGAGTGTTACTATGTTGTAATATGGTTTCTGTTTCAAATAAATTACATTCTTTTGCACTTCTCAAAAAAATGGTATCCAAAAAATATAAAGCAGCACAACTGTTTTAACACATAATAATAATCAGAAATGTTTCTTGAGCAGCAAATCAGCATATTACAATGATTTCTGAAGTATCATGTGACACTGAAGAGTGGAGTAATGGCTGTCAAAAAATCCAGATTTGTCACCATAAGAATAAATTACATTTTATTATATATGAAATTAGCCTTGGTGAGGATACAAGACTTCTTTAAAAAAAAAAAAAAAAAAAAAAATTTTTAAATGATTGACATAAACTTTTGGACACTAGTGCATGATTCAGTTAGTTAGTTTTGTTATGTAAGTTTAAAAATGTTTTTAGTATAATTCTGTACAATTCTTACCATGTTCTTAATCCACTTGTTGGCCTGTCCCTGTGGATCGATAAACAGAGGCCAGCGCTGAGAGTATTGTGTGATTACTCCATTCTCCACAGAAAGACTATCCTTGGGCAGCCCTGCAATCTACACACAAAATTACACACATAAATACATCTAATGGTAATAATTAGCATTTTTACATAAACATGTCAGAATTTATATCTATGCACTGAAGTACTAAGTGTTGGTTTCTAACCTGCCAAGAGCGGATCTTGACTTTGTCTCCCAGGGTGCTGATCAGGTTGGGCCGTTCTGTGTGAGGGACCGCCAGTTCTTTAAAACCCCTGAGCCACTCCTCAGCCATCGCTAAACGATATTCTCCCTGCAGAAATCATATTTACATCTACTTTCCCTTTCCATGGGTGAATCTCACAATAAAATGTTAAAGATAAGATTTTTGTGCATTTCTGGTAATGACAGGAAAACGTGCTTGTTTGTCAAGAAAAAGAGGATCTTTTGATTTTAGACTGAAATATGACCTGGTTTTGAACAGGATTTGTAAACAACCACCCTCATAATTAACTCATTCAAATATTTAAACATCTTTCTACCCAACATGCATTTTCCCTGCCACACTCCCACACACTCACAGTGAAGGGTCCGAGGTAAGCTACGTATCCTGCAGCGAGCAGCACATCTCCTGCCACGTTATTCACCATGTACTCCAGCTGCTCAACCGTCTCTCTCCAGCGCACCTTCTCATCAGCCAGACCACCAATCAGCTGCCACACACAACAACATCAATGTGCTCAGTACAAACTCAAAGTATAGTAAACTTCTAAAAACAATTCACTAGTTATATACACTACCAGTCAAAACTTATTGAACAGGAAGGTTTTAATGTTTTTTTTTTTGCCTATTTGCTCATTAAGCCTGAATTTATTTGATCCAAAGTACAGCAAAAACAGTAAATATTTTTACTATTGAAAATAACTGTTTTCTATGTGAATATATTTAAAAATGTAATTTATTCCTGTGATTTCACAGCAGATTTTTTAGTATCATTACTCCAGTCACATGATTCTTCAGAAATCATTCTAATATTCTGATCAAAGAATCCTCAAAAAATGTACTCAACTGTTTGAAATATTATTAATAATACAAAATGTTTCTTGAACAGCAAATCAGCATATTAGAATGATTTCTGGAGAATCATGTGACGCTGAAGACTGGAGTAATGATGCTGAAAATTCAGGTTGATCACAGGAATAAATTATATTTTAAAATATTTTCAAATAGAAAGCAGTTATTTTATATAGTAAAAATATTTCACAATATTACTTTTGCTGTATTTTGGATCAAAAAAATGCAAGCTTAGTGAGAAGAAGACAATTCTTTAAAAAACATTAAACATCTTACTGGTAGTGTATATCATACTGATGCAAATTTGACAGTTTGACAGGCCAATGTTGCAGTGAGATAAATGGGAAATTAAATAGTTCAGATGGTTTTCCTCTACTCGCCTTATCTGCACGGATCAATCTGACCTCACACAGTTGACATTTGGCATCAAGCTCATCTCTCTTGCTCAGACATTCATGATACTTAGCCTGCAGGGTGGCAATGCCCTCCTCTACAGCTGCTAGTTTTTCCTTAGCATCATCTAGAATCCGCTGTGTTACAGCTAGATCCTCCTGAGATTCTTGCAAGGCTTGCTGCTCACACACACACAAATAAAACACAAAACACAATAAATTGTTCAAATTAGCCTCAGTTTTGATCTGTTCACAACAACTGAACAGCTTTAGGCAAAAAAGTGCTTAAAACGAGACTGACACAGACATACAGTGGTGGCCAAAATTATTAAAACACTAGTATTTTCACCAGCTAAAAAGGGTTTTAAGACAGTTATTTCTCTTTTGCTGTAGTGTCAGTAGGAAATATTGGTTTACATTTTCAAACATTCATTTTGCCATTCATTGTAATAATCCAGGGAGTCTGACAACAGCCAGTGCTCCACACAGATCTGATCTCATCATCGTCCAGTCTGTTTGGAATGACATGAAGAAAGAGAACAAACTAAGACAGACTAAATCCAGAAGATTTGTGGCAATGTCTCCAAGATGCTTCAAAACACCTACCTGTAAAGCTACCTGAAAAAATATGTGCAGGTGCTCCTAGGGCAAAAACTGCTTTAAATGCAAAGGATGGTTGCCAGCATCCACATTTTACAGCATTTTAAGTGCCCAAAACTTTTAACAGTACTGTAGCTTTGCAGGTAGGTTTCTTGAAGAATCTAGGAGATGTTGCCACAGTTCTTCGGGATTTAGTCTGTCTCAGTTTGTTCTGTTTCTTCATGTCATCCCAGACAGACTGGATGATGATGAGATCAGATCTCTGTGTGGAGCACCAGCTGTTGTCAGACTCCTTGTGCAAACAAAAATCTCACTGGATTATTACAATTAATGGCAAAATGAATGTTTGGAAATGTAAACTGATATTTCCTCTTGACACACTACAGCAAAAGACTGACTTAAAATAACTGACTTAAAACCATTTTTTAACCGGTTGAAAATACTAGCGTTCTAATAATTCTGGCCACCACTGTATAAAAACCAATACACAAATCAAGCATGCACATTTAAGCTAAACAATGGATTTAGCAGAAAGGAATCAAGCTCCTACCCGTTTGGGCTCTACAGATCTGGCCACAAAATGGTACACATGCATTGCGCGCACCCACTGGCAGATAGAAGTACAGGCTTTGGACACCTTGGCGATTGAGTCAGGCTGGAACTCTGGGTTGTCAATGTAAGGCTGCACTTGTTTGATCACCGCATCTGGGATGTTGTCCTGTGGGATAAAAGACAATGGAAATTATACATTTCAGGCTTTCAGTTAACAATTCTAATGCCAACATAAAAATGTTAAAATCTCACCTTGTCATACTTGAAGAGACCATCCAGAAACTTTCCTGGATCCTGCAGAAGGCCCTTTCCTGCATCCCAGTAGTCATCAACCTTCTCTCCAAGTTTCTCTCCTGCAACTTTCTTGGGTTTGATACCCTTCAGGATACAGACAGCTTCTATAACCAGCTTCACTCCTTGAGGAGGCCTCTGTAGAGCCCGGACCTACAGTATGTATCAAACACACACCTCACCTTGTGAGCTGGCATGACCAGAACTTTGCAGTATTTTCGATATTTATGATGTATGCACCTCAACGACATCATTCTTTTTTAGTGACTTCAGGCTAGCGAGGGCAGCGTCCAAGGCAGGAAGTGCTTCATTCAGATCTTTCTGAGCGTCATCAGCGATGGCCTGTGCCACACGAGCCTTTTCAGTGGCTTTAGCTTCCTCAGCCTGCACTGCTACACGGGTCTCCTCAGCTACCACTGTATCTTCCTACACACACACACACACACACACACACACACACACACACACACACACACACATATCTCAGACAACAAAAATCAACATGGAATTTTATTCACTCATGCTTGCATTCTTAAATTGATTTATTCACTTTTATTTTCTCCATGGTGATCACAGTGTCCTTGGCTGCTTCCTCCAGCTGAGGCCTCATCATCTCCAGCTCTTCCTGCATCTTGCTCACATCCTCTGCTGTACTCAGCAACTACAGACATATAGTCAAAGTCAAAAGTTTACATAAACCTTGCAGAATCTGCAAAATGTTATTTATTTTACCAAAATAAAAGGGATCATATGAAATGTATGTTATTTTTATTTAATAAAGACATTTACATATCCAACACAGAAAAAATAGTTGAATTTATAAAAATGACCCTGTTCAAAAGATTACATACACTTGATTCTTAATACTGTGTTTTTTTGTTTAGTGATCCCTTGTTTGTCCTGAACAGTTAAACTGTCTGCTGTTCTTCAGAAAAATCCTTCAGGTCTCACAAATTATTTGGTTTTTTAGCTTTTTTGTATACTTTTGTAACGCTTAACTTATTTTGTCTTATGGGAACATGTAAGTATTTTCTGTAGCTTCTGAAGGGGCAGTACTAAATAAAAAAAATATACTAACTAAAGGCAAAATAAGACAAATGTACACATCTTCATTCAAAAGTTTACACCCCTGGCTCTTAATGCATCATGTTTCCTTCTGAAGCATCAGTGAGTGTTTGAACCTTCTGAAATAGTTGCATATGAGTCCCTCAGTTGTCCTTAGTGTGAAAAGATGAATCTCTAAATCATACAGTCATTGTTGGAAAGGGTGCTGAAAAATGCTGAAAAACCAAAGAATTTGTGGGACCTAAAGGATTTTTCTAAAGAACAGCAGGCAGTTTAACTTTTCAGGACAAACAAGGGACTCGTGAACAACTATCACTAAACAAAAAAACACAGCTGTGGATAATTCAGGTAACAACAGTATTAAGAAGTGTATGTAGACTTTTAAACAGGGTCATTTTTATAAATTCAACTATTATTTTCTTTTGTGGACTATATGTGAATGTCTTTTATGTTAAATACCTTACTCAGGTCAGTACTAAATAAAAAATATTATGCATTTTATATGATCTTTTTTATTTAGCTAAAACAATGAACATTTTGCAGATTCTATAAGGTGTATGTAAACTTTTGACTTAAATAAAAATAAAACACGTTTGTAGATCATGTAGAATGTGCCCGGAGATGTTTCCCAAATCACCTTGTCCAAGCCAGTTTTCATTCTCTGACGAGCGCTGTGTAGCTCCTGCTTCTTCTGGCCAATCAGAGATGAGAAGATGCCGAGTAGCTCCAAATAACTCTTAGGAGTGACATAGTTGTAGCGGGAAAGTTCAGCCAGGTACTGCTCACACTTCTTGGACACCATTTGATGGATCTCAACACACATCAGTGCCTATATAGAGAGACAACACATCAGTTTGAAGCTTTGTATATATCTACACATACATATTACACACTTTTACTGACCAGGCTTTGAATGGCCGTGGGGCTGGCCTCCAGTTCTGGAAGCTCATTGAGGAATGATGTTGCTACAGACTGTAGTGCCTCCTGTGGCCATGCACTGAACCAATCAATAGTGCAGCAGTTGACAAGTGAGGGGAACTGCCTGAGGCGAGCCCTGAACACTTCCCCTACTGGACTGTAGATGGAGACAGAGAACAGAGATCTTGAGACACTTTCCAACTGTCTACTGTACATTTCAAGCTGAAATATTATGGGATATCTTTCTAACAAATGAAACAACAGACAAAAAAATCTAGTTTTACACTAGCTCTATTAATATGATGTTAAACCTCATGCAGAGAACAGTGTGGATGTTACTGCGGACTCTCTTGATGTAGGCTGCTATGAGGTTAGCTTTGGTGGGCTGCTGGCCCATGTCCTGAACCACAGGTTTCATGGCAGTCAGGATACGCTCCTGCTCCTCTGAAGTATAAAGATTGGGCACGTCGCCTGAGTTCAGGATGTTATTTACATCCTCCAGGAAAGATTCGCTCTTAATCTGAAAACCAACAGGAAGAAGAAATGTGTTTAAGACTTGGAGCAAGTTGTTTGCCGTGTCAAGGTGATTTTCTTGCAGATAAATCTTTTAGGAACATAGGAACATTTCTGAATCATGTGACACTAAAGACTGGAGTAATGGCTAGTAAAAAGAGTAAACAATAGCCTTAGTGAGCATAGAAGACTGCACATAGTGGTGGCCAAAATTATAAGAACACTAGTATTTTCACCAGCTAAAAAGGTCAGTTATTTCTATCTTTTATAATCTAGAAAATATCAGTTTACATTTCCAAGCATTCATTTTGCCATTAATTGTAATAATCCAGTGAGATTTTAGACAAGGAGTCTGATCATCATCATCCAGTCTGTCTGGAATGATATGAAGAAACAAAACAAACTAAAACACACTAAATCCAAAAGAACTGTGGCAACATCTCCAAGATGCTTCAAGAAACCTACCTGCAGAGCACCTAGGGTAAAAGCTGCTTTAAATGCAAAGGATGGTCTCACCAAATGTAATTTAATTTAGTTAATAGAAGTTAGTTTATAAAGAAAATCTATTTATGACATTATTTTTGACAGCATCCTCATTTTACAGCACACTGGATTTAGTCTGTCTTCAGTTTGTTCTGTTTCTTCATGTCATTCCAGACAGACTGGATGATGATGAGACCAGATCTCTGTGTGGAGCACTGACTGTTGTCAGACTCTTTGTGCACACAAAAATCTCACTGGATTATTACAATTAATGGCAAAATGAATGTTTGGAGGTGTAAACTGATATTTCCTACTGACAAACTACAGCAAAAGATAGAAATAACTGACTTAAAATCGTTTGTAACTGGTGAAAATACTAATGTTCCACTATAAATCTAGTGTATAATGCGAAAGTGTTTATAATCGGTGCTCTCACCTGTGTATCTACAAACAGGAAGGTGATTTGCACATTCTTTAAACCAGCCTTTAGCATGATGCTCTTGATGTCCTCTCTCCACTCTAGGAGGCCATAGTTCTTGGAGAGTTCAATCTGGAAGCACTCATATTCAGCCCTGACAATATCAGAACAGTCACAATCAGAAAATCTGTGTTCAACATTGAAGCCATAGATGAGGTGTATCACTTATGGATGGTTTCCAAATGGACTTATGACTGAATGTTCAATATTATGCTGGAATATAATGACAGGAGTCACACTGTAATCATTTCTTTGTGGGTGGCCATGTATAGAGACATTTTCGAGTCAATTATCTAAAGTATTAACTTCAGTTTGGGCTCTAGCTAGTGGCTATTATCATATGTAGCCCCTTTGAACACATTCTAGCAATATAATGTATTATATGTCACAGTTTATTAGATGTGCTCAGATAGTTGGTAGTAATACTGAAGGTTGCTCGCATATGCGTTCCAGGCATGAAATAATAATTCTTTTCAGTTCTACATGGGTGGCAGATCAATTCAAGCATTTTAACAAAAGTATTGATGTCATAATCGTTAAGGTTTAAACACAGGGGGTCAGTATGACTTCTGGTTTTGATAAAATGAAGCCTTATTCAACTGACTCTCATTAGTGATGCTAATTATATTTTAAGGGTTCAGCATAATAACTTCTCAGCTCTCACATGTGTGTGGCAAGCCTGGTAAGGGACTGGCGTCCACTGCCACCAACTCCTAACAGCAAAGCATTCCCCAGGGGCTGGCGCAGGATACGGCTGATACGACACACATGCTGTATGGCGTCCATGAACAGCACCAGCTTCATCTTAGTGGTGCTGGTCTGGTTATAATCATCCATGTACTCCTCCATTACATGGGCCAGCTGTATTAGTGGATACAGAACAAAACTTCAAAAAACCTTTTGATTTAAAAAAAACCCCAAAAACAAATATTTTCTGCTAAATACTTATTAAAGCAAGCAAAATGCCAAAAAATAAAGATGTTAAATTTCTTTCAGAAATGTAATATCCACACAATTTGAGGTAGCCTATCATTTATACAGTGCCTTGCAAACATATTTATACCCCCTTCATTTTTTTTCACATTTTGTTGTTGCTGCCTTATGTTAAACTGCTTTAAAATACTTTTTCCCACATCAATCTACACTCCCTAGATCATAATGGAAAGGAAAAAATTGGTTTTAATATCTTTGCAAATTTATAAAAAATAAAAACTTAAATTATTCATACCCTTATCTGATACGATTGAAATTTAGGTCAGGAACATTCATATTGCTTGTAGATGTTACTACACTTCAAAAAATTAAATTGAATGGGTATGATTTGAAAGGTCTAACAGCTTAAAATGCATATCAGAGCAAAGACCAAGCCATGATGTAAAAACACTGCCTGTAGAGCTCAGAAACAGGACTGCATCAAGCAAGCCACACATCTGGGTAAGAGTTTAGAAAAAATTCTGCTGCATTAAATGGTTCACAGAAGCATGTAGTCTTCATTACCCTTAATGGAAGAAGTTTGAAACAACCATAACTCTTAGAGCAGGCCTTCTGGCCAAACTGAGCAATTGATGGAGAAGGGCTTTGGTTAGAGTGGTGACCAAAGCTGATAGTCACTCGAGTTGAGCTCCATGTATATATATGCAGGTAGGAGAAACTTACAGAAGATCAAACATCACTGCAACACTCCACCGATCTGGGCTTTTTGGCAGTGTGGCCTCTCCTCAGTAAAGACACATGAAAACACACTTGAAATTTGCAAAAAAGCACCTAAAGGACCCTCAGACTGAGAAACAAGATTCTCTGGTCTGATGAACCTCAATTTCAAGCAGCATGTTCGAATGAAACCAGGCACTGCTCATCACCTGCAGATTACCATCCCAAACGTAAAGTGTGCTGGTAGCAGCCTCATGCTGTGGGGCAGTTTTTTAGTAGCAAAAACTGAAAAACTCATCAGAGTAGAAGGAAGGCTCAATGCACAAAAATAGTGAGAGAGCCTTAATAAAAACTCAGTCCAGAGCATTCATAACCTCAGACTGGGCAGAAGCTTCACCTTACAAAATGACAATGTCCCTAAGCACACAGCAAGAGTGGCTTATAGACAACTATGCGAATGTCCTTGAGGAGAAAAATATTTCTAGAGAAACCTGAAAATGTGCATCTGCCCCAACCAACCTGACAGACCTTGAGAGGTGAAGAATTGAGGAGAAGAATGGAAGATAATTGCCAAATGTTTATGTGCAAAGCTTGTCGCATCACACCAAAAAGACTTGTGGCTGTAAAGGTGCTCCATCTACGTACTGAGTTAAGGGTATGAATACTTACTGTATGCAAAGTACTTATTTCCATTTTTTAAATTTTAACAATTTTTTTGACAATTCTGTTTTAACTTTGTCAATATGGTGTATGGAGTGTAGATTGATGTGGAAAAAAGTAATTTAAAGCAGTTTAACGGGATAGTTCACCCAAAAATGAAAAATTGATGTTTATCTGCTTACCCCCAGGGCATCCAAGATGTAGGTGACTTTGTTTCTTCAGAGGAACACAAACAAAATTTTTAACGAAAACCGGTGCAGTCTGTCAGTCAAATAATGTGAGTGGATGGGCACCAGACCTTTAAAAGTAAACAAAAACATGCACAGACAAATCCAAATTACACCCTGCTCTTGACGATACATTGATGTCCTAAGACACGAAACGACCGTTTTTTGCGAGAAACTGGACAGTATTTATAGAATTTTTTACCTTTTATACACAGCCATGTCCATCTGTCCTGAGCATGAGTTTAGCATCAGGCACGTCACATGTGTACGCACTCTGGCGTAGTATACGCAAACGCCGGAAGCGATCTGTCGCATCTATACAACACTTATTGTTTACACAGTGCACAGAGATTATGGGTATAGCGGCTATTCAAAATGGTAATTACTTGCGCTTATCCTGATTGTTCAAACTGATTCAAAGCTAAAAGATTACGTTTGCTTGCACAAACTCATCCGGGACTTTTCACCGATTTCCCCTTACGGCGTTTGCGTATACTACTCCAGAGCGCGTACACGTGTAACGAGCCGGATGAAAAGCTCGTGCTGAGGACAGATGGAAGTGGCTGTGTATCAAAGGTAAAAAATTATATAAATACTGTTCAGTTTCTCGCAAAAACTGATCGTTTCGTCTCTTAGGACATCAATGTATCGTCATGAGCAGCAGGGTGTAATTTGGATTTGTCTGTGCATGTTTTTGTTTACTTTTAAAGGTTTGGTGCCCATCCACCTCCATTATTTGGCTGGCAGACTGCACCGGTTTGAGTTAAAAATCTTTGTTTGTGTTCTTCTGAAGAAACAAAGTCACCTACATCTTGGATGCCCTGGGGGTAAGCAGATAAACATCAAATTTTAATTTTTGGGTGAACTATCCCTTTTAACATAAGGCAGCAACATAGGGGTATAAATACCTTCACAAGGCACTGTATATGTAGCCAACATGTAACCAAATTAATACAAGGGCAATGTACGCCCAATTTACCTTTTCTCTATCTTCAATCAGCCGGTAAACCTTTACAGCCCCAGGGAACATGAAGTCCCCATATAGCACTGGCTGGGTTGGGATCACCTCCTCAATCTTGCACCCAAACTCCTGTATGTGAGTGTGGAGGAGTTGGTCAAACCACTTTCTGTCCTCATCACTGACCAGTCGATCCTGGAACACCCTGCAGCTCTCATGATACCAAAGCTGCAATAGCTGTATTTTATTCTGAGTAAACAGAGATGACACAAAAGATTTGAATAGATAAAACATGAAATATCCTATAAACTATTTGATTCATTAATGGTGGTACCTCTATTTTCACAGCATCTGCCATCAAGATGCCTTGGAAGACTTTTGACAGGTCCCTCAGGTTGAACGTATAGTGGGATTTAGCAGGTGTGGGTAGGAGAGCAGAGGTAATAGTGGAGTACACCCTGATGGTAGCATCCACTAGTGGTTCGTTGAATGGTTTAATTTCTGGAACCTTCTCTAGAAATCATAGATACAAATGATTTTGTGTTAGAAAATCTATTTTGCAAGTGTGACATATACAGTACTTCAGTACTTGTTGCAGAAAGACATTAGTAACTTATATTTGTAAAAGAAATGTGACATTTAGTGGTTTAGTCTTTCTTTTTGGTCTCTCTGACTATCTGTTTCTCTCCCTGTATCAAGCTTACTGCCTGGGTCCTTTTTACTCATATTTCCATCTGTAAAAATAAAATAAAAAATTAACAAATCAGAATATCAAAGGCATTGTTATTTAATGCTACCAAAGCTCCTGACAGATGTTTCCTGTTGAATACCCACATTAAAATACATTCATATCTAGATGCCCGCATGATGACTGTCACTCACCCATCCAGTTCCCCAGGATGGTGGAGAAGATCTTCCTCTTGCTGGCATCCTCCATCTCAGTGAAGGACAGGAAGTTGAAGTGGCGTGTGAAGCGTTGAGTGATGGGGTTTCTGCCCCCGCCAGGAGGGCCCATGGCACATGCAAAGTTTATGTCAACAAGGTTTTTAAATGTGCCTAGTAAACACAGAAGATGAATCAGATTTTTAATAGAATTAAGTATTTTTTCTCAGAATTGCATGATACAAACTCACAATTATGAGTTATAAGGTCAGAATTGCTTGATATAAACTCACAATTATGAGTTATTAAGTCAGAATTGAGTGATATAAACTCGCAATTGTAAGTTATAAAGTCAAAATTGTGAGATATAAACTCACAATTCTGACTTTTTTCTCAGAATTGTGTGATATAAACTTGCAGGTTATAAAGTCAATAACGTTGCCTGAAGTTCTCAGAATTCCGAGTTTATATCTCACAATTCCGACTTAACAACTCGCAATTGCACGTTATAAAGTTAGAATTGTGATTCTGAGAAGAAAGTCAGAAGTTTATGTCTTGAAAATAACTGTTTTGTACGGAAGCGCATTGCTGGCACTAAATAAAATATTTTTTTATCTCACAAATCTGACTTTTTTCTCAGAATTTCGTGATACAAACGGTCAGTTATGACTTTTTTCCTCAGAATAAAGCCAAAATTCTGAGATATAATCTCTGAACTGCAAGAAATAAAAATTACAATTCTGAGATATAAACTCACAATTCTGAAATTATTTTCTCAGAATTGCGAGTTTAACTCACAAATGCATGTTTTAAAGTCAGAATTACAAAATATAAACTTGCAATTCTGAGAAAAAACATTGAGTTTATCTTGCATTTCTGACTTGTCAGAATTGCGACTTTATTCCTCAGAATTGAGTTTATAAAATTGAGTTTATATCATGCAATTCTAAGAAAAAAGTCAGATTTGCGAGTTTATATCACAATTATTACTATAACTCGCAAATTCGAGTTTATTTAATACAATTCTGACTTAATTTCTTAGAATTCTGAGAAAAAAGTCAGAATTGCGAGACAAAAAAAGTTGCAATTAACTTTTTACATTTTTTATTCGGTGGCTAACTTTTTCAATAGCAATTGCATATACAGTATGGATTCTGCATGCTAGATGCATACTAGATTTGCAAACACACCTATCTGTTTCCTGTCATACCAGCCTCCATGATCCATCCACTGGCGCAGGAGTTCAATGGGAGGCTGAGCTCCATATGTTTCCAGCATGGGCATGTTCAGATCATCAATAAAGAAAATAAAATATTTCCCCAAAGGAGGCCCAAACACACCTTTACGTCTGCAAGTGAGATACATGTAAATACAAAATCTAGTAATGAAAACAATATGTATGTAGAGAAATTGATAAGAGACAGTGAAAGAACCTTCTGTCAAGTTTGCTGTCGATATAGTCTTGAGTCTGGTTAGCGGAGGTGCGAGCAGAGAACATTAAAAAGTGAGTGATGTACTCAGCAGGCATGTTCTTGAGAAGTTTGTCTGATATGGTCAGGGTCTTTCCTGTGCCAGTTGGCCCGATGCACAAGACCTGACAAATCAAAGAAGTAAGCAAGCTCAGCAGCACATACGTAAGACATTATGTTGACTGCATGTAGAATGAGAGTCAAAACTACCCACAGGCTTTTTATTGGAAAGCAGCATGTCTATCAGGAAGGACATGCGAACCGTGTCGACTGTGGGCACAATGATGTCAGAGTAGCTAGTTTCTGGGGTGATGACCACTTCCTGGGCATATTTCATCCAGTTGACCCATTGTACCTGAAGCAATTAAATAATCAAATGCATGTATGTTTATTCTACCATTTAAAAGTTATTTCATTTCTACTAACCAAAAATGTCTTTCAAAAATTTATTCTGTCATTAATTACTCACCCTCATGTCATTCCAAACCCGTAAGACCTTTGTTAATCTTTGGAACACAAATTAAGATATTTTTGATTAAATCCGAGAGCTTTCTGACCCTGCATAGACAGCAAGGCAACTAAAACGTTCCCAGAGCCAGAAACGTTACTACATTGTTAAAATAGTGACATCAGTGGTACAAATGTAATTTTATGAAGCTACAAGAATATTTTTGAGCGCTTTTTGTGAATACTTTTGGGTCTGAGAACATTTCAGTTGCATTGATGTCTATGCAGGGACAGAAAGCTCTTAGATTTCATCAAAAATATCTTCAATTGTGTTCCAAAGATGAATGAAGGTCTTACAGGTTCGGAACAACATGAGGGTGAGTAATTGACAAAATTAAATTTTTTGGCTGAACCATTCCTTTAATTTCAATATTCAAGAAAATATTCTCACCTTCCTCTCTTTTTCCTCCTCCTCCTCCTCCTCCTCATCAAAACAACTTATTCTTGCATCATCTAAACAGTAATCGTACACTAGTCCCTCCTCAGGGAAACACAGTTGGACCTGAAAAACACACATACAAGGTTTGCAAAACCCAGTGTGCAGCTCCGAATAAATAAACTTAATAATAAAAAATATTTGAATACTCTCTGGCTCTCTGGTTTAATTATCTATTCTACAGCATGTAAATCACTGCTGATAGCACCGAGCTTAATGATAAATTTATGCTGCTATTGACCTTTTCTTCAACCATCTTGCCCCTGAGCCATGAACTGAAACGTTGGCAGCTGGCAACATCTCCTGTAGCTCCAACACTCCATACGAGTGAAAAAATAAACCAGGGCTCAATCAGCTCCTGCAGCCTAGACAGCTTCTCCTGGGAAGGGGGCTTCTTACCCTGCCCACAAAACACACACAAAAATTTGTTTAACAAGGAATACATTTGTTTAACCACTGTAATATTAAAAAGTTTTTGAGGTCTCTGACCTCTCGTGGGATGAAGGGCTGAAAGAAACAATCAAGCAGTTTAAGCAGAGAGCAGGTAAGATTGCTGTCCATGGAGGCGATCACCTCCTTCACTGATTGTCTGA
Source organism: Garra rufa (assembly GCF_049309525.1). NCBI lineage: Eukaryota > Metazoa > Chordata > Actinopteri > Cypriniformes > Cyprinidae > Garra > Garra rufa. Next base: position 10,396,448 of record NC_133380.1, on the reverse strand, counting down.
CAAATTTGATGGAGTCCTGAGGCAACACATAACAACACCTCAATAAAATACATACTTTACATCATGTTCACTTTTAGGCTATAGACCACATAAACTACAGTGCTTATAATTCAACTTATAGTGTTTAATTAAAAATATGTAAAACACCACATGTCCAAACCTGTAAGAACCTAGTGAAGAGAGAGTTGAGTTGATCTGTGTAGGGCTGAAACGTGTCAGGAATGGTGCAGAGCCAACATTCTGTGAATGGAGTCAGACCCAGAATACTGGGCTCAAGATACACCATGCCACATCGAGAAACTGTGGCAGGAGACGCCACTGCCAAATCCTGCACCTCAAACATCATAGTCATCACCTGAGGTTTTCAAAAGAAAAACACAAATGAGTACAACACAGAGAGGCAAAAAGTGGCAAAAAGTGGAAATTCTCATACGTCAGAGAGTTTGATGATCTCTCCAGAACTCAGACACAGTTTCTTATTGTCATCCAGGACTGTGTTCATGTTCTCGATCCACACAGCATCCACCGGTCCATCAAACATGTACCACTTCTTCTCCAGGTCCATAGAGGCAGCTCCATCCCGAATGAGACAAGACAGTATCCCATCTGTCCTGTAATTAAACAGTGTTACTTTTAACAACCTGTATAGTAAGCTTTTTTCTTCAAGGTGTTCACTTCCCGAACAAAAATTTACAGATAATTTACTCGCCGCAAGGAGGATCAGGCGCCCTTAAAAAAAAAAGTTAAAACAGAAATGTAGGATGACTTTAAAGTTGGAAAAAAGTGAGATGGGAGTTTTTCGACATACCCTAACTTCCATGAACCGGAATACACAGAGTTCAAGCAGAGCTAGACAAGATGAGTGTTTGAGGTTAAAAAGCATATAAATTCTCATTTTTATTTAGAAATTAACCCATTGTTTCACCAAATAAGACCCTTCCTAGGCTGGGATCGTTTAGAGCCCTTTGAAGCTGCATTTAAACTGCATTTTGGAAGTTCAAACTCACGGACACCATAGAAGTCCACTATATGGAGAACATTCCTGAAATTATTTCCTCAAAAAAACAATTTCTTTATGACTGATGACAAGGGGGTGAGTAAAATATCTGTAAAATTTTGTTCTGGAAGTGAACTTCTCCTTTAAGATATGACAGTATAAAACTGAGAGGTGTAAGAGTGGGAGAGAGGGGACATGATCAGCAAAGTGATCCCGAGATGGGACTTTAAGTCAGGTTGCGCTTTAGGCAACCTGAGTCAACCTGTACAGTATTGGTAATACAAAAAAATCCAGAGTGCACTCACCACTCATGAGTAAGCTGGTCAAATTCACCGTAAAGCTGTCCCATAGTGATGGATTTTGGGTTGAGCACGTAGGTCTGTACAGACTCATATACTCCTCCACTAACTGAGGGTTGGCCTTTCAGGGCTGTTATTGCTGCTCCCAGCACTTCATAACACTATAAACAAATTTCAAACCAGAATTTGGCATTTTTGTTGCAGCTTTTTCATTTGTGCACTAGTAATGTAATGGTTATCAATATCACGGTATCATGATAACAAAATCATCAAAATCAACGTGGTCACATAACGATATGAAACTTACGGGCAAAAAGTTTTATTTTTTAGATATATTTAAAATTCTTACTCTAACATAAAAGGTCTTTAAAGTTGTGTTTTGGACCATTATGCTTTGGCACAGTATCTGTCAAGCAAACTTAAAACTCGAAAACAGAATATGGCTTAATTCCTTCATCAAGTCATGCATTTCAAAATGAAGCACACACTTCGTCCAGGTGATCAGCTCGTGATCCAGTGTTTTCCGCGCCTCAGAACGGCTCAGTTCACGGTGAATGCAGTGAACTTGCTGTGAGTTTAGCGTGCATTTGGGAATGCAACGGCCAGCAATTATGCTTTATTTTAGCAGCAGATGAATACAGCATTTCACTAGATTTGTAGTGACTTTTCCTTCAAAATAAAAGCTCTACTGCCGTTTCCGTCAAAATAAAAGCTTAAGAGTGCATTATGAATTGCTGACAGCTAGCGGTTTAAATGGGTAACGTTACTGCAGTCCAAATACAAAATATCTCTTTCAAGTGTAGAAATTAGGAAAGTGTTGTAATTTTCCAACTGTAGTGTAAGGCAAAAATAATATACCTATGAAATATTCATTTTCATTTATTTCACATTGCAAATGTTTTATGGCTATTACTTTCATTATTGTTGTTCTTCCTTTCTCCTATTATTATTATATTCTAATTTGTTTGGCTTTCCAAAACACTATGAATGTAATTTAGGCTGAGACAGTATACCACAAATAAAAAGAGGATTGAGTCCCCTTTAAATTTCAGAATTTCAAAATTTTTTCTGATGTTTTCTTAGTTAAGAAACATGGGTTGGAGCTCTTTATTTTGAACTCTCAAAGTGCATTAGATAGAATAATTTAACTTTAAAATGTACAGAATTGTAATTTTATCCCAAGTATTCTTTTCTCTTTTTTTAAATATCGCAATAAGTATAGTATTGTGGACTTTATATTGAAATATTATCATATCGTGAGATTTTGATATTGTTACATTCCTATGTACTAGTGAAGCTTACCTTTGTTTTGCCAGAGCCTGATGGTCCTACCAACATTAGACCATGTCTGACTACAGTGGTCTCATACAATTGAATACACTTGGTTATAAAGGCTGCAAGACAAAAAAAAAAAAAAAACACTAAAAATGAATTTCCTGTCTAATCAGTTTAGCATTTAAAATGACTTTTTCTCCGAATTATAGCACTGGAGCAAATGGGCATCAAAAATATTTAGAGCTGTTAATAATTCCACATGATCATTTTGGTAAGAAATATGATTTGCTATTGTTTTCTTCTGTTCCCTTATCCACCTTTTTCTTTAACATGGAAATAAGCCTATGGGTGGTACTTCCAGTTCATTATCCGCTATAGGGAAGAAACGGGAAGTAATAACGGTAAAACTGTTTGCACTTCAAAACCAATGTGTTCATAATTAGGATAATACATTAAAATAATATAGTAAGACACACCAGTCAATATGATACTTTTGTACTTTTTGTACAGCTAAAAATAGCTGGATACAAATAAGACTGGAAGCCAAACCCATAAATGGCCATAAATGGCCATATCCACTCTCACAGGAAGAAAAAGGTGGATACATAATATAATTCTCCCACACACTCACCATCCACATCTTTAAGGCACTTGGTTGCACAGACATTCCTGATGGACTCTTCTAGGGTACCATAGTCTATTGGCTCCTCACGGATCTTGGGAAAGAGGTCGGACACAATACCATTGAAGAGCTTGAGGTCGTCCTGAAGGAACTTTGGTACATTGACATCTCTGATGGCACGCAGACATATCAGCTCCTGCACAAAAGTCATACAATCGGTTTAGCAGCAGATGGTTTGTGAGATTAAACTGCAGAAACAAAGTTTAACAACTTAAAAAAAAAATACTGCAGTGCAAACACGCTTACAAAGATGGTTTGTGAGATTAAACTGCAGAAACAAAGTTTAACAACTTTTTAAAAAAATACTGCAGTGCAAACACGCTTACAAAGATTGTGTATCATCAAACCTCATTCATATCAGGATTTTCTCTCTTCAAGTTTCCAGCGGCAGAGATTACAGTTTTTACAGCTCTCATCCCAAAATCATAGTGGTCCTATAATTGACAACATTCAACAAATTGAATTTCACACAAAGCTAATTCTGGGTTAACAAGTAGATGAAGCCTGAGTAAACAAGCAGAACAAATAGAAGAAACAAGGCTACACATAAAAGTCAAACCTGTGAGCTGAGCTGTTCTGAAGACAGTTTGAAGGTGCTGGTGATTTTTTTGGACAGGACTTTGGCATCGCTAAAGCCGAATGAGTAAAGAGAGATCTCTGCTATCATGGCGTAATCAGGGATCATCATAGCCACGGGACGGAAGAGGGCCTAAGAAACACATACAGTACAATCTCAGCCAGTCTTTTTTTATATTAAGCTTCACATTGCAGTTGGCGAGTTCTGTACATTTAAATGACCTTTAAATTATCTGGTAGTTCAGTGCGACCAGCATAACCAGGATTCATAGTGATGAAGACCGCACAGGACGGGACAAGAGGGATTTCCATGCCCTCAAATACAAATCTCTTCACCTGAACACAACAAACAGGACATCAAGGTTTTCTACCCCTTATTTCCAATGAATCTTCATGACTTACACTACCAGTCAAAAGTTTTTGAACAGTAAGATTTTTAATGTTTTTTAAAGAAGTCTCTTCTGTTCACCCAGTCTTCATTTTTTTGATCCAAAGTACAGCAAAAACTGTAAAATTTGTAAATATTTTTACTATACAAAATTAACTATTTTCTATTTGAACATAATTTAAAATATAATTTATTCCTGTGATCAAAACTATATTTTCAGCACCATAACTCCAATCTTCAGTGTCACATGATCCTTTAGAAATCATTCTAATATGCCAATTTGCTGTTCAAGAAACATTTCTTTTTAGTATTATCAATATTTAAAACAGTTGAGTATATTTTTTAAGATTATTTGATGAATAGAAACCATTACTCTAAAATAAAGAGCTTTTGTAACATTATACACTATTCCATTCAAAAGCTTGAAGTCAGTATAATTTTTCTTTAATTAATGGTAAAGACATTTATAATCTTACAAAAGATTTCTATTTCAGATATACACTGTTTTTCTGAACATTCTATTAATCAAACAAACCTGAAAAATTCTACTTAGCTGTTTTCAACATAATAATAAATGTTTTTTGAGCAGCAAATCAGACTATTAGAATGATTTCTGAAGGATCATGTGACTGGAGTAATTATGCAAAAATTCAGCTTTGAAATCACAGGAATAAATTACATTTTAAAATATATATTTAAATAGAAAACAGTTATTTGAAATAGTACAAATATTTCAAAATGTTACTGTTTTTGCTGTACGTTGGATCAAACAAATGCAGGCTTGGTGAGCAGAAGTGACTCATTAAAACATTAAAAAATCTTACTGTTCAAAAATTTTGACTGGTAGTGCATGTTCCAAAAAACAAGCTTTGCATGTATGATAGTGTTAAGACAGTAAGCCTCACATGTGTGATTTTACTCACTCTTTGCTGCTGGGCTTTTTGGATGGTTGTGATCTGTTGTGCCACAACTGATAAAACCTCCACATCAATTCGATTGAACTCATCAAAGCAGGCCCAGGCCCCTGAACTAGCCAAGCCTTTGAGAAACTTGCCCATGGCTATGAAATCTAGCTGATCAGAGCAGTTAAAAACTACAGTCTGGATAGCCAGAGCTTTGCCCAAGTCTTTAGTGGTCTCTGTTTTTCCTGTACCTGCAGGGCCCGCCGGGGCGCCTCCAAACTTTAAGTGAAGCGCACCAGTCAGGGTTAGGTAGCACCTGTGTGATGGACAGACATTATATGGGATTTTAATTTCTAACACAGAAAGTATCCTGTAAAATACTTTTCTTTGAAAAGCATATGTTCAGTTACGTATAATGAAGTTCAGTTTTCTAAATGTCACCTGTCTGTCAATGGAGTGATAACAAGCCGTCCTGAGTTACCAAGGTACTCATAACCATACAGGAACTCGGCATTCACTGCTCTGATGTAAAGGTCATCACGCCAGTAATATCTATGAAAACACATTAACATTAACACATATAAACTCTGATGTCTCTCTCTCTATATATACATATATACACACACACACACATATTATTACTTTTACAATACTTCTATACAGCAAAGATGCATTAAATTGATCAAAAAAGATATTTATAACATTAGCACAGCTGTTTTTAACATTGATAATAATAAGAAATGTTTCTTGAACAACAAATCTACTTTAACAACAGCTATTTTAAATTGTAATAATATTATTGTCTAACCTCAGTTGGCTGATCCACTCAAAGTCATTGACACTGGACACTTTCTCTTCAACCAGCTTTGCTGCCACATCTTTAGCATGCACTTCAATCACAATGAGTGCAGAAAGTACATTTCGCTGCATCTTTGACAGACGACCCCGGACTAGTTGCACCAAATCTCCCAACTATATGGGCATATACAAACACACACTTTAACTTAGATCCAATGTTTTCTTTTTAGAATATACAATATTGTAATGCACAAAAACATCCACAAACATGTTTAAAGGGATAGTACACCCAAAAACGAAAATTCTGTCACCTAACACCTAACAACTCACCCTTATGTCGTTCCAAACCTGTAAGACCTTTGTTCATCTTTAGAACACAAATTACTCGTAACTTTAAAAAATTAAGATTGAACCACTGATGTCACATGAACTATTTTAACAATAGCCGCTTTTCCACTATCGGGCCGAACCGTTCTTAGAACGGTCGGGTACAGTTCCAGTTGTGTTTCCACCTGAGCCTGGTACGGCACGGAACGATTACAAACCGTTCTCGGCCCGGAATTCTCGGCACGGTTAGATAACCGTGCTGAACCGGGCTGGTAAAATGCGTTTGCATGGCGTCGCCACTCTGTTGCCTGGCTACAAGTTTCTCTATGGCTAAGCGGGTGCGCAGTAAACAGATACGGTAAATATAAATACAAATGGCTGAGACACTTTGGTCTGTGGATGAAACATTTGCTCTTATATTGATATTTGGGCAGAAAGAAAAATTCAACAACAACTGGAGGGTGCAAAGAGAAACGAAAAGGTTGTTTTATTATAATAGAGCAGTATCTTGCAGAGAAGGGCATTAAGTTTCAAAACAGTGCCGCGAAAAAAAAAAAAAACTCAAACATACATATTGCGTCCAAAAGGACAATAACAGTAGAAGCGGGGCTTGCATTACCAAGGCAACGACTGACTCATTTGTATTTACATTCCAAATAGTTCCGTTATCTGCACCGCAGTGGAAAATCAAACCGTATCCGTGCCGACTGGCCCGAATAGGCACGGAACAGAACGGTTACGCATTGAGAACGGTTCGGCCCGATAGTGGAAAAGCGGCTTATGTTCTTACTATGTTTCTAGACCTGCAACGTGGTAGTTGCATTGCTGTCTATGCAGGGTCAAAAAGTTCAAAAGTAACTTAATTTGTGTTCCGAAGATGAACAAAGGTCTTACGGGTTTGGAACAACATGAGGATAAGTAATAATGACAGAAATATCATGTTTGGGTGAACTATCTCTTTAATTGTTTAGAAACAGTCTGCACCTGTGTCTGTAGCTGTGGATAAAGCCGATCAGCAAGGTCTCCCTTATCCAGAGACTCTGACACCTCTTGAGTCCAAAATGTTTGACAGCCAGCGATCACCACTTGACCAGGCCAGGACAACACCCACTCTGTACGAGGACGCTGCAGGCAGGGTTGACACTTTATATCAGAACAATCACTGGCAACATAAAGTACCAGTTATGATAATAGTGCATTTTGGAAATCTATGGTGATTCATTCTGATTAAAGGGCCATTTATATTAAACAAAGAAAAACTAAGTTTACATTTGTTTTAGCAAATGCACTTTGTTTAACATCACAGATATTTCATGTACAAAATATAAAATGACACTTACCTCAACATAGGCTTGCAGCGAGCGACTAATGTTGTCTCTTACACTAGCCTTCATAGAGTTCTCAACTTCCCGCAACCAATGCTCCACATTCCCAGATGGAGACACAGGGGTGCACAACTGGACTTCCTCTCCCTCAGCAGAGTACATGTGTGTGATCAGCAGATCTGACTGGAACTGGAGCTGCATGTCGTACAAAAGATTTCATAATTTCTGACATTAATTGACATATTCTGCCATGGTTTTTACTTACATGGTAAATATCTAATATGGTAAACATTACAGCAAATAAGATCATGACTCACCCGGGCAACGTTCTCAAAGCATTTGCGGAGATGTGGCTGCACTGCTGTTGGATCTTTAGTCTGAGATAAAATCTCCAGCAACTCATCATCTGATAAAAAGTAAAATCTACAACCAGAAAACAAGAGAGTTCTTTATGGAGGCCCAAATGTAATTGTGACTTTTTTCTCACAATTCGGACAATTTTTCTCGCAATTGTGAATTTACATCTTTTACATTTTTATGGGTTTTTTTGTGAGTTTATATCTTTTAAACTCGCAACTGCATGTTTATATCTCACAATTCTGAGAAAAAAAGTCAGAATTGCAAGTTTATAACGAGTTTACATCTTTTTCATTTTTTTCCTCAGAATTGCCTGATACAAACTCACTTTATATGTCGCAATTTTGACTTTATTTCTTGCAATTGCAACTTAGTATCCTACAATTCTGACTTTATAATTCTTATTTGGGAGTTTATATCACGCATTTCTATGAACAAAAGTCAGAATTGCGAGTTTATATCTCACAATTTAGATTTTTTTCCTCTGAATTTCAAGTTTAAATCTCGCAATTCAGTTTTGTTTTTTTCTCAGAATTGCGAGATATAAACTCGCAATTGTGAGTTATGTCCAATTCTGAGGGGAAAAAAAGACTGATAGTTTATCTCACAATTCCAATTAAATAACTTATAAACTCACAGCTTTGAGGAAAAAAGTCAGAACAGAACAGTTTATATCTGGTAATTTTGACTTTTTTCCTCAGATTTGCAAGTTTAAAACTCGCAATTCTGAGTTTTTTCTCGCTTATATCAAGCAATTCCAAGAAAAAAGTCAGAATTGCAAGTTCATATCTTGCAATTGTGACTTTTCAACTCGTAAATTGCCAGTTTATATCTTACAATTCTCAGAAAAAAAACTATTGCAAGTTTATATCTCCCAATTGTGACTTTTTAACTTGCGAGTTTGTTGAGTTGTTTTCCTCAGAATTGCGTGCTACAAACTCAGTTTCTATGTTACGATTTTGACTTTATAACTCACATTTGGGAGTTTATAGCACATATTTCTTAGAATTGCGAGTTTATTTTTCTCAGAATTGTGAGATTATTTTAACAATTCTGAGTTATAATGTCCAGTTAGAAAGTTAGAAATACAAGATATAAACTCACAGATATGAAAAAAAAATGCAATTTTAGAGTTTTTTTCTCACTTACTTCATGCAATTTCAAAAAAAAATCTGAATTGCAAATTTATATCTGCACAATTGAAATTTTATATCTCACAATTATGAGAAAAAAAGTCAGAATTGGGAGTATATATCTGCACAATTGCAATTTTATATCTCTACTTTTTATATCTAAAAAGTAGCAATTATCGTTTTTTAACTTTGTATTTAGTAGCGGAAACAGGCTTCCATAGTTTCTAAATAATTGCTTCAACAATTATAATCATACTGCTGAGTTGGGTTTAACTTTAAAGTGCTACGAAATTAAATGTTATATAAAAATATGAAACGGTAAGGGCTAAATGATGGTTTAATAAATTGCCCTGGGCCATAAAAGCCATAAAAAATCTGTATTTTTTACCTAGGAAAGGAACTTCGTTTGGTCTCCAGATATTCGCTTAGTCCTTTCTGCACGAGCTCCAGTAAATTGTTACAGTCTTTGAGATTGGCCAGTAGACGCGGTTCGGGACACACCTCAATAACCTAGAGTCATAAATACAATCAAACCTCAATTCTTTAATGAACCACTGACAAATCTAATACTAATACTAATACTAATACTATAGTACGATTAAGTAGTCTGAACAACACAATCAAGATGGCGCCGCGGATGGCAGCCTCTGTGCTTAGCTCTTCTTTCCTCAGGCAATCCATCTCATGAACACTTGTTCGTGGAACATACAACACTATACACTCTTTATTCATTTTTCAGTTATTTATTTAAAGCACATACTTACTTCCATTCAAATGTCTTTGCTATTTTTGCACATTGTCTGTCTTGTATACTTGTATATTGTTCTTTTTATAATATGTATCGTCTTGTCACTGACATTCTGTAGCACTGTGGAGCTTCTGTCACTAAAACAAATTCCTAGTATGTGTAAACATACCTGGCAATAAAGCTCATTCTGATTCTGATTCTGACCATGCTCACCTTACTGTTATTATGGGCAGCCTTCATGATCTTTCTCCAGGTGCGCTCCATAGTCTGATACCTCTTCCCTTCCACAGGCAGCTGGCGGTTGATATCATCAGAGCTGAAAATAGGTTCCATGTACAGCCACGACCGCTGACAAATAAGCCACTCTTCTAATACTTCCTACGATTAGAACACCACAGTGACACAAAGACTTTAGAACTAATACTTAAGACCCTTAAATAACATAAACGAACAGTCCAAAATTACTTCACCTTGCGAACCTGCAGGATGATTGGCTTACCTGTGTCATTTTCAATTTACTTTCCCATTTGCTGATTCTCTCCTCAAAGGGTTTTTTATATGGGGAGAAGACCATGCTCTGGGTCATGACAATGTGGTCATCAAGGAGCTGAGAAGCTTCATCTGGACTCTTCAAGATGTAAGTCCCTGTCTCCTTATAAGGCATCACCTCAAACATCACTGCTGACCATTCCTCCTCCATCTTGTTCAAAGCCTATGTATGAGAGCAAAAAACAATGTCATATGACATAACATGTCTGTGGAATTGTTGTTATGTAATTCAGTTCAAGCGCTTTAAGGCATTTGAGCACATATGAAAAAAAGATAATATGTAGCAAGGCTTTTTTTGCAAATACAGGTAAGTTTTACATAGAAATATTATTTTTTTATAACATTCATGACTGTTATAGCGCCAGCTGTGGTCTGAGCTCCTTAAAACTTTGCATGCTTGTTTAGGATCATCTAACGCACGTCTCACCAGGTTTCATGAAGTTTTGAGTTTTTCTTTAGGCTTTATAGAATTTGGGGTAATTCGGACAGGCCTCTACTCTAAACAACTCTGTTATAGCTTCCTAAAGAGTAAATTTGAACATTTTTTTTATTTTTTTATTATTGACCTAGAGAGTCCAGGGAATTGGTAGAGAGTCCAGGGTACTGCAGTGTTTTTTTTTTTTTTTGTTTGTTTGTTTGTTTTTAATTAAGTGAAAAACATAAGGCTAGTTTGCAAAAATTTTACATCTTCTCAATCATTTAAAAACAATTTGATTAATAACAGTGGTTCTAAAGGCAAAGTTGTCCAGAATGAGGAGTTCTGTCATATGATACAAATATTGAAAACATGCAATGCACAATCATTTACACCCTTGAAAAACAAGATATTGCCCCAATGGCCAATTTCTTTCAAATTTCTCACAGACCTTTAGGGCCGTGAGTCAAACAGGCCCACCGAGTTTCGTTCTGATCAGCCTACGTTAACCTTGTCTAGTAGGTGCTTAAACTTAATCGGCCAATGGCAGCCATGCTTTTTTGAGATATGCACATGTCCTTATAAACACTTGTGGTACTTTGGACCAAGACCATGCAAAGTGATTTTCACGTTGATAGGACAAATGGTGGTGTACGTATGTATAGCCATTTGAATTATAGCCACGGTTTTTCTACTGCAACCTCAGATTGAGCTCTTACATTGTGACGTGTCAACAGAGGAATCTTGAGACATCGGATCCATTTGCAACAGATTTAATATATCAGACAGGTTATACAGGCGTTGGTCAATACTGGCAAACTGGTGTGGTATAGACAAATCCAATCGGGTAGTCAGAGTCCATGCAAAGGGGTCGAGGCCGGCGGCAGAGCAAAGCAATAGTCCGTATGGATAGCGTGGGTCAAACGAAGGCAGGCAGCAGAGGATCAGAAACCACATAAACAGTCCAGTTGGCAACGTGTAATCAGTCCGATAGAAAACGCTCAGGATTGGGAGGAAAACCATCAAAACTTCGCAATGAGAGTACCAGCGTGGCACGCTGATAAAGGGAACAGAAAGGAAGTGAACCGGGTGACCCGGAACCGGAAGTGCACAGTCCCAGGTACGGAATTGTGGGAAACTGAGTCAATATTCAGGTGAGGGTTCCCGCTGGCTGGGAACGGAGGGAGCCACAGAGACCGCGCTCGTAACAGAGCCCCTCCCCTGCGAGTGTCTCCTGGCACGAGGAGGTAACCGACGCCGAGGTCTACCTCTTCCACGGGGCCCTGGTCGATCTGGGTGGGTAGAGTGGAATTCCGTGATGAGGGACGGATCCAGGATGTCCACAACTGGCACCCAGGACCGTTCCTCCGGTCCGTAGTCCTCCCAGTCGACCAGGTACTGTAGGCGACCGTTCCGGCGTCGGGAGTCCAGGATGGTACTAACTCTGTATGCCTCCTCGCCATCGATGATCAGGGGAGCAGGATTCTGTGGTGCGGTCTCGTCTAGGACCTCCGTCCCCTCGGGCTGACCAGCGGGCTTTAACAGAGAGACATGGAAAGTGGGTGAGATACGATATTCTGAAGGCAGATCGAGTCTGAATGATACAGGAGTGATTTGACGAGTAATTTGAAAAGGACCCACGTACCTGGGACTTAGTTTCTTGCAGGGTAACCGGAGGCGTAAGTTCCGGGTTGAGAGCCAGACCCACTGTCCTGGTTCATAGGAAGGATTGGGACGTCGTTGGCGGTCTGCCTGGACCTGGGTACGACGGACCGTCCGTTGTAGATGGACATGGGCCCGATTCCAGGTCTCCTCACTCCGCTGGAACCATGAGTTGACTGCCGGTAGGTCTGAGGGTTCTCCAGACCAGGGGAACAGGGGTGGTTGGAATCCTAATATGCACTGGAAGGGAGTCATGTTGGTAGAAGGTTTGTGAAGGGAGTTTTGGGCGTACTCTGCCCAGAGAAGGAAACGACTCCAGTCCTCCTGATGTTGTTGACAGTATGAGCGTAGGAAGCGAGTCAGTTCTTGATTAAGGCGTTCCACTTGCCCGTTGGCCTCCGGGTGATATCCTGAGGTGAGACTGATGTTTACATTCAGAAGACGGAAGAAGCTGGACCATAGGCGTGAGGTGAATTGTGGTCCCCTGTCTGAGACGATATCCTCGGGTAACCCATAGAACCTGAAGACAGAATTACAGAGAGCCTCGGCTGTTTCCAGGGCGGTGGGTAGCTTGGGTAATGGAATGAAGCGGCAACCTTTGGAGAACCGATCCACTACTGAGAGGATGGTGGTATATCCCTGGGACAGAGGAAGATCTGTTACGAAGTCCACAGCAATGTGAGACCACGGTCGTTCGGGAATAGGTAGAGGTTGGAGTAGGCCGGCGGGGAGCTGGTGAGAGGCCTTTGAGGTGTTGCAAGTAACACAGTTCTTTACGAATGTAATGGTATCAGTTCTTAAGGTGGGCCACCAGAATTTGTTATGAAGGAGTTGAATGGTAGCCTCAATTCCTGGATGACCAGAGCTGGGGGAAGTATGAACCTCAGAGAGAATGCGAGGACGAAGTATGGCAGGAACATAGGTGAGGTTATCTGGACAATCATTGGGAGGTGGATCTTGGACCTGAGCCTCAGTGATTTCTGTCATACAGTCCCATATGACGGGCGCCATGATCACTGAAGGGGGCAGAATAGCCTCAGGAGGATGAGGAACAGAGTCAGGTTCATGGATGCGGGAAAGAGCATCGGCTTTGGTGTTCTGGGAGCCGGGGCGATATTTAATGTCAAAGTGGAACCTCGTGAAGAAGAGTGCCCATCGTGCCTGTCGATGGTTGAGTACTTTAGCCACCCGCAAATATTCCAAGTTCTTATGGTCTGTAAGAATCGTAAACGGATGGCTAGCTCCCTCTAACCAATGCCTCCATTCCTCCAAAGCAAGCTTGATGGCCAGTAGTTCACGGTTGCCCACGTCATAGTTTCTCTCTGCCGGACTCAGTTTGTGGGAGAAAAAGGCACAAGGGAAGGTTTTTGGGGGTTGACCCTGTCGTTGAGAGAGGACTGCACCGACCCCAGTGCTGGAGGCGTCCACCTCAACGAGGAATGGTAATTGTGGGTCCGGATGGCGGAGGACAGGAGCTGTAGTGAAGCGCTGACGGAGGTCTTGAAAGGCGTGTACTGCGTTGGAAGACCAGGTAAGACGTTTCTCTCCTTTCTTGATCATGGAGGTTAATGGGGCAGCTACACTGCTGAAGTTGCGAATGAAACGTCTATAAAAGTTTGAAAATCCCAAGAATCTTTGAAGTTCCTTGAGGGTCTTGGGACGGGGCCACTCCTGTACAGCAGTAACTTTGTCTTGATCCATTGCCACTCCCTCAGAGCTGATAACATATCCTAGAAAGCCAATTTTTTCCTGGTGGAACTGACATTTCTCCTGCTTGGCGTACAACTTGTGCTGGATGAGACGTTGGAGAACAGACCTGACATGTTGAATGTGTTCAGAAAGGGTGTTGGAGTAGATCAAGATGTCATCAATGTATACAATCACCCATCGGTTGAGCATGTCCCTGAACACCTCATTGATGAAGGCCTGAAAGTACGATGGACAGTTGGACAGGCCGAAGGGCATGACCCGGTATTCATAGTGACCTGATGTAGTAGAGAAAGCCGTTTTCCACTCATCTCCCTCTCGAATACGGATTAAGTTGTACGCTGAGCGGAGATCCAGCTTGGTGTAGAATCTGGCGGATCGAAGCTGTTCCAGGGCTGGAGGAACAAGTGGTAAGGGGTATCGGTATTTCACAGTCACCTCATTGAGTGCACGGTAATCAATGCATGGTCGTAGACCTCCCTCCTTCTTTTTGACGAAGAAGAATCCTGCTGAGGCTGGTGATGTGGAAGGCTGGATAAATCCCTTAGCGAGTTCCTCCTGAATGTACTGCACCATAGCTTCGGACTCAGGCTGTGAGAGAGGGAAGATACGGCCTCGTGGAATAACAGCTCCTGGGACAAGATCAATGGCACAGTCTCCTGGTCGATGGGGAGGTAAAACAGTGGCTTTGATGGCACTGAAGGCCTCAAGCAGATCCTGGTACTCCACAGGGATAGTGTTGCTTGATGATGCCGTGATGGAACTGGATGAAGACTGAATAGTGGGTGCAAGGCAGTGCTGGTGACAGTATGGTGACCACTGTGTGATGACCCCCTTAGTCCAGGAGATGGTTGGTTCGTGGCGCTCCAGCCATGGAAAACCCAAGATGAGTGGTGTCTGAGGTGATGTGATAATGAAGAAGCGAATTTTTTCCTGATGACCGGGTTCTAGTTGGAGAGTTAGATCCTCAGTAGTGTGGTTGACGAGTCCAGAACCTAGTGGTCTCCCGTCGAGGGCGGCCACTGCCACAGGAGAAGCACAAGACAAGAGAGACAGCTGATTAGTTCTCACAAAGTCCTCATCCATGAAGTTTCCCGCTGCCCCAGAGTCAATGAATGCGGTAGTCCTTATGAATCTTTCCCCAGATTTTAGCATAACAGGTATCACACAGCGGTTCACACAAAGTCTGTTAGAACTCACCGAGGTAGGTGGACGTGGTGGTCTGGTAGGACAGGTGGCTCGAATGTGTCCCGTCATACCACAGTACAGACACAGATGGTTACGCATCCTACGTTCTCTCTCCTCGGTGGTGATTCTGGTACCTCCAAGTTGCATGGGTTCGGGAGCTGCTGAAGCTGAGGATTGTGTAGTCTGAGGAAGAGCCATGGGAGGGAAATTCCGAACTGGCTTGCGAGTCCGCATAATATTATCCACCCGAATGGAAAGATCAATGTACTGAGGGAATGTCAAACCTTCATCACGGCAAGCCAATTCCACTTGGAGATCAGAATTTAGTCCCTTACGATAATGAAGCTTGAGGGGACCATCATTCCATCCGCTCTGAGCTGCCAGGGTGCGAAAATCCAAAGCGTAATCCGCTGCGGAGCGTCGGCCTTGACGCAATGCCAGAATTCTCTCCCCCGCATCACCGCTCTCTGGAGTGGGTTGAAATACCTCCTTGAAGCTTTGAAGAAACGTGGCAAACGTGGGGTAAGTAGCCTGGCCCAGATCCCAGACAGCCGTGGCCCACTCCAGCGCTCTTCCCGTGAGAAGAGAGCAAACAAATGCAATTTTGCTCTCATCAGTAGCATACAAGTTCGGCTGCTGATTCACAAACAGAGTACATTGAAGCAAAAAGCCCTTACACTTTGAAGCAGTCCCATCAAACTTCTCAGGGAATGCAAGTCGGGGGCTGGCAATGGCGGCCTGATTTCCCGCGGCGGGTGCAGGTGGTGTGATCGGCGCTGGCGGTGGAGCGGGTGTTGCAGCAGCCCGTAGAGACTGAATCGCCTGGACCAGTTGTGTGGTCAGAGAACTCAGGTGATCCAGCTGCTGCTGGTGGTGATACAACATCGAAGCTTGTGTAGACATCTCCGATGCGATCTGGGAAACTGTCGCTGGATCCGTGGGTGGCGAAGTTTTCTGTGACGTGTCAACAGAGGAATCTTGAGACATCGGATCCATTTGCAACAGATTTAATATATCAGACAGGTTATACAGGCGTTGGTCAATACTGGCAAACTGGTGTGGTATAGACAAATCCAATCGGGTAGTCAGAGTCCATGCAAAGGGGTCGAGGCCGGCGGCAGAGCAAAGCAATAGTCCGTATGGATAGCGTGGGTCAAACGAAGGCAGGCAGCAGAGGATCAGAAACCACATAAACAGTCCAGTTGGCAACGTGTAATCAGTCCGATAGAAAACGCTCAGGATTGGGAGGAAAACCATCAAAACTTCGCAATGAGAGTACCAGCGTGGCACGCTGATAAAGGGAACAGAAAGGAAGTGAACCGGGTGACCCGGAACCGGAAGTGCACAGTCCCAGGTACGGAATTGTGGGAAACTGAGTCAATATTCAGGTGAGGGTTCCCGCTGGCTGGGAACGGAGGGAGCCACAGAGACCGCGCTCGTAACATACATAAGTGTTCTGAGTTTGGTGAAGAAATCTCATTCCGTTCAGGAGTTATTGGCATTTTACTACTTTCGCATGCTACTTTTTTGGCATCCCTTTGCTAAGGTGAGTCGAGAGTTAGACTTTTTTGATAATTATTGACATTCGTTCTCCACTGGTTCAGTTCCAATTAGGTCCAATTAAGAAAATTTCACTCACAATCGAGCCTGAGTCTTGCGTTTTTTAGTGCCTCTAGAGACAATGCCTTGACCTCAAGTAGCCAGAATTTTAAAGCACACAACAGCCACAACTGTACAGATGCCCCTAGCTTTGAAATGCAGTGGGGCCCATGGTGCAGCTCCATCACTGGCCTTAGTGGTCCTTGGGGTGTAGCACACTACTTCAGGGCTAAATGAGCTTCAGCAAATGATCCTATAATGTATTTTAATTTCTAATTAAAAATTGATTCTACTTGATTTTTTAAATATGTTTTGATTAAATTTAAAGGAGTAATTCACTACTGACAAGATGAGCTTGTAATAAAACTTGACTGTCTATGCAGTTGAAACGCAAAAAAATGACAAAAAATGTGGAAATACAGTCAGTATTTTTAACAAAAGCCCTGGAGCTGTTAAAAATCCACTAGATGATGCAAAATGTCAGTTTTGAATTATCTGGTCGGCTTTTTCTGTCAAATAAATGAGGATATCTGGGTGCAGGTAACATGGAGAAAGAGTATACATTGCTCATTTTCATACATTACATTGTAACAATACAAAGCTGTTTAAAACTCTTAAAATTTTTGGCATAAATGGATGACACAGTGTTCTGTGCCTCATAAATACAAAACACATCTGAAAAACAACTCCGTGGGACCACTATTTCACTCACTTGCTCAATAGCATATTCTTTTCCAGCCTCCTGAGCCACTTGGGTGATTTCCTCCACATGACTTTGTAGGCCCAGCTCCAGACAAAGGGAAAAGGTAAGGTTGGCAGTAGACTTTATATTCATGTTAACACGTTCAGAAAGAAGTTCCCAGTGGCGGTTACGCATGCCAGGATTCCTCAGGCCCCGGATCAGAGGAATGAATGGCCGGAAATCTTCAATCTTAGTCCGGATTTCAGATGCAACTTCTTGACAGGCTGAATAGAGCCAATGATAAAAACACATTATATGTCTAAAAACATATATTTTCCTCCTCTTGTTGCATTTATTCACTTATTGTGAACAGGAAAATGTATGTCTTGGTGCTTGGTATGACACAGCTGTGGCAAAAACATACATTATTTGTTTGTGTCCTCTAACATTGTTTCCTACTTACCAGGAATGTCTTTAAATTGTTTGACACACTGGTGCATAGTCTTGTAAGCATCATTGACATTACACTCCAATTGTTCAGGGTTAATGGATGACAGCGGGTCATTGAGCCAGCTTTCATGCCAACGCAGCCAATCAGATGTTGTCTTCCACAGGTCATAAAATGGCTGAAACTCTCTGTTCATCTTTTGTAGCTCGGTGTACTACACCACAACCATAAAATCAAAACCATATCAGATATCTTTGAATTAATAAGTGTTATTTTATTATTCACTTTAGTTTTAACTGTAGTTTTGAAAATGGAAATTTGAAAGTGGAGTTAACCTACATTAGAGACTGGTTTGCCAAAGAGTCGTTCACGGTTGTTGTAAAGCTGTGCCATTTCCTGACACTCTTTAAGCTGCTTGCTCACTCTCCGCACCTCATTTGCCACCTCATGTGCTCGTGCAAGGTTTGTGTAACCAGATAATCCAGCCACAGTCATCTGAAAATCAACAGAGGTGATTTAATTGCAATACCCAGAGTGACCATCTATTCAAGGCAAAACATATTTTGCTAAAAAACAAATGCATCAGTGAGTCTGACCTGCAGGAAGTTTAGAAGATCCAGGAAGCTGTTTTGGTCGACAAGCTGGACCTTATGGAATCGTTCTTCATCTTCAGCATGCTGGGCATTCACTTTCTCCACCTGGTTCAGGATCATGCAGGGCCAAGCCATTGCTGTCCACCTACACAACATTTAGTATTTAAGAGCTCAGCTACCGAAGAAAAGGTTTACTAACTCAGATCTCAACCCAGATGTGTAGAAAGGCTGATTTTAGATTAGCAGTCAAACGCAACTGTGTTTAATTCAATAGCGAGGCAATGATGAACTCACTTCTCATTGACATCCTCATCGGAGAGAGTGTAGAAGAATTCATCTATTAGATCATAATCAGACATTGCTTTGGATAAACACTCCTGCAGGAGGCAATTAGCAGAGGAAGAAAAAAAGTCATTCAGAATTAAATGCAACAATGCAATGAGACTTACTAATAAAATACTAGGGACTAGAAGCAACAGATGCTGATAGAACGGCAATGAAGGAAGTAAAGCATTAACTACCATAGCAAAATTACACAGAAATAAAAAGCATTAGGTTTAAACCATTGATGTCACATGGACTATTTTAATGATGTCTTTACTACATTTCTGGGCCTTGAACATGGTAGTTGCTTTGCAAGGGTCAGAAAGCTGTCAGATTTCATCAAAAAATATCTTAATTTGTTTTCCAAAGAGAAACAAAGGTCTTATGGGTTTGGACCAACACGAGGGTGAGTAATTAATTATGGAATTTTAATTTCTGGGTAAACTATCCCTTTAAAGTACCTACTATCTAAATTAGTAAGACGTGGCCAATAGGTAGTATATGTGCTCTTATATGCCACATGGTGGCACCATTTTCTGCCACTACCCAGGCAAAGGTGAATTTTTTTTCTATCCAGTTGCTATGACATTCTTGATGATTTTTAGTGATTATCTAACTACGTCATTGGTTGGGTGTTCTGCGTTCAGTGATTGTTAGATCAGACCTTGTTACAACAGACCTACCTCCAAGAACCCAATTATATTCTGGTCTCTGGGCTTGAGTGCCTCCATTTAAGCCTATGTTTTTTTTTTTGTCTATTTTTTCTTGAGAAATCATAGATAAATAATATACAGTAATTTAGTTCAGACTGTGATTAATATAAAAGTGAAGTCGGCACTGATAGTAATGTATATGATATGTAGAGTTTGAATGCTGGCTCAAGTACCTTTCCCAATTCCTTTCCCTTTCTCTTCCACTATCCTATCATAATTAAGGCAAAAAAATAAAAACAGGGAAGTGGCAATCTAACATGTTTTGCAATAATAAAACAGTGACTGTACTTCGTGTGCTTTGAGTTGCTCAGGTAGTAGTTTCATCCATTCTCTCTGCTCTATGAGCTCCTCAATGCAGCTGGGTTTCTCAGACAGCTTTGTGCTGATGGCTTTACACTCCTTACATGCCTAAAAAGACAAACACAATATTATATAAAAGCAAATTTATGAAAATGCTTCTAGTCTAAATGAACACTGACTCACATCCTGCATCTGTTGACGTAACCTCAGTGCGAGTCGGTCCAGCACTGCATTGGCGAGGGCTTTGCGTTTCTCCACCAGGCTTTGCCGAACAGCCTCCACGCTGACCTCAAAGGGACCAATAATGATGGAAAAAGGGATGGACTGATTTAAAAGTTCCATCTCTCGCAGGTGTTCCAGAAATTCCTGCTTCACTTCCTGAATGGTCTGGTTCTCCTGACTGTGCAACCTTCGAGACACAAAAAATATAAGAACAATCCTTGCTCTGTAGGGTATTACAGTGTACACTTGTCTCTCATTTCATAAAAAAGTAGAACAACAAAGATTTACTCTAGAAAAGTGTTGATATCTGAGTTGTGGAGCTCAAGGTGGCATTCATATTCACGGGCGTAGGCTTTGAGAGGTATGATGGCCTGTTTGAGGGCCATGCTGATGCTCTCCCTCAGATTCTTGACTTCAGGTTCCCACAAGCCCACTGACTCTAACACATTTCCAACGATAAGCAGGTTCTTCAATACACGCTGAGAGAACGGGAAGAAACCAAAACAGAACAAAGCACTTTTTTAATCATTTAGTCATCTTTATTTTTAAAATAATTTATGGGCATTGATTTAGTGAAAGCTCTTCATGAAAGTTAATTACAAGAAATAAGATAGGGAACCTTGTCTAGCTGAGGTATGTTGTGTGTGGACAGGATTCCTTTATCAAAAAAGTTGATAACGGAGGTTTCAAAGCTCTCTAGAGGAGTGCTGTAACCAACGCCAGTCTGATCAAGCACCAAATCCACTGAGAAAATGGGTTTCTTTTTTGGCCTGTGCAAAACAATGTTGAATATGTTACATATAGTGTAAAAAATAACACTCAGTTGATCTTATTTAGATCTTATTTCTCAAATTTTGACTGTAAGCTGATAGTTCACCCAAAAATTTAAATTACCCTATGATTTCCTCACTCTCAAGCCATCCTAAGTTTATTTGACTTTCTTCTCTCAGATGAATACAGTCAGAGTTAAAAGAGTTTAAAATGGCAGTGAATGGCTGCTGAGATTTTGAAGCCCAAAAAAGTGCGTCCATCCATCATAAAAATACTCCACACGGCTCCAGGAGGTTAATAAAGGCCTTCTGATTAAATTGATGCATTTGTGTAAGAAAAATATCCATATTTAAAACTTCATAAACCATAATCTCTAGCTTCAGTGAACTGTAATACACACGTTCATGAGAGAGTGACATTCCAGCTGATGATTTAGCATGTAGGCAAAGCATAAACTCCAGTGAGAATACGTTTTTGTAAGGTTTTGTTTATAGAAAAGGACAACCAGTTTAATTTGACTTATATAGGAATTCTCAGACATTTTTCTTTACAAATCTGAAAGTAGAAAGTCAAATACATCTAAGATGGCTTAAGGGTAAGTAAATCATGGGATAATTTTTATTTTTGGATAAACTATCCCTTTAAAAAACAGTACATTAATATAAGTTAATGTAATTAAAATAATTAATTAAGACTTGCAAGTTTGCCTAAACCCTCTAGTGGGCCCTGACCCCCTAATTACGAACCACTGATTTAGAGTTCATCATTTAAAGAAAATAAATTTCAACCATAATCAGATAAGGATAATGAGAATTCATATACTTGTATGGGCTGTTTATGAGATCATTGCCCCAGGTCAGATCTTCGGGGCAGTGTAGGACATTGTGGCAAGCATCGAGCAATAATTCGGCTAAGCTGACCAGAGAGTCTTGCACCAGGAACCTGAGTGAGTCCTGCTGAATGCTGCGTATCAGCGCCATCAGATGACACAGTTTAGACATGCTGTAAACATGCCAGTTGGACACAGAGAGATTGTACCAGTCACGACTTCCATGCAGACTAGAGAAAATCCCAGTACATAAAGTGTTCAGCCATGACTCTTGTAGAAACAACTGGACCTGAAGGAAAACAGAGAGTATGTAATGACACAGTGGAACATTTGTATGTGTGTGTGTTTGTGTGCAACAATTTATATACCTGTCCATGTTTCTGAGACTGTTCCAACTCAAACTCTTCCAAGCTTAGTGACTTTGAGAAGCTGTCATGGAACAGGCTCATATTTGCCACCCTGTTGCACTCTTCTCTCACTATGGACAGCAGAGTGATCACCCCAGGCTTCGTGAGCAGAGTATTAAAGACAAAAGCGGCACGGTTCTTCTCAAAAGGATAGTCAGGGACTGACACAAGGCCTAGGGGGAAAGGAGACAGCAAGTTGTGGGTGGGCTCATAAAATAAATCAACATTAAATCCCGGACAGCCTGAAAGTCTCTTTTCTTTTGATGTCTGTCTCTCTACCTTTCTCAGGAACTTTCTCAGGTTCTTTTTGAGGAAGCGTGATGTGGGGGAACTCTTCAGGGCTTTCCTGTACCACCTTATCAAAAACCATCCGGTTCATAGTGCGAACATACTCCAAATGAAGCTCTTCCTCCAGGTCCTTCACACACTCCTGTAGACTGTATAGACACACGTGTTTATTGAAAAACATACTAATGTTAGCTGTGGTAATTCTGTGCTGCAGACATCAGTAACTGTTTACATAATTGAATGCTGTGTGTTCTGGAATGGCACATCTGGTGTTAATGCAAAGTGCAGATGATTTTTACAGGAAAGTCTTGATGATTTATTTAATGCCTTAATGATCATACTTGGGCACAATGGAATTCATATATATATTTTTACAGTACCGTAGACCAGTGCCTGAAATTAACTTATTTTTAAGAGGCAATTTATTGCCTGCAGATGCACAGAAATCACATTTTATGTGAAACCCCTAGATATTCATAGTTGAAGTCAAAAGTTTACATACACCTTGCAGAATCTGCAAAATGTTAATTATTGAAGAGGCAAAATGCATGTTTTTTATTTAGTACTGACCTTAATAAGATATTCAGTCCACAAGAGAAAATAATAGTTGAATTTATAAAAATGACCCTGTTCAAAAGTTTACATACACTTGATCCTTAAAGGATAACTATTGCCAAAATGCAACCTGGGCTGTTTTTTTTTACTGTAAACGAGACAAACATATATCTAAAAGCATAATTACGTCAAACAAGCCGTTTTTGAGATTGACCGTGATTTAGTTTTGTTTTCAATGGCCGGAGAATGGGAGTACTAGGGGCATAAATTTCACCGCATCAAAATCGATATTTTTACAACACTAAGAAGGCTCGACACACCATGAAACTTTGCTCGAAGTATCGCCTGGGTCTCTACACATGAACTCGAGCATTGAGAACATTGTTTGTGTACACAGAGTTTACTAAAAAGAAAGGTTTTGAACAACTCACTTTCACTGTTTGAGTTTCCGCTCACGGCCGTCTTGCCAGTCAAGAAGTGTCGATCTCCGAATGGGAGGATGGATAGCTCCTAAAGCATATTTCCATTTCTTTTTAGTAAACTCTGTGTACACAAACAATGTTCTCAATGCTCGAGTTCATGTGTAGAGACCCAGGAGATACTTCGAGCAAAGTTTCATGGTGTGTCGAGCCTTCTTAGTGTTGTAAAAATATCGATTTTGATGCGGTCAAATTTATGCCCCTAGTACTCCCATTCACCGGCCACTGAAAACAATGTATTTGAACCCTTTCCAACAATGACTGTATGATTTTAAGATCTTTTCACACTGAGCACAACTGAGGGACTCATATGCAACTATTACAGAAGGTTCAAACACTCACTGATGCATTAAGAGCCAGGGGTGTAAACTTTTGAACAGAATGAAGATGTATATATTTTTCTTATTTTACTTAAAAATCTTTTTTTTTTTCATTTGGTACTGCCTTTCAGAAGTTACATAAGATACTTACATGTTTCCTAGAAGACCAATAAGCTAAATTTACCCTATTCATCAAATACAAGAAGTTTTTCCTTCTGGAGCATCAGTGAGTGTTTGAACCTTCTGTAATAGTTGCATATTATTTTTATATTGCATAGTATGCATACAGTCCCTCAGTTGTCCTCAGTATGAAAAGATGGATCTCAAAATCGTACAGTCATCATGGAAAGGGTTCAAATACACTAAAATGCTGAAAACAAAGAATTTGTGGGACCTGAAGGATTTTTCTGAAGAACAGGGGGCAGTTTAACTGTTTAGGACAAACAAGGGACTCATGAACAACTATCACTAAACAAACAGACAAAACAAAAAAAGCGGTGGATCATTTAGGTAAAAACACAGTATTTAGAATCAAGTGTATGTAAATTTTTGAACAAGGTCATTTTTTATAAATTCAACTATTATTTTCTCTTGTGGACTATTTGTAAATGTCTTTTATGTGAAATATCTTATTAAATATCTTATGATCAAACAGTAAAACAGTAATATTCTGAAATATTCTTACAATTTAAAACCAGTTTTCTGTTGTAATATATTTTAAATTATAATTTTTAATCATTTTAATTTTTAACTCATTTTAATTTATGAAATGTAAAATTTGTTCCTATTATAATTTGAATTTTTCTCACTGTTTAAAATGGAGGCCTGGTGTGGAGACTGCATAATTTGTGATGCGTCCTAAACTCGTGGGGTCAAGGGTGGGGGTGCCACTCCAGACTGGCATACAGTCAATGGAAAGATGGTACAAGATTATGGCCTCAGTGTACTGTCTCAAGTCCTGGGCAAACTGGACTCTGTGAGCAAAGACATGTGGGTCCTCTGCACAAAACAGCAGCCTGATCCTGGGAACCCAGTATTGCCCTTCTTGCAATGACAAAGCCCCTTGGGAAAGAAAAGAAACATAATGAAATAGAAAAAGTCCAATACAGTCAAACCAGTCAAAATTATTCAGACACCAGATATAATTTTTGATATCTTTGATGGGTGCAGGACACTATAGTTAATTTATGTAAGTAAGGATAGCAAAATAAAGTAAACTGTGACATATTATACCCAAAAATTCGTCATACAGTGGACTACCAGTAAAACTGATGAAAATTTGGGACCAAAAATTTGATCTGACACTTTGACTTGACCATGTTTTGTTACATAACTTTCTATCAATGTTATGTGGCATTATCAAGATTAATTTGTTCTGACACAGTTTAACTCTTGAGTTCTTGTCATATTTTATCACCATTTTCTAAACTATAGCAAATAAATTGTGATAATGTGAGAATTTTTAATTCTGAATAACTTTTGGTTTGACGGTAATTCATTTGTGATTATCACAATGAATTTGTTCTAACAGATTAACTCTTGATTAATGTCATACTTTATTACCATTTTCTAAACTACAGTAAATAAACTGTGATAATGTGAGACAGTTTAAGGGTGTTTGAATAAATTTTGGTTTGAGTTAAACACTCTATGAAATCAAAACTTAAGTTTTGTGATTTGAAGTTGATGTCTATTAGGTTTGATGCTATTTATATGATAAAAAGTCAATTTAGTAGGCATTTCAATTTTTTATTTACTTGCTTTCTCTTATGGGATAAACCTAATCTGTGACAATGTCACAATTTTGGAAATTTGTCAAGGAAATTTGTCAAAATTGGGAGAAAACGTGCTCTTCAGACTGTTTCATGAAGTGCTTAAAATAACCAAGGTTTATGAATGGCTATTGAACTTGCCTTCGCTCTGTCCTCCATTCAGAATAGGTTTTCCATCAGAATTTCGAACCCATCCATTACAGTCTGCTTTATGCACCAAGTACTCCTTCTTCTCCTGGCTGTATTGTAGCACCCCTACCAACTGCCAAGAATACTCCAAAGCTAGGCTCTTTGGATCCACTACATGACAAACACATGAAGAACAGACATTTGATTTTTCCCACATGTGCTCATATGGCTCCCACTGGATGGGCTATAAGATGAATTTATTTTCAGAAGGAGCTACAAGACAATTGATGGGATCCATTCGACTACAATATGTCAGGTATTTCCAGAGGGTTCCGAAAGCACTGTACCAGGTGGGATGCTGTTTTTTGTCGGCAACAGGGCTTTGGCAGGAATGGGTTTGCGGTCGACA
Source organism: Garra rufa (assembly GCF_049309525.1). Classification (NCBI taxonomy): domain Eukaryota; kingdom Metazoa; phylum Chordata; class Actinopteri; order Cypriniformes; family Cyprinidae; genus Garra; species Garra rufa. Next base: position 10,370,280 of record NC_133380.1, on the reverse strand, counting down.
GAGCCTTGCTCATAACCTAAAGCCAGCCATTCCTCTGGAGTACGGCAGTCAAAGTCCTCATTGTCGAATATCTGGTGTTACACAAAGCAAGTTAATGAATATAAAATGAGCCACTTGTACACAACACACAATTATGCAGTTAATGAAACAGAAAAGGTGAAAGATTTTAAACAGACGCATCTACAGCCAAGTCCGAAATTATTCATACCCCTGTTAAATTCTGACTTAAAGTTACTTTTATTCAACCAGCTATTTTTTTTTTTTTTTTTTGCCCAGAAATGACACAGACTTCTCCCAAAAGATAATAAGACGATGTACAAGAGGCATCATTGTGGAAAAAATATTTCTCAGCTTTTATTTACATTTGAACAAAAAGTGGCATGCCCAAAATTATTCATTCCCTTTGCAAACTGTCACAGTCTATGGGAAAATCCAAAGTTCTATACCATGCCAAATAGTCCAAGCTGTTCTAAAGCATCCTAATTACCCTGATTCATTGGGAACAGCTGTTTTAATCAACTCAACAGGTGAAAGACAAAAGCTCTCTGCTGTTGGTTTGTGGACAGTCATGGTTAAGACAAAGGAGCTCACTGAGAACCTGCGGCTGCGCATTGCGGCTGCTCACAAGTCGGGAAAGGGCTATAAGACCATATCTAAATGTTTTGAAGTTCCAGTGGCTACAGTGCAAAGTATTATTAAAAAATACAAGACGTTTCGCAGTCCTGAGTTAAATCCAATTAAGAATCTGTGGAGGGAGCTAAAGATCAGGGTGATGGCAAGGAGACCCACCAACCTGAAAGAGTTGGAGCTCATTGCTAAAGATGAATGGGCAAAAATACCAAGAGACATGCAAAAAGCTGGTCAGCAATCATAGGAAGCATTTGATTGCTGTAATAGCCAATAAAGGCTTTTCTATTGATTATTGAGAAGGGTATGAATAATTTTGGACATGCCACTTTTTGTTCAAATGTAAATAAAAGATGAGTAATATTTTTTCCATAATGATGTCTCTTGTACATCGTCTTATTATCTTTTGGGAGAAACCTGTGGCATTTCTGGTCAAAAAAAAACTTGCTGGTTGAATAAAAGTACTTTAAGTCAGAATTTGCCAGGGGTATAAATAATTCCGGGCTTGACTATGCACTGACACCAACAAGAGGGGAAAAGGCTAAATGGGACATTTTATAATATGAATATTTCATGAAATCAGTATACAAGCAACATGCATGACCTCCAGAGACAGGTAGTTTGAAACTGGTTGACTCGTCTCGTTTTTGTGCATCAGCCGGTTGGAGTCAATGCCTCGCTCTGCCAAAAGATTACTGATATCCAACTTCTGATACTCCCTCCTTCGTCTGGGAATTAAAACATACAAACATACACATATCCATGCATACTTCATTTACAACTTAGAAAAACATTTATTCATGTTTTTTTAGGATGATAAAGCATGTCCAGTAACCTGTCCATGCTGGCATCTAATTTGCTTATAGCAAAACAGACCTGAGGCTCATTTTTGGATTGTAACCCACCAGTTGAGAAGCACTGTTTTAAAATGTTCATCTGAACTGCTCACCTCTCAGTCTCTATCTTACGGGGCACATGTCCTTGAGGGCAAGCATAAGGCATCTGAACTTTTGGACAGTAACTTCCAGGATGGAAGTCTGTCTCATGTTGGAGTTCATGCCTTTGCTCCTCCACAGCACTAGGCGGGACAGGAAGCATTCTCAACATAGATTCTAGTAAAAAAACAAAGAAAAAATAATTAGTATAAACTAGTTTTAACATTTGTCTTTTGACTTGATTGTATTTGATTTCTTACTTTTGTAGGATTTGGACTTGAATCCTGCCTGGCACAGTAAACTTGTGCTCACTGGGTCTTCCATATATGACTAAAAACAGAAGTATTAGTTTTGGTAATCATATTTTACAAAGCAAAGTGAGTATACTTTTATGTTTACATGTGCGTGAATGAATTCAGTCATAAAAATTGGAATTTAATGTATAATGTGCAAAATATTGTATTCAACATTTTATTTGACGAATTAATTAATTAACATTTTTGTTATGTTTGTGATAATGTGTGTTAAAACAGAATACAAAAAATATTTATTTAAAAATAATTACACAGAATTTAATTCCAATAGAATTCAGAAAAATACAAAGAAGACGGTTAAAAAAACTAATATGATTGAATTTTGGGGGGGAAAAAAGTATTTATTTTATAGGGCCCTAAGTGAGGAAATAAAAACAGAAATAGTGGTTTATAGGCTTGTGCCTGGTTTACTCACAAGATCTGAGAATATGCAGGTCAAAGGAGGCAATTTGTCTCTGCGACGTCCTCTAGGATAAGTCATCTTAGATGCAGATGGATGGATTTCTGACTGTTTTTTCGTCCATAAAAAATAATTTACTGTATAACACGCAGAACTTCATGTGCAACACTTTATTTTGTATGCACACATGCCTGCATTTATTTGATCCAAATTGCAGCAAAAAATGGTACAATTCTGAAATATTTTTACTATTTAAAATAACTGATTTCTATTTGAATATAATTTAAAATGTTATTTATTCCTGTGATCAAATTTATATTTTCAGCATCATTACTCCAGTCTCCAGTGTCACATGATCCATCAGAAATCACTCTAATAGGATGATTTGCTGTCCAAGAAACATTTTTTATTGTTATTATTAATTTTTAAAAAGGTTAAGTAAATTTTTTCAGGGTTTTTTGATGAATAGAAAGATCCAAAGATCGGCATTTATCTGACATAAAAAGCTTTTATAACATTATACACTATAGCATTCAAAGGCTTGGAGTCAGTATAATTTTTATTTATTTATTTATTTAAATTATAGTGATTAATACTTTTATTTTGCAACGATGGTTTAAATTGAAAAATGATGCTGATAAAAACATTTATATTGTTACAAAAAATTTCAGATCAATTCTGTTCTTCTGAATTTTCTATTTATTAAGAAACCTGAAAAAATTCAACTTAGCCATTTTCAACATAATAATAATAATAATAAATGTTTTTTTCAGCAGCAAATCAGAATATTAGAATGATTTCTTAAATGTAACTGGAGTAATGGTGCTAAAATTCAGAAAAGAGAAGAGAAGAGAAATAAGAAAAAAAATACAAAGGAATTTAGCTAAATAAATTGAACTAATTTCATAGGGCCTCATTTTTAAACATTTTATTATACTATTTAATATAATAATTTTTCTATAGGGATTCAATTGATTATACATATTTTTGCTGATAAAATTATTTTCAGAATAATTCAGAATAACAAAAAATAATTTTGTAAAAAAAAAAAAAAAGGATTTCATAGGGCCCTAAAAGAGAAAATAAAATGTTAGAAAGAATCAGTAGAAGAAGAGAAAGAGTGATTTACCTGTTGCTGACTTATGTCTGGTTTACTAACAACAGACGAGGCAGCACTCAATGGAGGCAGTTCATCCCTGTGCCGTCCTCTTGACAAACTTGGAGGAAGACGATGAATCCTCTCAGATCCAAATGGATGGTTTTCTGCCTTTTTTGTCCATAAAAATTTATGCTGCTTAACAATGTTCATAACTTCATGTGCAACAGGTTATTTGACAATAATACATAAGTAAATAAATTCAATGCTTTGTTTATCAATGTTTTATGTTTTTTTGAATGTAAAAAAATGGTAATAATAATTTCTTAGGGCCCTATTTTTGTTACATTTTATTCTAATATTTTCTATAAGTAATTAGGAATTCAATTGATCAGATATGCTTTATTGAATTCAAACAGAATCCAGAAAAAACATTCAAAGAAAAACTAAATTGGGAAAAACACGCATACACACACACACACACACACACACACACACACACACACACACACACACACACACACACACACAGGTTTACATGTTTTATGGGGACATTCCATAGGCGTAATGGTTTTCATACTGTACAAACCGTATTTTCTATCGTCCTACACCTACCCTACACCTAAACCTAGCCCTCACAGGAGATTGTGCAAACTTTTACTTCCTCAAAAAAACTCATTGTGCATGATTTATAAGTCTGTTTCCTCATGGGGACCTGATAAATGTCCCCACAAGGTCCAAATTTACTGGTATTCCTATCTTGTGGGGACATTTGGTCCCCACAACGTGATGAATACCAGGTACACACACACACACACACACACACACACACACACACACACACAATGGACACAACTTATTAAGGAAAAGTAAAGCGTGGTTCACCTGTTGCCGATGAATGCCCTGTCTACCAATAAAAGACGAGGTGGCATCCAGCTGGGGAGGTTCGTCTTTTTGGCCATCGCTTGTTATGACTGGACGGTGAGGACGAAACATCCCGAAATCAGAAGGGATATTTTTTCCTGGCTGTTTTTTGTCCATAATCGCTTATACATAAAACGCCAGAAAAGAAGCTAAAGTTACACAAAAGCAAATCAATTTCATGAACTAACGTTAAGCAACAATCGATTATTCCACGCACTCTCTTCTGAAACGCAAGCAGTGCTACTAAAAGTATGTTATTACGGTCGAAAATTCGTTAAAAGCACAATTTGCATCACTCCAAATCACAGCAGGCAGTCACTGTTAACGTTACCTCACTAACAAAAGCCTAAACACGTACCTCACTAGCAAACAGCAAAGAGTTTTTGAAGACTTCGATTTGTAAGACAAATGTATATCGTAAGTATTTCGTGTTAATTTTCCTCTGAAGTGTTTTAACTGTCATTTAGCGACGCTGCCACGGTTGCCAGGCCAACGTCGTGCATGCGGGGCTTGTTGTAGATTCCTGTGCACAAGACTAGACTGAGCGCTTTACAGTCAGTTACTGTGGAGAGGAAAACAAACATTACAGTGTATAGTTTGCACTGAAAATAGAGAGTATATGCATCTGAGATTCAGTTGTTATATCTTTTAGAGGTTAAGACTTAGAATAAGGTCTAACAACTGTGTAAAAAATAAGTACTTGAGTCTTTATTTGGTTTCATTTGAATATAATATAAGCACAAGCTGTTCAAATCTGCACAGTATGGTCAATTTCGGCATACTAACATACTATTTCTGCCATTGAAAGATGTAGAAGTAGTAAAGGGCAGTTGCAAGAATGTTGTTCAAACTGAGCAATAGAGGGTTTGCACTTATGTCACGGTTTGGTCGGATGCAAGGCCATATTGGTGATACTCAGATGTACACAACAGCATGGATTGCATGGTTAATGTACTACTGAATATATTGTTCTGCTAATTTATGCTGTCTAAACTACTGAAAAAACGTGCGGAAGCTGCTAAATCATATTAGTAAGCAGGAAAGGGCATAATATTTGACAAACTAAAGTTAATAGGTGGTAAAAAAAAAATACAAACGAGCAATAGTAATTAAGATATTAGCCTAATTTTTCACCTACCTGACTGGAAATGATGAAAACAAACACAAATGTGTTGAAGATTCTTGCCCTGGAAATCCTGGTTTGGCCAACCACAAACGCCTTTTGTTCCTCAGGCAGTTTTTTGCACTCTTCTGCTTGATTTGTTATACCTTTTGGCAGTCTTTAGTACGCCAAATGTTTTTTTCTGGTCCAACCGATTAGTACAGCCCAAAATATGGCAATAATTGAACATTTTCAGCAGCAATAATACGCTAAATATGCGAGTTTTATTTGGTTCAGAGGCATTGTTTACATTTAGTGCCATCAATATGGCCGATTGATGACACATAGTGAAAAAAAGTTACAATTAAAATGTAACTTTTAAAACTAGATAGATAGATTTAATTTTAATGAGTCTGCTCATGAGTAGTCCTCCATAAATCCTTTTAAGACATGATGCAGTACTATATGGAAAAAATACATATTTTATAAGGATATAAAAAAGGTATGACTGCAATGGTCTCAGTCAATGACAGATTCTCATGAGAGTTTTAGCAATTGTGCTGAATCCCAAACATTTCAAGGCATTTATAGATTTGTACTTAGTTAACGGCAGTAATTATGACCTAATGCATTGGAATGGGCGTTCCAGAGTGATCTCAACCCATCCGTTCTCTTTTCATCTCATCCTGTGTAATTGTACTCTTATGGTCCTGAATGACCGACGGGGATCCTCACACTCCTGGGTCAAGAGGTCACAGAAGCCTGCCCCATTTCCCAGCGGAGATCATAAGCAACACACACCTTCGCCCCCGCTGGCCCTGCATATCATCCTGCGTGTGTTCATTGTAGTGTGCATGAATTACTTCATGTGCCTGAAATCATGTGTCATTCCCAGAAGGTGTCTTGCAAACCCAAAGACAGGGTTGGGCAAGGTCAGAGATCAAGTGCATGTGTGAATTTCAAAATGAGGAGCCAGAAATGCCTTCTGACTTCGCATGGGATATAACTGCCATCATTGTAAAAGGACTGAAAAGAACATGACAGACTGACAGATCATTAAGGAGATTCATCAGATCATTAAGTCAACAGGTCAAAAAGTTAATGGCAACAGAGGAAAGACTTGCCAATTAACAACACACGAGTGATACTTTGCCACAAGCTACTAATGTCCACTCAGTTTGCTGTATTATATATAATATTAATATTCAATTTAATTACAAATGATCTTTTTATTTAATCTTTATATTGTTTTATTTTCAGAACATATAAACATATTAAGATTTTTTGGAAAATAGTTTATCAGCATTATATTAGTATTATTATTTTGTTAAATTTACAGTTGAACTCAACACCTTGCGGAATCTGCTAAATTTTAATTATTAAAAGGGATCATTCAAAATGAATGTTGTTTTTTATTTAGTACTCACCAAGATAAGATATTTCACATAAAATACAGTCTCTTGTTTGTCCTGAACAGTTAAACTGCCCGCTGTTCCTCAGAAATATCCTTCAGGTCCCACAAATTCTTTGGTTTTTCAGCATTTTGGTGTATTTGAGCCCTTTCCAATATATGACTGTACGATTTTGAGATCCATCTTTTCACACTGAGGACAACTGAGAGACTCACATGCAACTATTACAAAAGGTTCAAACACTCACTGATGCTCCAGGAAGAAAAAACGATGCATTAAGAGCTGGGGATGTAAACTTTTGAACAGAATGAAGATGTGTACATTTTTCTCATTTTGCCAAAATATCTTTTTTTTTTTTTTTCATTTAGTCTGCCCTTCAGAAGCTACAAAAGATACCAACATAAGTGCAAAATAAGTGCAATTTACCCTGATCTTTCAGTACCAAAAGTTTTGGACTTTCCAAAACTCTTAATGCCTTGTTTTTCCTTCCGGAGCATCAGTGAGCATTTGAACCTTCTGTAATAGTTGCATATTGCTGAGTCCCTCCGTTGTGCTCAGTGTGAAAAGATGGATCTTATAATCATACAGTCATTGTTGGAAAGGGTTCAAATACACAGAAATGCTAAAAAATACGTGGATACAGGACCACAAAATGTGGATCAAGATCACAAAATCTTGTTAAAAGCCTGCAGAACTTTTAACCACATTTCTGTCAAATCCCTTTCTGTAAACTATATCACTCTCACAAAACTGTGTCCTTCCCTCCAGCTTCTTACATTTGTATAGTTGCATTGATCTTCACTGCATCCCAAAGGCAGATGCAGCAGACACATCTTGTCGATAGATCCAAACACCTGCCAGCAATTAATGACTAATAGCTTTGGCCTACAGCATTACTGGGCTGTTTGAATAAGACAGATGAGATCTCAGATGAGATCTGTAGTGCATTTAGTCTTCAAAACAGAAAAGTTCTCATTTTGTGATCCAGATTCAGGGCAGATTGGTCCCCCAAGTGATTGAGGTCATTGTTGAGCTTCAGATGAAAGACGTTTCTGATAAAATAATGCACAACTGGGATTTCAAATGTCAACATAGTAGAAACTACACCAGTGTCAAAATGAAAATCAGACTTTTAAAGTAGGGCCAGGGAAATAACTCCAAGTTTGTATGCTCTACTTTTAGTTCACACCTACTAGGGGTGTTAACCATGATGAATAATACAGAATTGTGCTATATTTAAGGAGGAAAAATGTGTTCTTTATCCAATCCTTATGGGACATAATTTATCAAGTACAGTATGTTAGTATCTAACACCCAAACAGCCGAGAATGCCATTTATTGTATTTGAATGAGTTCTGTATGCAATATCTATTATATAATCATATATTATGACTTCTTATCTCAACATTTCATCTTTTTATGTCATAATTATGACTTTTTAATCCAATCATTTTGACTTTGTAATTATTTTATTTTAATAGTTTTTTTTAATCTCATAATTTATCATTTTTTTCTCATAATTATGACTTATGATATGCATTTCATAATAGATATTTTTCAAAATTTCATAATTATGACTTTTATCCTGTAATTTCAGAAAATTACAAAAATTTTTAGAAAAGCTCAAAGAAATTTGGCAAACTTCCAGGATTTTTTGGAAAATATTTGGGAAGGTCATGGAAATTTAGACTTTTTGTAATAATTTCAACTTTTTATTTCAGAATCGTGACTTGTATCTCATGATTATGACTAGGGTTCCAGACAGATTGAACATTTTTTAAATTTTCAGAAATTTTGGAAAATTGATGGAAATTTAGGTTTTGTTTTGTAATAATTGCAACATTTAATTTTAGAATTACGACTTGTATCTCACAATTTCATCTTTTTATCTCATAATTATGATTTATGATATATATTTCATAATATATATTTTATACATATTTTCAAAAGTTTGAGTTTTGTAACAATTTTAGCTTTTCATTTCATAATGACTTGTATCTCATAATTTATCTCACCTAATTTATCTATTTTTTAGTTAAATTTCAACTATTTTTTTTATAATTATGACTTGCAGTTCATAAGTATTTTTAATAGATATTTTAAAGGTGTTTTCGAATTATGTTTTTTGTCATAATTTTGACTTTTTGTAATAATTTCAGTTTTTTATTTTATAATTGCGACTTGTATCTCATAATTTAGGCTTCTTATTTTGACTAGGATTGCAAAAAGGTGGAAAATGTCTAAAAACTTTCTGATTTTTTCAGTAATTTTAGAAACATTAAGAAAATTTGACTTTTCAACTTTAATAATTATGACTTGTATCTCATAATTTATATAATAATAATTATATGAATAGGGTTGAAAAACAGCAGGAGATTTCTGAAAGTTTTAGAAATTTGTAAACTTTTGGGGATTTTTTGGAAATTTGGAAAGTTTATGGAAATTTTGAATTTCTGTAATAATTTCAACTTTTTATTTAATAATCTCACAATTTTGACTTTTATCTCTTAATTATGACTCATTATTATTAATTATTACAAAAAGTCAACATTTCTATAAAGTTTCCGAAAAATCCTGGAAAATTTCCATACTTTCTGAAAATGTCTTCCAACTCCTTGTCATTATTATGAAATAAATCTTTAAATTATTACACAAAGTAAAAATTTCCATAAACTTTTGGAAAAAAAAAATCAGAAAATTTCAGGCATTTGTCCTTTTTTCAACCTTAGTCATAATCCAGAAAAGTTTCCAAATTTTCTAAAAAATTTGATAAAATTATGAGACACAAGTAGAGTTGCAAAAAGGCAAAATGTTTCTCAAATTTTCTTTAAACTTTTGTAACCTTTCCAGTATTTTTTTAGAAACTTTTGCAAAGTTTATGAAAACTTAGACTTTTGTAATATAATAATTTACTTTTCATTTCATAATTTCTTTTCAGTCTGTCATAATTTTATCTCATAATTTCATATTTTTTTATTATTGGAAATTTACAGATATTTTGGAAACTTTACTAGATTTTAGGAAAGTTTTTCCCAAGTTCTCCCGAAAAATGTTCCACCAATTATCTATCTATTTCACAACAGATTATTTTACATACAGTATGTTTCTAGAAATTAACTTCTGTAGCTTTGCATCAATGTTAAAAACTGTACAGGAAAAACAAATCACAAAAGGATGTAAAAAAAAATAGATCAAACAACAGCTTGAGTTTGATTCCCAGGTCAATTCATCAGTAAAATTCCTGATTCCTAAATGCAATGTTGCAAGTTGCTCTAGACAAAAACAACTGGCAAATATGTACTTTTAAATGAGGGCCACTAGTGTTGGCTGTCTTACACGGATACACTTGACATCAAGGAGGTTATCTGACTTTCATCTGCTGACTTTTTAATTGCACTGTCCATTAAATCCGTCCACACAGTTCATCTGTGGAACTTGCACACAAAAAGTCCTCCTCTTCCAGTCATTCTCTCCTTTTACACCCCTCATCTGCCCTTCTTGCCTTTATTCCACAGGCGGTTGTGGGTGTCACGCCTGCTTGAGTGTGACTCCTATTTTGCAGTAATGAAAGCAGCATGTGCTTCTAACTTTAGCTGCTCATGATACCCAGATGTTGGTTTTGGAGAGCAGCAGAGGTGGGCCCCCAGCTTCCCAGTGTCACATCGCTAAAGAGCCATGGAAGAATATGAAGCTTCTATAAGTCCACATCTTTGCATCTGATCTTTGTTTTTAGACCGCTGGACTCTGTTTTATCTCAGTTAGTGAGCACATCAAACATTGCAAAAAGCGTTTGAGCTGGTGTTTGTTCCACAGTAGAATATGTGAAAGAGCTGATGTAATGTAAAACACATACACGTCTCTACCATAACAACGCAAAACCATTTTACCATTAGCTAATTGGTTAAACATGCTGTCTAATATGGTTTAAAAAAGTAAGTTGAACAGCCCTGCAGTGGTGCATGACCGTCATCTGTTCGATTTAATGGGTGAAATGTATACACCATCAGGTCAGGGAGTGTCACGGTGTAGTACTTTAAGCTTGTGTGTTTTATGAGAGAATAAAAAAGAGCTGCGCCCTGAAATGATGGCTTAGTGGCTTTAATGGTGACCCGCATGACCTTGGAATGGTCATTAGAGCTCACATGAGATCATGGGTGGATACCTGGTCTGCATGTGGTCATAAAAAAGAATGGTTTTAATTGTTGGTGATGAGATTAGGCACGTTTTTGGTTACTAATATGCACCTGGTCACAATTCAGGGGTCACATTTACAATTAGAAACCCCTAACCCAAAGTATTGAACTTATAAAACAAAAAAATATTTAAAAAAGGGAAACTGGACACATAATGAAGAAAGGGAACCAAAAGTAGAATATTTTTTTACTTATGCTGGCCTAAGAAATACAGTAAAATGAATATTACAATAAAATATGTAATAAAAATATATTTACAATTTTTTTAACATTATAATGTACTAATTTAATAAAATTACAATATGAAATTATAGTTGTGATAATAATTAAGTGATAATAATATTAAATAATACATAACATTTTATAAATATATATATACAATTTAAAAATGTAATTTTAATAAATTGTGATTCGTTGATAGATTAGAGTCAAATATTTATTATTATATTATTTAAATATGTTACATAAAATATGTAATTTATTTAATATATATATTTTTATATAATATATATTAAATAAAAATATATTTACAAAAACTTGAAAAACGATACTAAATTATAATGTAATCATTTAGTGAAATTACAATATTAAATTATAGTCTAATTATAATATTAAATAATAAGATTATAGTTTATATGAAATAAATCGAATATAGCTATATAGTTTAAATGAAATAAATTGAATAAATATATACAATAACTTGCTTATTCTTTAATACATAATAATAATAATAATACAAAATGTATAAAATATTTATGTTAAATATTTATGTTAAAAGTTTATGTTATGTATTATAATAGACAATTAAAAAATATCAAAAATCTAGAAAGTAAAAATTAAAATATAATAAATCACATAAAAATACAAAATAACTGATTTTTTGATAGATTATAATAAAATGTAATAATAAAAATATAAAATTATAATATGACATATTATGTATATTAATATAATTTAAATCATATATATACATTATTCTAAAATTATACTAAATATAATATAGAATTTTTCTAAATCGTATATATTTATATATTATTAAATAATATATAAAATTATTTAAACCAAATATGTATTTATCTATTTACTAATTTATTTATTTATAATAAAATTACAATATTATATAGTTTAAATTAAATAAATTAAATTAAAATTTACAATAACTTGTTAATTCTTCAACAGATAGTAATAATGAATAATGTAGAAAACATTCATGTTAATATGTATTATATTGCACAAAAAAATTATAATATAAAAAATATAAAATGTAAAAATGTAAATGTAATAAATCACATAAAATTATAAAAAACCTTTCTGATTCTTTGACAGATTAGAATATAACAATTACATATAACAATTACCCTATAAAGTATTACATAATTTAAAAGATAAAATGTAATAAATCAAAAATATATGATAACTTTCCAGATATTATTTTTTATATAAATGTTATATTATGACAAAAATGACAATAATATATAGTTTAAATTAAATGAATTAAATAAAAAACCTTGCTTTTTCTTTGACATATAATAATAATAATACAATTCTAAAATATTCATGTTAATATGTATTATAATAAGACAGTTCTAAAAAAAATATAATATTAAAAAATACAAAAAATAAAATGTAATAAATCACATAAAAATACAAATGAACTGATTGTATTTATTATAATATTTATTATAATATATATTATAATAAAAAAATATAAAAATGTAATTGACAAGTTAAAATGTAATAAATCAAATAAAAAAATCACTGGTAAAAATCATAAAGTTTTTACATTATTTATTAACGCTACTCCAGTCCACCATTCCTCCTTTCTTTTTAAAGCACCCCATGGCGTGCAAGGAAATATATACTCTACTGTTGCACATTTTTTCCTATACAGCTCACTTTATTTACAGTTCAGACCTTTCATAGACATTAATATCTTGCAGTGACAATTCAGAAAACTAGTAGCTTGCTGCAGTAGCATAGAGTTTACCCTCAACGCTAAGACTTGGAAATTGCTAAATCCCTGGGTAAGCACTTGTCTTATTTACTTACCGAACCCCTATGAAGGATGTGGGGTGTGTGCCTGTGCGTGTTTATACAGACCTCCATATGTGTGGGAAGCTTTACTCCGCTCGAATAAAATGTGGTTTCAGCTGCGTCAGTGCAGCAGGGCACTACCAATCAGGCACAAACCTCTTCAATCAAAACCACCCCTCTTAAAATTCCTCTCATTCCTGCTTCTTAAGACCTAATAATGCTGAAATTAAATGGATTTGGAACGCTGGCACATGTGCGAGTGTTTATGTGCAACGAATCCCGTCATAGACAAACATAGCGTTGCGTGAGCGGCCTTTTGCATGTATAAACAGTGACATGAGCTACTGCATGGAACGGTTATCTATACACAATAGACCCACACAGAAAAAAACATTAGTGACCCTGGAGACATGCACGCATGCATGTAGTCACACAAGTGCTTTGGCAAGTTTCCTACATGTTCCACAGGGGCTCCGGACTGTCATGGCCGTTCATCTGGCCTCTATCAGCGGCCGGCCTGACAACTTAATCTCAGTCATTCATTCTCACAGATCAAAGCGGCACAATGCAATTCAAACCTATTACCCATGTATAAAGACATTCGCATGTTGTGACCCTCTCTCTCACACACACACACACACAAATGTTTGCAAACAGACTTGCAAAGACCATCACAAGCCCACAACCACAGTGGGATGCATTTACACAAACACACATGTATTTAAACAGTTTCATTTCTCTAGAGTTTTATTTTCTTCTTCACACAGGGCTACATTTTTTTTATAACTATGAATTTGTAATCCAAGGTTTAGACTTTTTGTCATAATTGTTTTTGTCATGCTTTTTATGTTAGAATTAATGCATAAAAACAATAATGAGATAAAAAGGCATAATTATGACTTTTTGTCTCATAATTGAAACTTTTTACGTTGTTATAACTTTTGTTATAATTATGACTTTTTAGTCTTATAATGGTTTTATATGATAATTTGGACTTTTTAAGTCAGTTATGACGTTTTATTTCATAAGTGTTTGTTTCAACTTTTATCTTAGAATTGTTTGATAACTTCAGCTTTTGTAATAATAATGATTTATCTCATAATTGTTTGTCATAATTTCAACTTTTTATCATAATTGTTTTTGTCATAATTTCGACTTTTGTTATAATTATGTCGTTTTAGTCTCATAATTGTTTTTATGTGATAATTTTGACTTTTGTCATAATAATGACTTATTATCTCATAATTGTTTGTCATAATTTTAACTTTTCATCATAATTGTTTTAATCATAATTTTGGACTTTTATCATAATATTGCCTTATTATCTCATAATTGTTTGTCATAATTTTAACTTTTCTATCAGAACTGCTTTTGTCATAATTATGACTTTTCTCATAATTGTTTGTCATAACTGAAATTTTATCTCAGAATTGTTTTTTTAAATTATGTATTTTTTGTCTCATAATAGTTTTTGTAATAATTCTGACTTTTTATGTCATAGTTATGACTTTTTATTTCATAATTGTTTGATTCAACTTTTATCTCAGAATTGTTTTTGTCATCATTTTGACTTTTGATGTAATTTTGACATTTAGTCTCAGAATTGTTTTTATGTCAGAATTTGGACTTTCTATGTCAAAGTTATAGCGTTTTATTTCATAATTGTCATAATTGCCTTTTTATCTCAGAATTGTTTGTGATAATTTGGTCTTTTCACATCATAGTTATGATTTAATATCTCATAATTGCTTGTCATAATTTCAACTTTTTATCAGAATTGTTTTGTCATAATTTTTAGTCTCATTATATGAGGCTCTTTTTACAACTAGAAGGTTAATATTGTTTTTCACTTGCGACAAAACAACAAATTAGCCATGCATTTATGGAAATATGCTTTAGGAGCTATCCATCTTTACTCTCCTCCCATTCGGAGATCGACACCTCTTGACTGGCAAGACGACCGCGAGCGGAAACTCAAACAGTGAAAGTGAGTTGTTCAAAACCTTTCTTTTTAGTAAACTCTGTGTACACAAACAATGTTCTCAATGCTCGAGTTCATGTGTAGAGACCCAGGCGATACTTCGAGCAAAGTTTCATGGTGTGTCGAGCCTTCTTAGTGTTGTAAAAATATCGATTTTGATGCGCTCAAATTTATGCCCTTACAGCATTCCCATTCACCGGCCATTGAAAACAAAACTAAATCACGGTCAATCTCAAAAACAGCTCGTTTGTCATAATTATGCTTTTAGATACAAGTTTGTCTCGTTTACAGTAAAAAAAAAAAAACAGCCCAGGTTGCATTTTGGCAAAAGTTATCCTTTAAACTCATAATTAATTTTTTTTATGCCATAATCATTTGTCATTATTTAAACTTTTTATGTCATGTTTTTAATGTAATAATTTCAGCTTTTTATGTCATAATTATACATTTTTGTCTCTTAACTCCAACTTTAAAAACAGCAAAGGAAAACAAAAGAATGTGAAGTAAAACAGATCAAACACCAAAATTGGTCTAGCAATGTCAAAGTCATGTAGTCAATCAAGCACAATTAAATATGCTATGAGGGCTACAAAAGCAACCAATATGACTCAAAGCAAATTCCATCTATTAAAGTTTCTCATTCACCCTCAATGAATACAAATGTGGGATACACACAGCTGTTCTGATGTGCCTAATTTCAAACATCCCTCATTACGAAATGCATGTTTTCCATTATACAGTACTAGTGCTGGATAAACAATCATCTAAAGTGCTGGAACATACTTTGATGCCAAAACCTCTTAACCATCTTGAATACGATGGTCGGATAATTTAAACTGCTGTAATGAATATGGATTGTTTGTTAACATCTGTCATTTATGGCAGGTTTGATATGGTTACATAACATACCCTGGGAAACACCAATTCACCAATGAGTCACCTTTGACTTTTAAACTGATGTTTGCATTACACACATTAAGCTTAACTTATTCTGTCCTGTAAGGGGGATGTTTATCATAGTCGAGATTTTCCATTCTTTGTTTTTTTAGGGGTTCAAGCATGTAGCACTGAAACCCTAGCGTAATTATTCGAATGGTCACGGATCAGCGATCTCCACATAAAACTGATCGTGCAGACCAAACTGTAAGACGTACAGACTTGAAACTTGGAGGGATTGTAGTACTCACATGGCCTACAATATTACCAAGGCTCGCCCCAATCGGCCTGACTGGGGCGCTACAGCAATCAAAAGTAAGAAATCGCTCATAACTCCTAAAATGTTGTTGGCTCATGGCGAAAATTTTTAGGTTTTCATTTTTTGCCTATAACTCCTGAACAGAATGAGATATCTTCGCCAAACTCAGAACATGTATGTAAGAGCTGTCTGCAATCTGAGGCGACAGGTAAAAAATTGCAGAGTTTCGCAGCTTGGTGTCACTTTTAGAGAGGAAAAACTGTGCAACCATTTGTTTTTTCAATATGAAAATTGGTGTGCACTGTCTTGGTCCAAAGTGTCACAACTGTCTACAAGAACATTTACGTATCTGAAAAAACATGCCCGCCATTGGCTGACAAAATTTATGCACCAAAGGGTGGCAAATTGGAACGAAACTCAGTGGGCCTGTTTGATTCAAAACCCCAAAAGTGAGAGAAATTTGAAAGAAATCAATCACAGGGGGACTTTTCTCAAGGGCGTAAACGATTGTACATTGCTTGGTTTTTCGCACATAGGTATATTCATATCATATGATAGATCTCCTAATTCTGGACATACCTGAACCTCGAATGTCAATCAAATCATTCGTTAAATGATTGAGAAGATGTCACAAACCTACTTCTGTGAACTAGTCCTAGATTTTTTGGACTAGGGGAAAAAAAACAAAAAACACTGCAGTACAGTTCTCTGGACTGGACTCTTGACACTGGACTCTGGTCAATAATTATCAAAAAAAATTTTAATTTACCCTTTGGGAGGCTATAACGGGGATGTTTAGAAAAGGGGCCTGTCCAAATGTACCCAAAATCTTATAAAGCCTAAAGTTTGTTTACAAGCTTGCTAAAATAATGTTTTTTTTTTCATATGCGCTTAAATGCCTTAAAGCGCTTGAACCCCAGTAATCTCTGCTTGCAGCTATAGACCTTTTTACTGAGTAAGCTATGAGCGCCCACATTACGAATTCTAACTTTAGATCGGATGGTCTTTTGTTCAAACAGCCCCATCTGTTTTTCAATGTAGAGCCAAAGTCCGGAGTAGACTGTGTGCACTGCAGCGGTTCGCGTGACACAATGCGAAACCAGACTGCATTTGCCCCAATAGAAAGAAACACTGTCTGAATCGGTTCCTATTGCCTACATTGTGTACTACATGCTATTCACAATACAGAAAACACTAACACTGTGAACAAGTGACCGATCTCAGCCGTAGTTTCAACATGCATTTATAGTGTTGCGGGCGGGACGCTACGGATTCTAGAGAGCATTTGTTTGAACAGAACGTTTGATGAGAAGCTGAAGTGCAGCGTGATGTTATCAAAATCGTTGATTCATATTGGCGGAAGTGAGAGACTGTAAGTTTTGAATGCTCATATTTTGTAAACGCAAATTTTGTCATTGTTTTGAAACACTAGCTTATAGATAACTTTAAGACTAACATATTCATACTAAAAGCCAGAAAACTTTCATTTTGATTTCATGGGGACTTTAAATATGTGTTCTGAGTTTGTCACACCACAGAAAACTGTTTACAATCACCCAGCCAAATCTGAATGCTAAAAACTGCCAAGTAAATAAAATAAGAAAAAAAAAGAAGGCTGGGGGCGTGTCTGCGTCGGAGCTGAAACCACGCCCACTCGTGGGAAAGCCCCGTCTCTCTCAACTGTCAAATATCGCTACAACCGTCTCACGTTACGTTTGTAACCATAGTTCCCTGAGAATAGGAAACGAGACGCTGCATCCTGGTGGACACTATGGTCATGCTGAAGGCAGTTCCCATAGTGTCCACCAGGACACAGCGTTGAGTTTCCTTTCGGAAGGGAACTGAATGGATTGACCAAGCTGTTTTGTAAATCATCGCTTTCATCGCAAAAAGGTAATATTCATTTACTTGACAACTGCATAGCTAGCAAACTGTAGGCTGTAACGTTAGTAACTTACGTTAATGACAGTAACTCGTGATTTAGCGGGCGAACCAATTAATACTAATGCTCTTTTTCCTCCCGTAAGAGTGGGTGCGGCCATTTTAAAGTCTGTGGGTCTGGCTTGGCTTCTGGTCTCATCAGCGTCCAGCTATTTTTAGCTGTACAAAACAGCTTGTTTTGTTGCTTGATATTGCAAATTGGTGTGTCTTACCATATTATTTTAATGTATTATCTTAATTATGAACACACTGGTTTGTAGTGCAAAAAACTGTTTACTGCACATTGTTTTTCTTCCACGGATTTGCCTTTACATGGATTTATATGTGACCCTGGACCACAAAACCAGTCATAAGGGTCAGTTTTCTGAAACTGAGCTTTATGCATAATATGAAAGTTCAATAAAAGCTCAATAAAAAAACTTTCCACTGATGTATAGCTTGTTAGGATATGACAATATTTGGCTGAGATACAGCTATTTGAAAATCTGTAATCTGAGGGTCCAAAAAAAGTACTGAGAAAATCGCCTTTAAACTTGTCCAAATGAATTTTTTAGTAATGCATTAAACTAATCAAAAATTATGTTTTGATATAATTACAGTAGGAAATTTATAAAATATTGTTATGGAACATGATCTTTACTTAACATCTTAATGATTTTTGGCAAAATCAATAATTTTGACCCATAAAGTGTATTTTTGGCTATTGCCACAAATATACCCGTGCTACTTAAGACTGGTTTTGTGGTCCAGGGTCACAAATGTCAAACAGATAAAAAGCAGTCTGAAATAAGATAGCAAAGATGTTTATTTAAACATGTTGCATACTTTGTTCATTCAGTAATATTCACACAGCAAAATTGCTAATAAGAATGATAATCTCTAAACCGAAACAAAATAAAGAAGTTCACTTCCAGAACAAAAATGTACAGATAGTCTACTCACCCCCTTGTCATCCAATTTGTTCATGTCTTTCGAAATTATGTTTTTTGAGATTTTTTCTCCATATCGTGGACTTCAATGCTGTCCGCGAGTTTGAACTTCCAAAATGTAGTTTGAAGTTCAACTCTGTGTATTCTGGTTCAAGACCGTTATGGTATTTTGATCTCCCATCTCATTTTCTCCTCCAACTTCAAAATCGCAAAGGTAAAATGATGAAGGGCTATTTTTAAGTTTGAGAAGAAAATGAGATGGGAGTTTTTCAACCTATCCTAACTGTCATGAACCGAAATACACAGAGTTGACGCAGAGCTGGACAAGACGAGCATTTGATGTTAAAAAGTATATAAATTGTCAATTATTTTAGAAAATAACCAATCGTTTTGCTAGATAAGATCCTTCTTCATCGCTGGGATCATTTATAGCCCTTTGAAGCTGCATTTAAACTGCATTTTGGAAGTTCAATCTTGGGGGCACCATAGAAGTCTATTATACTACTAAAGAAAGAAAGACTTGAACATCTTGGCACTTAACACAGACAACTTAAAATGTAAAAAAAGCCTACATAATGGGCAAAATATAACCTACACACAATACTTCCCACATATAGGGAAGCTGATATAAATGAATCCTGTGCAAAGAATTGCTTGCTATTTAAATTCCTTCCCTGTGGAGAAATACTCTAGTCTTGTTCAACAATACAGCAACACACTGTTTTGTGCAAATATTTTAATGAGCAGCTGAAAAGCTTTATTGGGTGCAGGCTGGTTGAAACCCAATTATTTTCCCAGCATTTTAAATGAACCACAGTTACCATCAAGTCAATTAACTTTTGCATTTTTAGCGTAAACAAGCATCCAAGTATTCTAAACTACTAATCAGACTAAACATCACTTATAGAATCTTAAAATACATACATACCTCAAAGAAACCATGTATAGATGCCAACAATCTGCTTCTTAAAGAACAGTGATTCTTTCATAACATCTGATCAGGAATGCCAACTATGTGTCATCTGTTTTATTTCTAGGTGGAAATGGCTGTTTCTAATTCCAGGCAAGACCATCTCTTCCTGTTTTTGGCATGCATTCAGTCAGTGGATACAAGGTGTGTTACATTGATAGCCTAAGGCTCATCCAGTAGACCAGACATCCCGACACGCTTACAAAACGCAACCAAGACAACCTAGAAGTTGCTGTATTATCCCTAATTTGTAGTGCTATGAGCCTGAGGAACCCCACACAGTTAAACTTTTGAATTATGCAATGACATCTGGTTATATTTGATCATGCATGAAGTCAGTGACAACAGCAAAAAGAATATTAGAATGAGGTTTCTTTGTCAGCACGATATAAATTATCCATCAGTATGCTGCTGACAAACATGATAGATAAATACGTAATGTTTCCGGCTGTAATTTTCTCCTCAGTTCAACAAAAACACACATTTAAAGGCACACACATATAATTACTATAAAGTCAAAATCCTGAATTATGCTTTGATTCTGTTAAGAAAGTTGAATGCCCCTAAATCAAACCTTCATAAAAGACAGATTCATCTATTTTCCACATCTGCAAGTGATAAATATTAATAGCACACAGCTAATTCACCATCAATAGGATTAACGTGATCCCCAATAAAGATAGTTATTGCTCATGCAGTCTGCAGGGCGGCAGAAAGGCCCACAGCCGGAATGATGTGAGGTTTGTGAGGTCTGGAGATGAAGGTCTTTTTTATGACCTGGAGGGCAACCAGCCGCTGTAGTGGGTGTCAGAGAGGAGAATGAAAGCATGAAGAGATATTTGTAGGATATGAGAACGAGGGAGGAAAATTAATAAAGAGCAGATATATAGAAACCAAAGATGGAAAATCAAACTTGTGAGAAAGATGAGTGGGTTCAAAAAAGTTAGAAATAATGAGCTGTTAGTTTATAAGCATAAGCTGACACTATGTCTAAACTACACTAGGAGTATAGATGCATCTACTTGTTATGTATAATTAACAACACAAAATGTAAAATTTAATTTAATTAAAAAGTTCAGTTGTAAGTCTATCTTTATGTCTTTGTTTTTTAAAGATGCACATACTTATTTTGTATTATTACAAACATGAAATGAAATCAAATAGTTCAATTGTTAATCCATCTTTGCATCTTTGTTTTTTGTTAAGATACACATACTTATTTTGTATTATTAAAAACACAAAATGTAAAAATTAAATTAAATTAGGTAATAAAAAGACAAATTGCCAATTAAAACACAAAATTAAATTAAAATTGAATTGAATTTTTAAACTGTAAATCCATTGTTATGTCTTTTATTAAGAAACATATACTTATTCTGTAAAATTAAATAAGCAAATGTAAAATTAAAGAAAAAATTTAACTAAAAAAAAAAATTAAAATTAATTAAACATACTTGCAATGTTTGGCAATAAAAACACAAAATGGCAATAAAAAGACTAAATTAAATTAAATTTAAAATTAAATTTTTTTGTTAAAATACACATTTATTTTGTATTATTAAAAACTAATTTAAATCAAACATACTGGCAATGTTTAATTATGTTAAAATTAAATTACATTACATTACTTTAAATTAAATTAAATTATTAAATTAAATTAAATTAAAGAATTGAATTATTAAATTGTAAATCCATCGTTACATCTTTGTTAAGATACACATACTTGTTTCGTAATATTAAAAACACAAAATAAATTAAATTAAATTAAAATTTTAAATTGAATTGAATTCAATTGAATTATTAAATTGTAAATTTTGGCAATAAAAACAAAAGGGCAATAAAAACACAAAATTAAATTAAATTTATTTTATTTAAAATTACATTTGTTTTTTTGTCAAAATACACATACTTATTTAGTATTGTTGAAAATGAAAATGTAAAATAAAAAAATTAATAAAAAAATTGAATTAAACATACTGGCAATGTTTGGCAATAAAAACAAAATTGAGTTAAATTAAATTAAATTGGTAAATTGTAAATACATCTTTACATCTTTGTAAATTAAATTAAATTAAATTAAATTAAATTAAATGTATTTTATTTTATTTTATTTTAAATCCATCTTTGTATGTTTGATTTTTGTATAAATACACATACTTATTTTGTATTATTAAAAAAAAAAGTAAAATTAAATTAAATTAAATTAAATTAAATGTATTTTATTTTATTTTATTTTATTTTATTTTATTTTAAATCCATCTTTGGATGTTTGCTTTTTGTATAAATACACATACTTATTTTGTATTATTAAAAAACAAAAAATGTAAAATTAAATTAAATTAAATTGTAAATCCATGTTTGCATCTTTGTTTTTTGTTAAAATGCACATATTATTAAAAACACACTGTAAAAAATGCAGTTAAATTACATTTAATTAAATTAAACATTGAAACACAAATAGCAATAAAAACACAAAATTAAATTAAATGAATTGTTAAGATACACATACAAAACAATTTTATTTTATTTTAAATTAATTTGTAAATCCATCTTTGCCTGTCTTTTTTGTTAAGATACATATATATTTAGTATTATTAATTCTTCCTATTATTAATTCTTGCACAGAATCAACAATTTTTGCGATCCATTTAATTCCTTCTTATGGACTGAACATGCATAATGCATTTCACTTACATTTGAACAGATTAAGTGTTTATGTGTGTGTATTAGGTGGGATTTTTCTTTCATTCATTCAGTCATTCAAGTACAACAGCTGAAGGACACTACAAGGACCTAGTTTAGTTCAAAAGAACCTACAAAAGATGCAAGGGGGCATGCTGGAAATTTACACATATTGTAAACAGCTTTTACGTGACAATTAAACTTTGCCTTGTAATGCTCAACCATAAAACCAAAGCCTTTTGTGTTATGGTATGTGGCTTTGAAATACATTTTTCCCATCAGAACAATACCGTACATTCCCTTTCTTCTGGCAGGACTCTTTATTTACTATCTTATGAATTAATATGCCTAGCAATGTTTTAAAGTTAACATCTTAATGATGGATTTGTTTATTACAAACACATAGCTGTGGTTATTACTCCACACAGGATTATTTGCGTCTCAGTTTAAGGTAGAAACTGTGAGACAGTTCAGATCTAACTACATGTACCTTTCAAAATATACACTACCTCCTCTTTTAAATTCACAAATGTCAGTAGTTTTATGTGCAGAATTTATGATTCAATAACCACCAGACAGAAACATTCTTCTAATGTAACATAGTGATGTATTTTCTCATGTCACAACATACATCTATAGGAGTCCACATATTATCTATTTCAATTTTCCTTAAATGAAACATCAAAGGCACTCATACAGTTCAAAACCAGGAGGAAAAGGCATATAGAGTAACATCTCTCACCCCATTAAGAAGAGCAAGTTTTGGTGCTGGTATATATGTAGAGACAGTTTCTGGAATTCTCCATGTGGCTGGATCACATTAACTTTGTTCTCCAGTCTCAGTGAATCTGGCCTAACTCACACATGCACCCACCTGCAGAATCACCAAATAAAAGACCTACAAAAACATTAGTGTTTTGTGAATAAGAATGTTTGTAAGAGTAAAGAATTTTTAATCTTCTGCTCACGAAGCCTGCTTTATTTGATCCAAAGTACATTTAACATTTTGAAATATTTTTACTACTTAAAATAACTGTTTTCTATTTTAATATATTTTAAAATGTAATTTATTCCTGTGATTTCAAAGCAGAAATTTTTGCATCATTACTCCAGTCACATGATCCTTCAGAAATCATTCTAATATACTGATTTGCTGCTCAAAAACATTTATTATTATTATTATTAAGTTGAAAACAGCTAAGTAGAATATTTTCAGGTTTCTTTGACAAATAGAATGTTCAGATGTACAGAATTTATCTGAAATAGAAATCTTTTGTAACATTATAAATATCTTTATCATCACGCTTGAACAATTTAAAGCATCCTTGCTAAACAACAGTAAAAAAAAAAAAACAAACAAAAAAAAAACATATATATATATATATAAAGTTATTTATTTTAGATAAAGCCTAACTTTGGATCTTTCTCAAAAAATCCTGAAAAAATGTACTCAGCTGTTTTAAATATTGATAAAAAACAATAATAATAATAAATGTTTCTTAAATAGCAAATTAGCATAGAGTGATTTCTGAAGGATCAAGTGCTGATGCTGAAAATGTAACTTTGATCACAGAAATAAATTGCATTTTAAAATATATTCAAATAGAAAACAGTAAATTTAAATAGTAAAAATATTTCACAATTTTACTGTTTTTGCTGTGCTTTGGATCAAAAAAAGCAGGCTTGGTGAGCAGAAGGGACTAATTTTAATAAAAAAAAACATTAAAAATCTTACTGTTTAAAAAATTAACTATAAGACGTTCAGTGCTATGAATCGCAACGATAATCATGTCTGGTACAGTGAACAAAAAGTAATCAAGATCACTTGTTTGGTGTCGGCAGGGAACTGCACTTCCACTGTGGGGCAGTAGAGAGCTCTTTTTCGATCTCAATGCTTCAGATTCAGGTCAGTGGATCACAGTCAGTCATCTGTGCTCTTGGGAAGCTGCAACAACGCTGCGCGTTACCTATAGGAGCGATACACTGCTATTATTACCAGAGTGACCTGCGCGTTTTTAACCCTCTTTTACCTCTGGTTTGAAAGGACTGTCATGTCTTAATACAGAAGCATCATAGTTCGCTCTTCATTTGAATGCGCAAAAACATTAAGAGAATGAACCGCGTGCCGTTTGGACAGGTGCATCATCAGAAAAGTTTTCTCACTGACTCACGATGAAAATGGATTACCAGCAGCTGGATTTCCTGCAACTTGTCTTGCAAACTTTTCTTTCAAACAGACATTGAAGGAGCTCAAAACTGAACTGACCATGCATTGGGACATGATGGTTTATCTGTTGTAATTATGGATAATTAACCTACTTTTACATCCAGACTGCTAAACATGAAACCTCTTCGGAGTGCTCAGTTTGTGATGGTGATACTCAAGTGCGCAGTGATCTTATTTCCTGGATTCCTGCAGAGCTTCACAGGTAAGTGATGGAGAGCAGGTGGTCTATCTATCTATCTATCTATCTATCTATCTATCTATCTATCTATCTATCTATCTATCTATCTATCTATCTGTCTATCTGTCTGTCTGTCTGTCTGTCTGTCTGTCTGTTGGTCTGTCTGTCAGTTGTCTATCTGTTTATCCATCTGTCTGTTTATCTACCTGCCATTTTATCTATATATCTGTCTGTCTGTCTGTCTATCTATTGGTCTGTCTGTCAGTTGTCTATCTGTTTATCTATCTGTCTGTTTATCTATCTGTCAGTTTATCTGTCTGTCTGTCTGTCTTTCTGTTTATCTATTGGTCTGTCTGTCAGTTGTCTGTCTGTCTATCTGTTTATCTATCTATCTGTTTATCTATGTCTGTCTGTCTTTATTTTTATCTATTGGTCTGTTTGTCAGTTGTCTATCTATCTATCTATCTATCTATCTATCTATCTATCTATCTATCTATCTATCTATCTATCTATCTATCTATCTGTTTATTTACCTGTCATTTTATCTGTCTGTCTGTCTGTCTGTCTGTTTATCTATTGGTCTGTCTGTCAGTTGTCTGTCTATCTGTTTATCTATCTATCTGTTTATCTGTCAGTCAGTTTATCTATCTGTCTGTCTATCTGTCTGTCTTTCTGTTTATCTGTCTGTCTTTCCTTATGTCTGTCTATCTATCTATCTGTCTATCTGTTTGTCTGTCTGTCTGTCCGTCCGTCCGTCTGTTTATCTATATCCTTAAACTTTTATTAATATACTGTTATATATATTTATGCTTATAATTATATACATGAACCACTGATGTCTTAAGCATTATATTATGAATTTTAAATCTGATTTAATTACATTTTAACAGAAAATTATGTTAAACTATTACCAAATACTATTTTGGCCTTTTGTAAGACAATGAAGCCATTAAAATAACCACATTTCTCCTGTAATAATAATCAAATTGTCAGAGTGTCAGTTTAAGCTGTGTAATTCATTTCAGATTTGGATAACAGGTTAGTGGACAATTTATCTTTCTTTTTTTCAAAATCCATTTTTATATTCAAAATGTATAACATGTTCTTATTTACTTGTTTTTGTAATTCTTACATGATATTAAATGTTTGTTGCCATGTCTTACAACTGTTGCAGTGCTGCAGTCTTTGCAGGAGAAATGACACAGTTTTTGGTTGTGCGAATGCCCTACTGTGAGGTTCATTAAAGGCTCAGGTTGTCAAACATTGTGCTGTAACATGCCAGAACCTGACTGTAGTGTTTACAGAAGTACAGCGGTTCAAAAACGGTGCATTTCAAATCATCAGCATGAAAGTTTCCCTGGATTTGTTTGTGAATGCGTGTGCATGTTTCCTCCTTTACACAGAGTCCAGATGTGTTGGCCGTGCTTGCAGCCCTCCTCTGGGTAACTTGGCCAGTGGCAGGACCCTTTTCACGCTGACTAGCTGCTGCACTAATAGCTCTTCCTGCCTGCCAACCCAGCCACGCTGTCTAGCAGAGCTC
Organism: Garra rufa; assembly: GCF_049309525.1. Taxonomy (NCBI): domain Eukaryota; kingdom Metazoa; phylum Chordata; class Actinopteri; order Cypriniformes; family Cyprinidae; genus Garra; species Garra rufa. Next base: position 10,343,600 of record NC_133380.1, on the reverse strand, counting down.
CATCCTCCTGCCCTCATGGCCGATGACCCGTTTCTTCATCCAGATACCTGGTGGGGCTCAGCAGCGGCCACTGGAGAACAGGAAGAAATCCGTCTTGACTTGGAGTCACGGTTCTGCATGAGTCACGTTGTAATGTTGTTCCGTTCCCCACGTCCTGCTGCTATGAGGTTGGAGCGTTCACAAGACTTTGGCCAGACCTGGGAGACACTAAAGCTATTTGCCAGGAACTGCACAGAGATGTTCGGGCTTCCTGATGATGTCAGTCATCCAGGATCTCTCTGCACTTCCAGATACTCCAATGCAATCCCATGCAGCAGAGGAGAGGTAAGGACAGAAATAAAGTCTCTAATGCACCACAAAACATCTTTCTTTTTTTGTAAATTATTCCTGTAAATATGATAATTCATAATTATTTGTTTCTAATTGTTTTCTAGATCATATTCCGGTCCATAGGATTGGGAAGTGGGATTGTTGATCCCTACAGTCCTGAGGGACTGACCCGTCTAACAGTGACTAACTTACGAATACAGCTCTTAAAATCTCAACAGTGTCCCATCTCAAAGAACCAGCGAAGTGTCCCGGAGAAGTTGTCTCCGACACCAAGTTCCGATCCTCTGGATTTATCCCCATTTGCTGTGTATTCTCTTCTGGCTAAAGGGACGTGTTTGTGTCATGGCCATGCTGAACATTGCCTTTCTAAAAATGAAGGAAAAGATAGCCTGCAACCCAGTAATGTGGTAAGGGTGTCCATTTTGAAAGTGTTTTTATGGGCCAAACAGCATACCATGTGTAAATGACAGAATGAATGACAAAGCGAACATGTAAAGCAACTTGTTTCTTTTTCTGCATACTGGAGGGTGTATGAGAACTCACCCAGTATTTAGGAACAGGAATAGGAAGTGGCTGTTATATGTATTTTGTAAGGCTTGAATGGGCAGCAACTGAAAGTTAATCATTCTTCTGGAGCGCAGGTGTCTGGGAAGTGTGTGTGTACCCACCACACAGCGGGCGAGCACTGCGAGAGGTGTGCCGCACTCTACAACGACCAGCCCTGGAGGGCGGCCAACGGAAGCAGCGGTGAAAGCAACCCATGCCAGAGTGAGTGCATTTACTGTACAGCCGTACAGGGATAGTTAACCCAAAAATGAAAATTACCCCATGATTTACTCACCCTCAAGCCAACCTAGGTGTATACGACACCTATATGCATCCATCCATCATAAAAAGTACTCCACATGGCTCCAGGTAGTTAATAAAGCCCTTTTGAAAGTAAAAGGATATCTTTATGTATGAAAAATGTTTATTATTTAAAACTTTATAAAACCGTTACAGCGGATGACGTAGGAGTAAGTAACGAATGCGGAAGCACTGAGAGAGCAGAGGAAAACAAAACACTGGTCACAATCTAAAGGTACAAAACAAGGATTTGTAAAGAAAAATGTTAGAGGATTTTGATAAAGGCCAAGAAGAACTTGGTTCTCACCTCACCGGAGCTTACTCTACGTCCTACATCATCCGCTGTAATGCCACTCTCTCGTGAATGAGCGCATAACAGACGTAACTAGAGATTACAGTTTATGAAGTTGTAAATATGGGTATTACTTAGGGCTGCCCCCTAGTAGTCGACTAACCGTTAGTTGATGAGAAGAGACCAATATTTTATTAGTCGTTTAGATGCAGGAAAAAGAAAAAAAAAAGTAATGAAGTCACGCAGTCCGTGACGGACAGATAGTTAATGGCTGGTCCATGTGGTAATATAGTACATCGGGCAGGACATCCAAACACTCGCCCATCATTCATTAACCACAAATATGGCTTTTCATCTGAAAGATGTATATGGTAGCAACTTTACACTTAGGAGTGTGGAAGCTGAATAGTAGCACACTCACTGTCATTTCTGGTCATACAGATAAAGTAATACATCTTTCGAATCCATTTATTTGTGTGCACTCAGAATTACAACGAAACGTTGTGCTTTTGTAAAATAAATAAAGCAAACAGGATGCGCTTTCTGCCATCTTTGTCTCTGTGAACTTAAGCGTAAAACTTTGAAACTCTGTGTATACTTGCCTTACAGACATAAAAAATATATCTATAGAGTGAAATGTTTACTTTCAAATAAACCAATTTAAATAAAAAACTAATATTCTCAGATCATGTAAACTGTATGAAACATTCATCCAGGTGCATCAACTACTGTGGAGTCGCTTACTTTATCTCTTAAGCCAAAAACAAAGAAAGCGCTAGTTTATCAATAAATTATTAAAACATTAATGCAGTCTTCTTGCTGTTTTTCCCTGATGCATTCATAATCAATATGTCTGCTAGTGCGATATGGCAAATTTTTTTGCGTGCATTGGGCGCTTTTTAGACTATGTAGGCAATTAAAGACTTAATTATTATGATTTTATTGTTTATTAATAAACGTGCGACTATTAGTCGACTCATGCTTAAAATGAACAACTACTAGTCGACCAGAAAAATCTTTTGTCGAGAACAGCCTTAGTATTTTTCTTACTTACACGTGTCGATTCATTTCAGAGGGCCTTTATTAACCCTCCAGAGCCATGTGGAGCACTTTTTATGATGGATAAATGCACTTTATTGGACTTCAAAATCTCAACAGCCATTCACTGCCATTATAAAGCTTGGAAGAGCCAGGGCATTTTTTAATATAATTCTGATTGTATTCATTTGAAAGAAGAAAGTCATATACACCTAGGATGGGTTGTGGGAAAGTAAATCCTGGGGGAATTTTCATTTTTGCGTCTATCCCTTTAAATTCGTTTAATCCTTGTTAATCCCTGAAAATGAAATTGTGCTAATTTATCATGTCATAAATAGTGGCACTTTCTAACCCAGGAGAGATTTAAGGCACATCTAAGAACCACAAAAATGAAAATTGTCATTATTCACTCACCCTCAAGTTGTTTCAAATGAGTACGAGTTTCTTTCTTCTGCTGAACATAATAAAAAACAAAGCTAACCAAATAGTTGGATGATTCATCCCTAACTTTTTTTCTGTGTTTTTTTTTTTCTTTTCGTTTCTGAAGAGTGTGAATGTCATGGCCACGCAGAGAGCTGCCACTTCTCCCGTCGAGTTTGGCTGTCCACAGGGGGCAGTAGCGGGGGCGTCTGCGACAACTGCCAGCATAACACTGTGGGCCGCCGGTGCCAGCGATGTCGCCCTGGATACCACCGCCACCCTGCCAGACCCCTCAACTCCCCGCATGCTTGCACACGTAAGACGGTTCGAAAGAAAAGAAGGAACAAATAGAAAAAGACAATGAGATCTCAAAGAGCTGTGCCCTAAATAATTATTCCTAACTAAACACAGTGGCCCGGTTTCGCAGACAAGGCTTAAGCCTAGTCCTAGACTAAAATGTAAGTCTGAGTTGTTTCAACTGAAATAAAATTGCACTGATTGATTTTAAAATATATCAGTGCCTTTGTTTTGTCTCAAGATGCACCCCAGTAAGGTTTTTTTCTAAGCATGTTTATAAAAATTACTTAAATGTCCTAATTGAACTATGGTCTAATCCTGGCTTAGTCTAAACCCTGTCTGGGAAACCGGGCCAGTATGTACTTATTTTATTGAAGCATATTCATGGTATTATTGTGCATGATTTATTGGTATTAATTTTCTCTCTAAAATATTTGACTCTGGACCACAATACAGGTTGTTACAATACAATACATTGTATAGGTCAAAATTACAGATTTTTCTTTTATGCTAAAAATCATTAGGATATAATGTAAAGATCATGTTCCATGAAGATATTTAGTAAATTTCATACTGTAAATAAATCAAAAAATTATTTTTGACTAGTAATATGCTTAATTTGGACAACTTTAAAGGTGGTTTTCTCAATATTTAAATTTTTACAATATTTTACCAACCACTCAGAACTTTCTTTTGTATCAAAATGGTTCAACTTCAGTCTTTTACAGTCTTTTATTGCCTCCTACTGGTGGCAGTGTGACTCTATTCACTAAAGTAACTCAAAAGCAATGTGAAGAGCTAATAAACCCATGACCAAAGACCAAAGATTTTTTTTTTTCCTTTGGCAGGATGCTGGTGTGACCCAGTTGGTTCAGTGCCAGTACATTCCGGCGAAGGAACACCATGGTGCCATCCTAGAAGTGGACAGTGCCACTGTAAACCTGGTGTGGGCGGCACCACTTGCAGCCACTGTCTACCAGGGTATTGGGGTTTTGGAGAGGAGGGCTGCAAGCCTTGTGTGTGCCCTTTGACCTGTGATCCCATCACGGGTCATTGCCTAGACAGGTCAGACTACATTTTCAAACCTGTCTAATACTATTAGTGATTTGAAACTAAAACAAGTTGATTTTAATTGCATACCTGATGGGTATTTTGACATACTGTTGATTTTTATTGTCGTATCATTTTCCTTTAACAGCAAAGGCAGTGTCAAGCTTTACAATGTACCAATTGGTGGGAAAATTCCTGAACTGTCCCACTTTAAACCTCAAGAGGATGAAAGGGTGTGGCCTAAAGAACTGGCTGTCTCTGCGCTGTATTATACAGGTGAGCTGACTACAGTAACAAAACATTCCACACTAACAGTGCCTATTGTAAAACGTGGGAAACCACAGCATGAAATGTGACTTTAGGATGTGGCTTTGCAGAAATATGACTTTTGATGGGATTCTTTCAAATGTAAGCCTGAGATGATTATGAATAATGTATAATGTAAATGGGTGAATCACACAAATCTACACTCAACAGTCAAAAGGTTTTGGACAGTAAGATTATTTTAAAAGAAGTCTCTTTTGCTCACCAAGCCTGCATTTATTTGATTCAAAGTACAGCAAAAGCAAACAGTAATGTTTTTGAAATACTTTTACTATTTAAAATAACTGTTTTTTTATTTGAATATATTTTAAAATGTAATTTATTCCTTTATTTATTTTTTTGTTTTCAAAGCTGAATTTTAGCATCATTATTCCAGTCACATGATCCTTCAGAAATCATTCTAATGTTCTGATTTGCTGCTCAAAAAACATTTATTGTTATTATTATGTTGAAAACAGCTAAGTAGATTTTTTCAGGTCTCTTTGATAAATAGAAAGTTCAGAAGACCAGCATTTATCTAAATATAAATCTTTTGTAACATTATAAATGTCTTTATCATCACTGTTGATTAATTTAAAGCATCCTTGCTAAATAAAAGTATTAATTTTGATCATTTCTTTCCCCCTGACTCCAAACTTTTGAATCGTATAGTGTATAATGTTACAAAAGCTTTTTATTTCAGATAAATGCTGATCTTTGGATCTTACTATTTATCAAAGAATCCTAAAATATATATATATATATATATATATTTTTTTTAACATTTGCTGTATTTTAATAAAATCAAAAGAGAAGAAAAATTACAAATATTTCACCATGATTAATTTTGCATTGTGACATTTTTTTCATGCAATGACAGTTTTTTTTTTAAAGTCTTACCATTGAATTTATAAATGTTTTTAAAGGAAGTCTCTTACACTCACCAAGACTGGATTTGTTTTATCATGAATCCAGTAAAAACAGTAATATTGTTTAATGTTATTGTGAATTTAAATAAAATATTTTCTGTTTTTATATATTATAAAATATAATTTATTCCTATATTGAAAACTGAATTTTTAGCAGTCACATGATTCTTTGGAAAATGGAAATCATTCTAATATGCTGATTTGATGCTCAAGAATGTTGAAAACACTGAAAGTTCTAAAAAATATATATTTTGTAACATTAGAATTGTCTTTACTATCACTTTTGATCAATTTAATCCATCCTTTCTCATTTAAAATTTGGAATTGTTGTGTATTTATTATATCATTTTAATTATATATTATTTAAATGAAAAATGTATTGATACATCTTGGTAGTATGTGTTGTACTGTCATTAATTTATTACAAAAATAAAATACATAAAAAGTCATTGTCTTTACTGTAACACATTACAATTCAGTACATCTTAAAAATCAAATGCAGTAATGAGAACTTGGAGTAAAGAAAATGTCATTATCATTAAGAAATATGTGATTGCATTCAATGTTAATGATCCTAAAGGCCTTCCTTTTATTTGTGGAAAACAGTTTCTGTGACCATGACATTAAATAGTTAATATGTGTAAGAACCTCTGAAATGTTTCATGTGAATTCTTTACAGGGAAGTGCAGCTGTAAGGAAAAGAAGCTGAAAAGTGTGTCAGATCTTTGCAAGATGAAACACACATATGGTGAGGCCTTTTAGTGTCTTTGATTCAGAATTTCATAATTTTATGCTATGAATTGATTCTGTTGTCATTTGCTATTCAAACATTTAAAGTGATAGTTCGAAATTTTCAAAAATGAAAATTCTGTCATTAATTACTCACCCTCAACCCCTTCGTTCTTCTTTGGATCACAAATGAAGATATTTTTGATCAAATCGCGAGCTTTCTGACCCTGCACAGACAGCAACACTGACACATTCAGGGCCCAGAATTGTAGTAAGGACATGGTTAAAATAATCCAGTGGTTCAACTGTAATATTATGAAACTACGAGATGTCTTTATGTGCACAAATAAAGCAAAAATATAGACTTTACTCAACATTACTTCTCTTCCATGTCAGTCTTCGCCACATATTCATGAGAGAAAAGCTCAGAAAGTTCTTGGATTTCATCAAAAATATCTTCATTTGTGTTCTGAAGATGAACAAAGGTCTTACAGGTTTGGAACATGAGGGTAATTAATGACAGAATTTTAATTTTTGGGTCAACTATCTCTTTAAATCTAATGATTGACCAAACTGACTGATCAAGAATTGACTGTTTGTGGCATTCGTAGTGATCAAAGCTAGCGTGCTGTCAGCTCATGATAAAGGCACACACGCAGTTGTCCTGGTGAAAGTAAGGAAGGTGTTTCGTTCTGGAAAACTGCCCCTCTCCCAGGGAACACACAGTGTTTACCCGCTCTCCTGGACCAGCCGTGGCTGCACCTGTCCCATCCTCAACCCAGGTACACCACCAAACACCTATTCAGGTCACAGCTTTGATTCAATCAAGTCTGCCATTACAGTAGTACCTATTTTGTCTCCATCTATAGGTGGGAACTATCTACTGGCAGGTCCTGAAGAAGTAGACTCAGGACGGCTACTGGTCACCATGCAGAGTCTAGTAGTCCCCTGGACCCCCATCCTGGGCTTTCAGGTCACAGAAGCACTGCATCAAGGCTGCCTATGAGCACGACTTTACCCAAATGTACAGTAGCACAACACTGCCCAAACTTGAAAGCCCTAACTTGAAATGATGCCATTGTACCAAAGCAGGCAGCTGGATCCTAAATAGACCATGACCACCGGATGCAACCGAAATGGAATGTGGGTAATTACCAGAAACAAGATTCATGAAGTAGTTGCATGGCAACATGCACTGAATAGTCACTCAAAAGAACTGTAATTTTAAAGGGATAGTTCACTCAAAAATGAAAATTGTCATTAATTACTCACCTCATTAAAGACCTTTGGAACACAAATCAAGATATTTTTGAAACCTGAGAGCTTCAAGACACATTCAAGATCCAGAAAGGTAGTAAGGACATTGTTAAAATGGTCCATGTGACATCAGTGGTTCAACCATAATTTTATGAAGCTACAAGTACTGCATACTTTTTGTGTGCAAATAAACTAAAATAACTTTGAAGATGAAACAACATGAGGGTGACAGATTTTCATTTTAGGGTGAACTGTCTCTTTAAAAGCAAGGCTCTTCACAAATAACAGTTCCTCTTGATGGCTGTTGTCCTGTGGACATGACAGGACATGAATGTGAAATTCATAAGACTGATTTTGTACTCATTCCTCTGTAGTTTCTAGATTATCATAATCAAAAACTAGTTTCATGAAGATACGAATGGACAAATGATAAACGCATGCCAGTGAATCCAAAGGACTACAGGACATTTGAGAGATTAATTCACAGTTTTGTATTTTATTTGCTTCTTGTCTTACTACATTTCAGTCAAGTGTTTTTAAAAATGCATTTGAATGTCACACAATTGAAAAATGGAAAAAAAAAAAAAAAAAAAAAAACGTATGAACGGATTCAAAATGTCTTATGCATGATTTAGACAATTTTCAGAGAGATATATCACAGATGAAAAGATCAAATTAAGGCTTATGTTCCAAACAGACACTTTTTGATAAACAGCCCAATTTGTAAAAGTCATTGATTGAGTATATCAATAAGCCACATTAGCTTAAACATATTTCAGTGTTACAAAAAGGATCAGATAACAGCGCAATGTTTTAACACTGTTTAATGTTAACTATTGAAAACGTATGTAGAAACAGCCCTCAATGATACTTTAAGATACTTCAACTGAACCAAACCTACCAGTCTTTGGAACAACAGATAAACAGAAGATCTGCTCGATTATAGGGTGTTCTTTCGCCATTATAATCGTTAACACCCACAATTATGTATGTATCATTAGTTGACAGGTAAGGCTACTGGTTTACTCACTCACACCCTCTAATGTTAGTACTTAGTATGTAACCTTGGGCTACATGCATTTGAACTTATAAGAACATTTCTTCATGTTCTACAACAAAAACAGCGCATGAAATGATTATAGACTTGAGTATTTACTCTCAAAACTGCTTAGCTGTGGTTGTAATGTAATGCCAAATGGCCTTTGATCTGTTGTTGTACACAAGTCAAACAAGCTTAGCTTAGGTTGTGGAGCAAATAATAACCAGAAAATACAAAGCCGGATGGCGTCTAATGGCGCAAACTCACCTGTCACTCATACAGATCTTCCTCACTTTTATAGGTCCCTCAAGTGCATGTTAATGTCATTTTAAATCACAAAACCTGAAAAATAAGGGCTTCCCAAATCTCTGTGCATCATGCAGTCAGGTAAAGAGCATCGATCCAGTGGTACAGTTAGATATTTTCTTTTCATTCTCGAAAATGCAGCTGTCTCTGTTGTGAGGTGCAGACGGAGGGAATGAGGGCTAAATAATATTAGCTAGCTGCTGGGTTTTCTGTGGCTGCTGGTGTTGAATCAGGAGAGGATGTAGGGAGAGAGTCAGTGGATTCAGTAGGTGCAGAATCCGCCCCGCCAGAGGGGGCGCTGTCGTCTTCCTGAGGGTAGAGCTCAGGATATTTCTGCATACATTCTTGCATACTCCTGAAGTTTTCCACACACTCGGAACCTTTTACTTCCTCTTTGCTATAGTGGAAACAAGAAAAGGCTTCTTTGAACTGTTGTCCACATGGGCCACTGGCCATGCCGCCTAAACACGGGCAGTTCCAGTTTATGTCACCATTGGGGAGAATAAGACCTGTAGGATTAAAGTACAAATAAGTATAATGTGGACAAGATGAATCAGGTTTTTGGCATAACTACACTAAAAGGTATTTTTTTATTCAAGGATTAATATTTAGGATTAGTATATCTGTTCAAAGGCTTACCGTGATCCTCATACGGATCATTCGGATCATCTTCGATAAGCTCAGCGTTACTGGGTGCTTCATGATCCTCCTTGGTGACAAATATGATGCGATCTTTACCTAGTGAGAGACAAGAAGGAAGTTACACAATGTTAATAGTTTTAGGGGGAGATCGAACAATCAGCCACTGAAAAGCAAGAGTTATTATTAAGAAAAAAAATTGAGTGTGTGTGTGTATGTATATATATATATATATATATATATATATATATATATATATACATACACACACACACACACACTACCAGTCAAAAGTTTTTGAACAGTAAGATTTTCGATGTTTAAAAAAAAAAATAAAAAGAATTCTCCTCTGCTCAACAAGCCTGCATTCATTCGATCCGAAGTACAACAAAAACAGGTACAATTTTGAAATATTTTTACTATTTAAAATAACTGTTTTCTATTTGAATATATTTTAAAATGTAATTTTTTTTTTGGGGGGGGGGGGGGATGCTTTAAATTGATCAAAAAAATGCTAAAGACATTTATAATGTTACAAAAGAATTAGATAAATGCTGTTCTTCTGAACTTTCTATTCATCAAAGAAACTGGAAAAATTCTACTCGGCTGTTTTCAACGACAACAATAATAAAAATTACATTTTAAAATATATTCAAACATAAAACGGTTATTTAAAATAAATAAATATAATATTATTATTATTATTATTATTATTATATATATATATATATATATATATATATATATATGTATATATATATATATATATATATGTATATGTGTGTGTGTGTGTGTGTGTTATTATTAGTCATTTTAAACATTTTACTGTTTTTGCTGTACTTTGGATCAAATAAATGCAATCTTGGTGACCAGAAGAGTCTTCTTTAAAAACATAAAAAATCCACAAAAAATCTTACTGTTTAAAAACTTGACTGGTAGTATGGTAACTGAATTAAAGCTGAACTAAAATATTTTAGATGAAATTTACAAAACAATGTTGCATAATAATAATAAAGTTATAAAAAATTGAGCTGAAAATGAAAAAAAAAAAATCACAATTATTTAAAAAAAATTAGAAACTCTTATTCATTTTAAAATTAAACTTTTAAAAACTGAATATATTTCAATAAAAAAATAAAATATATTCTACACATTAATATATTAATAATAACGCTTTTTAAAACTATCCACAAACAGTTAAAGATTAAATAAAAAACGATTGTTCAAAAACATAGTCTGTAGGTAAGAAATAAATGTCTCTTTTTGTATTAGATTTAAATAAATTTAACAATCCAACAATTGCAATGTTGTGTGTTTAGGTTAATATTATATTACAATATTTACATTACTCATAATTACCCATTTAATTGACTTTAGGCTGAACTCCGCAGGTTATGACCTTGCAGGCACCCGCTACATGTAAAATGACACAAAATGGCTATGATGACCAAATGACTACATCATAATAATAAACCAGATAGACGACTTATTGAAAATGTATTGTATTACAAAAGAAATGTATGTTTTATTGATCGCTTGCTGGCTTTTGTCAACTCGAATTTTCGTCTGTAATTTCATAATTAATTTAATAATTTATCGCCAAACTCACTCGCACACATAAAATATAAAATAATCTACCACGAAACACTTGACCACAACTGAAAAGATTATTTTGAACTCATTAATATTAAATAACTTACTGATGTTATCTAGCTTCGCTGGTGAGAGTGACTTTTAAGGGCATGAGCATTAGCTGCACCGCTAAACGACAGTGAAAGATGGATATAAAATGAATTTAAACGGTCCAAATTAGTTCAGTCATACCTTCCTGCTTGCAGTACGACATGTCTGCCGACAGATCCGTCTGTTTGCCGTTTATCCGGTCAGTGAATCGCAAACACCGGTACAATGATCAATCCACACGCCAGTTACATCAACTCCAGCATGGAGGCAGCTACAGTAACCACGTGACGTCACAGCCGGATTGAGTCAAAATAAAAGTCAGCGTGAGATTTCAAAATAAAAGTAGAGGAATTAACGATTCTCTGGACCGAACAAGTGATTCGTTTAATAAGTTTGCTACTTTTCAAATATATCCACCTTATTTTTTACATAAGCGCGGGAGCGGGCATTTGTAATGTGTCTAGCTTGAGGTCTCGTTTTGCTGCTTGATATTGCAAACTGGTGTGTTTTACCATATTATTTTAAAGTATTATCTTAAATTATGAACACAATGGTTTGTAGTCCAAACAGTTTCACTATTTACTGTACTTCGTTATTCTTCGTTATTATTTCCCTACGGCGGAAAACTCAAATATCAAGAGTGAAGTAAACACAAACGTCAATGTATACATTATGAAATTGATTTATATACATTTTTCAAAACTTACAACTTGTGTTGTGGCATCATTTTTTACCACAGTCTACGGTTTTTCACTCCTAAATGTAGTTTTGGTATTTGTTTACCAAGGGACAGCACTCAAGAGCATGTCTGAAGCATATGATGTATGAAGAAGATGAAAGAAATCAAGGTAAATATCATTCATCAACAAGATAATTTCAAGACAAAACTATAGGCCATTTTAATAAAAAAAAATGTTGTGTTCATGATTGATTTTTCATGGGAATCAGAGGAAGAAACAATACATTTTTAACAGATATCTTAAATATCATTGTAAGTGTGTGAAAAGGGCATTTATTTGGTCAAGTAATGTTTAAGAAACAACCTAATTTATGAAATAATCATTTATTAAAATAAATAATAAATAAGCTTTTCATTGGTGTGTGTGGTGTGTTAGGATATGACAATATCTGGCTGAGATACAACTATTTGAAAGTCTGTAATCTGAGTGTGCAAAAAATCTAAATATTTCAGAAAAAGTTGTCCAAATTAAGATTTTAGCAATGCATATTACTAATGAAAAATTAAGTTTGAATATATTTACAGTAGGAAGTTTACAAAATATTTTAATGGAACATGATCTTAATATCCTAATGGTTTTTGGCATAAAAGAAAAATCAGTAATTTTGACCCATACAATGTACTTTTTTGCTATAGCTACAAATATGTTTGTGCTACATAAGACTTTTTAAGGTTTTGTGGTCCAGGATCACATTTAGTTTTAAGATAGCAACAGGAATAATAATAACATCAGTTATTTTGTTATATTTTATTAAAACATTTTTCATTTTAAATTATTTAAAATACCTTCCTTCGCTATTTTAAGATTTATTTATCACATTTATATTATTATTATTATTATTATTAATGAGTTTAGCTTACGTTGTGTATGATTTGTAGTACAGTTTCAACCATAGCAATCCTGCTTTTATTCCTGTCAGATTTTCTAAAAAGCAGGCCTGTGTACCGGCTGCCCTGTCTCTGCTTTATTACCTTGGGAGTCTCAGTCCTGTGAGACTGAACAGTTGCAGCTATTTTACTGTCATGCCCTCAGACTTCACTGACAGCTTGTCAGGTAACAGCGTGCAGGCTGTGTTTTACTAATTAACCAAAGCACCTGAGGTGAACTAGAGCCCTGTGCTTTTCTGCTGACAGCTTTTTATCCACACACCTCATTACAGAAGACAGATACGGAGGAACACAAACAGAGCCTAATACTTTTATTGGTGTTTGTGATACATTGGGTTGTTGTGAGGTTTATACTTGATTTGTTAAGTGGAAAAAGTTTAACAGCTAAAACTTTACATACAGTTGAGGTCAAAAGTTTACATACACCTTGCAGAATCTGCAAAATGTTCATTATTTTACCAAAATAAGAGGAATCATACAAAATGCATGTTATTTTTTATTTAGTACTGACCTGAATAACATATTTCACATAAAATACGTTTACATACAATCCACAAGAGAAAATAATAGTTGAATTTATAAAAAATGACCCCGTTCGAAAGTTTACATACGCTTGATTTTTGTGTATTTGAACCCTTTCCAACAATGACTGCATGATTTTGAGACCCATCTTTTCACACTGAGCACAACTGAGGGACTGTTTTGTCTTCTGGAAAACATGTAAGTATCTTTTGTAGCTTCTGAAGCGCAGTTCTAAATGAAAAAAATATGATATTTAGGCAAAATAAGAAAAATATACACATCTTTATTCTGTTCATAAGTTTTCACCCCTGGCTTTTAATGCATCATTTTTCCTTCTGAAGCATCAGTGAGCGTTTAAACCTTCTGTAATAGTTGCATATGAGTGCCTCAGTTGTCCTCAGTGTGAAAAGATGGATCTCAAAATCATACATCGTTGTTGGAAAGATTTCAAATACATAAAAATGCTGAAAAAAAAACAAATTTGTGGAACCCAAAAGATTTTTTTCTAAAGAACAGCTGGCAGTTTAACTGTTCAGGACAAACAATGAACTCATAAACAACTATTACTAAACAAACAAACAAAAACAAAAAACACAGCTGTGGATCATTCAGGCAACAACACAGTATTAAGAATCAAGCGTCTGTGAACTTTTGAACAGGGTAATTTTTAAATTATAAACTATTATTTTCTCTTGTCCACTATATGTAAACGTCTTTTATGTGAAATAACGTATTCAGGTCAGTACTAAATAAAAAAATAACATGAATTTTGTATGATCGCTCGTATTTTGGTAAAATAATTAACATTTTGCAGATTCTGCAAGATGTATGTAAACTTTTGACCTCAACTGTACAAATACATACACCGTATTTTGTTTTTTACTTACCACTAGGTGGCAGTATCTGTTGTTTATCACTGTCACCTTAGTGGGTAATGTTATCAAAAATATAAAATGAATACAAACTCCATACACCTCACCTGCCTCTACATCTTGTTCGCCCTTTCCTCTGGCTTGTCTTTAAGATTTTGCCCTCTGATAGCAACCTGTAGACTTTTGTATAGTGAATGGCCTTTGAGCTTGTATCAGCTCATCTGGTTTTGGCATGGGAAAATACTAACGTACATTGAATCTACATCCTGAGGAAATTATGTCACACCTATCACCTTCATTTATCATTGAGGGCTGCTGTCGCACGTGGTGAACATCTAATTTTGTGTTATAAGTACAAAATCTTATGGGTTTGGAAACGGCATCAGAACTATTCCTTTAAAGCTATGTTTTGCCTGTGTGGTCGGTTTAGCTGTAATTGGGAACTGTCAGGTCAAATAAAGGCGCTTTTAGGATATGATGAATATGAGAGATAATTATAGCGTCCTAAAGCTAGAAATCCCTTGCTTTCGTTTACACAACAGCTATATTGTGTGTGTGTAAAATAAATAGGGCATTCTTGAATTTATTGAAGCTGTGTAGGCGGTCTGTTACTTCCTTGGAGCGGTTTTGCTCGTTGACTGGCTGTCTTATGTAATTGCTTCTGTCTGTGTTGTGTTTGTTGGAAGCGCGGGTCAAACTATCTTCTTTTGTTATTTGCTACTTGTGGGTGCAGACTCTCTATAGCCGGTAATTCTTAAAAACCGTTTCAGATCATGTAATATTCAATTCAAGCAGTTAAAGAGAAGGCAGATTTTCACAGATTGGTGGGTGGCTGCCTGGCAATCTCACACATTGCCTTCCTTCATACAGCCTGAGTCCCCAGACGTTGCCTCATGCATGCTCTGTTCCATTCTTCATGATCTGTCCAGAGCAGTGTAAAACAGGCCATTGTGGATGGACAATTGTTTTTGTCACAAGGGGAGAAAAAAATCCCCTACTGCTTTTGTATTGAGGAAAATCATACATGTTGGATGGATGCTCTGTTGTTTTGGAGAAATGCATTAAAATTCACTAAAAAATAAAAATAAAGATTAAAAAAGCAGTGTCTTAGAACCATTTTTGGTTAATGAAACTTTCAATGAACAGTTCTTAAAAGAATCTTAAAGGGACAGTTCACTCAAAAATAAAAATTCTGTCATTAATTACTCATCCTCATGTTGTTCCAAACCCATAAGACGTTCGTTCATCTTCAGAACACAAATTACAATATTTTTGATTAAATCCGAGAGCTTTCTGACCCTGCTTAGGCAGCAATGCAACTGACACAAGGAGAATATCCTAGCTGAAGATGAACTTTGGAACGACACAAGGGTGACGTTTTTGGGTGAACTATCCCTTTCATTTTTATTTAAACACTTTAACATAGTAAATACAGTTGAGGTCAAAAGTTTACATACACAAAAGGATAACTATTTTACCAAATTAAGATAAAATTATACATAAAATTGCATGTTGTTTTTTATTTAGTACTGACCTGAATACGATATTTCACATAAAAGACGTTTACATATAGTCCACAAGTGTAAATAATAGTTGAATTTATACAAATGACCCTGTTTAAAAGTTTACATCCCCTTGATTCTTAATACTGTGTTGTTACCTGAATGATCCACAGCTGTTTTTTTTTTTTTATTTTTTTTTTTTAGTGATAGTTGTTCATGAGTCCCTTGTTTTTAAAAAGTTAAAATGCCCACTGTTCTTCGGAAAAAATATTTTAGGTCCCACAAATTCTTTGGTTTTTCAGCATTTTTGTGTATTTGAACCCTTTCCAACAATGACTGTATGATTTTGAGATCCATCTTTTCACACTGAGGACAACCGAGGGACTCATATGCAACTATTACAGAAGGTTCAAACACTCACTGATGCTTCTGAAGGAAACACAATGCATTAAGAACCAGGGGTTAAAACTTTTGAACAGAATGATGATTTTTCTTATTTTGCCTAAATATCCTATTTTTTTATTTTTTATTTTCATTTAGTACTGCCCTTCAGAAGCTACAGAAGATACGTACATGTTTCAAAGAAGACAAAATAAGTTAAATTTAACCGGATCTTCAAATTAAAAAAGTTTTCACCCCCTTAATGCATTGTGTTTCTGGAGCATCAGTGAGCATTTGAACCTTCTGTAATAGTTGCATATGTGTCCCTCAGTCGTCCTCAGTGTGAAAAGATGGATCTCAAAATCATACAGTCATTGTTGGAAAGGGTTTCAAATACACAAAAGTGCTGAAAAACCAAAGACTTTGTGGGACCTGTAGGATTTTTCTAAAGAAGGGAGGCAATTTAACTGTTCAGGACAAACAAGGGACTCATGAACAACTATCACTAAACAAAAAAAGAAAAGAAAACACAACACAACTGTGGGTCATTCTGGTAACAACACAGTATTAAGAATCAAGTGTACTGACACTTTTAAACTAGGTCAAAAGTCTTTTATGTGAAATATCTTTTTCAGGTCAGTGCTAAATAAAAAATAACATGCATTTTGTATAATTCCTTTTATTTCGGTCAAATAATTAACATTTTGCAGATTCTGCAAGGTGTATGTAAATGTTTGACCTTAATTGTAACAAGGTCTAAAAATGAGATTTCAATTTGACCTTTATTTTTATTACAATTATGAATGTAATTATGAGGTCTCCTTTTTCTTTAACCTTTACAAGAAAAGTAAAAATGCTTGGGTCTTACCATCAGATTAGTCTGGGCTCAGAAGCGTATCAATTTTCTTTATGTTTTCTCCTTTTAACACAACCCAGCACTCCGTTTCTATTCTCAATACAGTTTTAGCAGTAGCAGTTTTTATGCTCAGGGGCTATTGAGGAATTTATTAAAAATGAACCTGGAACAAATAACTCAGAGAATCAGTGCTCCCCATGACCTGTATTTAATTCTCCCTCATCTTGAAGCAGCATGGGGTCAGCTAATATTTTATAGATTATAGCATAGTCGTAGTGCCTGTGGCGTTCCATGTTCTTTTCTTCCGTCTGCAGCCATAGTCTGAAAGTCTGAGAGAGAGAATGTCCTATATGCTGTGACAAAAACAAAAGATATCCAGTCGGCTAACAATCAATACTAGCAGAGATCTCAAGCCATTATCCAGAGTTATTGACTGTGGTTTTGTGGCTTTATAGTAACTGTCTGTTCCCTGTGTATTTATGATGATTGGTTAAAACATTTATCCACAACTGTCTGTCTGGGAATAAATTGTGATAAGAGTCAATAAAATGCTTTTAAGCTTTACGTTTGACGTTATAAATGCAAGAATGTGATGTTTTTTGACATTTTTTCTTTAGTGCATGATTTATTCTGTCACATATCTATTATATAATCTATTGAGGCCCCCGTGCTGAAGTGTCATCATTTTCTCTGTGCTAAAACTGCATTGGGCACCTGATGACATCTTTGATTTAACAGGAAGACGTGTCTGTCATAGCCCGTTAAATCATTCACATCCTTTTTGACTTCACAGCTGTGTGAGCTTTGATGAAATCAGCAACACAAGGCAACTTCAGATAACCTCTTTTTGCTCTGTCTTGCTTTCATCTCTTGTCGGTGATGATTGTGAGTTCTGGTCCTATTATCGGTTCGGTATTTCTTAAATGTGCCATACATTTAGGCCAAGCTGGTTAATAACTGATGTTTTGGGGTTCAAATCTGTGCGCTGACTAATTAAAAACAGTAAATAAAACAGGTGGTGGAATATGGGTCAGACTAAGCTTTTACTAACTCATCAAACAATAAATCATTGTGTGATGTAGATTTAAATATGAAAATATATAAATCGAAGTTACATGAGTTTTAAACCATGTCAAACTGTGTAGCAAAGCCATGTGATTCTATGGCTTTACTAATGTAAATGGTAGCTGTTGTGCTCTGGGTAGTTTCTAGGGTGTTACCATGTGATGGTTGCTAGGGTGTTTCTATGTGGTTGTTATTGTGGTTCCAAGGCTTTGCAATGTGGTTGCTATGGTGTTCTGGGTGGTTACCGAATGTGGTTGCTATGGTGTTCTGGGTGGTTACCGAATGTGGTTACTATGTGTTCTGTATGGTTCCAACGGAATTGTTGTGTGGTTGCTAGGGTGTTGCTATGCTGTCTGATCACTGTCTGAAAACAAATAACACATCTCTTTTCAACAAAGCAGAATGTTTGAGTTAACATTCATATCTGTCACGTAAATAATACGGAATGACTTGTGTTATAAGCAATAGCAGTACTATTGACAATAAAATACTAACAATAATTGATAATGAACATTAGTGTAGTATAAACTGTGATCCAGACTTGAAAAACGGATCCAAAAAGTTAGAAGAACACTGCTAACATTGAGTTTCCTTATTGATGACATAGAGGAATGAGCTGAATTCTTAGTTTTGTTTCCCACTCCCACTTACAATCCAGACAGCCATCTTTCCAAGACAAAGAGGACCGCTGAACTCATCAATCATTATGTTAGTGCTGTTCTCATCTGAGACCCATCTGATTCGTTCTCATAGAATGGAAAGGTTAAGGTCTTTTTAAGCACAACAATTCTCAGATGAATGTATGCCAGTGTCCCTCAGAGGCCACCGAATCCCTTGAGAAAGTGGGACACTGTTGTGGAACACAGATAGTCACATGAGGGCATTTGATCCTCGCTGCTTCCAAAGAGATTGATTTACCAGAAAACGATCATTAGTTACAATGGGTTGCAAGCAGAGACTCCGCTACTGGACACGTGTTTCTCTTTCAGGATCCCTGAATAGTAGACAACAGATGAAACAAGCGGCACATTAGCTTCAGGGCCGTCATGATTCAATTGAGTACTCGATTTAAAAAAAATCCTCAATTGCGTTTTGCCTGTGTTGAGTAACCGGTAGAATACCAGAAGTGGCACATTCCACAGATGACAATCTATGAAACGCATTATTAGACTGTTTTCCAAGGCTGCAGGATATATTAAACCCATTCAAAATCATAATAAAGCATAATGCTATTTTGAATTCACAAATGCTATGATTCAATGAAATAAATGTATGTGATGCTTAATATATGCACTTTAATTATTTACATGTGTGAATGTATCTCTGCATCTCAGAGTAGCTCCGTTCACAGTAAATGCTGCTCCACACAAACATTGAGCATCTCAAACTCCATCTTTGCATATTGTTGTGAGTTTGGGTTTATTATAATGTTCATCTGGAATGGTAATGACCAAATATTTAAGATTAAGTGGACATTTGAATTAAAAATTTGTTTAGTCAGTATTAATAAAGGATTAGATCGTGCAGTAAAGTGTAAAAACAATCATCAGACCAGTGACACTCTTTGCAGTTATTTGTTATAATGCATAATGTACATTAGCTCTATTATCTATTTTAACAGTTTAGTTCAATAAAACCACATGGTTACTTGCTTTTGACACTTTATTTGAACTAATTATTGCCTGATTGCTATTATATATGTATTTTAAATCATTTTAAAGGCTGTTGTTCATTTAGGAACCAATAACTAATCAAAATAATCATAGGTGCCAATTTCCTGTTTCAGTGGGAAGTATCTCAGCACAGGAAGAGCCAGGCATTTTTAACACTCTCACTTGTACCTTTGGCCTAATTGAAATCACTTGGTCGGGTTTCATTTATTGTGCAAGACAAATCTAGACACATTACACAGGCATAATTCCTCACATCCCCTCCCCGCTGACCCTTTGGAACAGTCTGTCCTCGGGTGGCTCTGTTTTGTAGTTTTAGTGCTCTGGCTTCAGTTCAGTGGGAACTTGAAGAGGCTTTGGGTTTCTCAGTGGAGGGTGTTGAGCCACCGGCGGTCACTATAATTTTTCCTTGTCTGTGTATTGTGTTATGAGCCAGGAAATAGGAGTTTTGTGCGTTAGCATTAAACATTGAATACGATGCAAGTATATTCATGCAAATTTTGATTATAGACTGACCTCTTACCACCACTGGTTTGGAAATAGGCATTTTGAGTAATGAGAGGGTTTATTTCCTAACATCCGTTTACAGGGTTGCAAAAATGTAAATATTGTGACGAGTCTCTCTGGGCTCATCAGCGTCGCCCTGGCAATACACGCACGGCACCTGCACGTCCTCATCACGGGCTGATCGGTCACAGCTGCAGTCCATCATCAAGCGGCTTGAAAAGCCGCCACCGCTCTCATTTCGACAGACAACTGTCTCATGCTGAACGTGCTGGTACTAACCTTTTCTCTCTCGCCAAACAGAAGACAGCGAGCGACCGACAGCCCGACTGAGCACGCCTGGACACCCACCTTCACCAGCACGAGGACTTCACAGGAGCACCAGCCACGAAGACAGCACTCACCTTATTTTTCCCTTCACTTTTAAAAAAGTATTTAAATAAATCCACCCTCCGGGGCTATTTGACCGAGCGACCTTGTTGTGTGATTTCTCACCCGTGACACCTGATGGAGAATGCGGGCAATTGCATGAGAAATCACACACAAGTGTTTGCATTGCACTGCATTAAAATTTTTTTTTTTCTGTTCACCCCCTCAGCACCGATCGGCGCCCTCTCTCCCCATGAAGCTGGACGAACTGCTGCAGCGCCTTACAGAAGTAAGCATCCGCCAGGAGCAAATTGTGGAACACCTGGCCACTCGGCAGGGCAGAGCTGAAGAAGAACTCGCTGCCCTCCGTGCCCAAGCTGCCCAGCCGGTTCCACTACCTGACCCCCGAATGCGGGCTGCCCGGCTCTTACCCAAAATGACGGCTCACGATGATGTTGAAGCATACCTACAAATGTTTGAAAATTCTGCTAACCGAGAGGGATGGCCAATAGAAGATTGGGCTTTGGCGCTGGCACCCCTCCTCACCAGTGAAGCTCAGCGGGCTTATTTCTCTTCCCCCTTGCGATAGCTGGAGACTACACGGAAGTGAAGCGCGAAATCCTCGCCAGGCTGGGTCTGTCCCCCATCTGCGCTGCGCAACAGTTTCATGAGTGGGAGTTTAAAGCCCAGGTGCCAGCCCGAGCCCAGGCCGCTGAACTTGTTCGTTTGGCTCAACATTGGCTGCTGGATGGGGAACCCACTGCAGTTCAGGTAGTGGAACGAGTGGTCATCGCCCTTGTGGAGGCGATCGAGCTGGCGGATGCTGTTCACCATCGGGAGACTGGGGAGAGAGCGCCGCTGTTTCCCCGGAGGGTGGTCCAGGAGCGACGCACGCTGGAGGGCACCTCGCACGCAGTTGGCAGACCGACTTTTCCCTCTCCAATGGACGAGCCAATGTCCACCGCTGAACCCACGACACCTCCGTGGACTTGGCTGGCAGGCTGCATCGTCCATCAGCGCGTCCCACCTGCGGCTCCAGAGGCGGACGTCATGCTGAACGGCAAGCCCGTGCGGGCGCTTCTGGATTTGGGCAGTGCGGTCACCCTCATCCACGCCCAGCTGTGTCCTCCTCACCATGACCAAAAGAGTTACCGATCACGTGTGTGCACGGGGACACCCAACAAGTTCCCGCTCGCCGCGTGAACATCGCTGCCACCCATGGTGCCTGGCCTGTGGAGGCAGGATTGATGGAAAACTTACCAGTCCCCCTATTGCTTGGAAGAGATTGGCCGGGGTTCAACCGCCTGCTTGCCGCTGCCGCTTAGCCCGCCAGCCCGGAAGGGAACCGTCGCCGTCGCAGACGGCCAAGAAGACCCCGCCGCCGGCCAGCGCTGCCAGCTTCGGACAGCGGGAGAGATGGTGAGTCCCCCTCTCATAATACTAACCTCTTCTATGATGTCTTCCAGCAGGCTAGCGAGGGGGGCTCGTTTGTTGAGGGGGGCAACATTGTTGGGGCCAAGTTAGAGCCGTTGACGGTAACGACATCCTCCCACGGCCCCATCCTCTCCCGCACTTCATTGTCCGAAGGGGTCTGCTATACTGCGTCGCCCAGCGAAGGGGGGAGGAGAAGGAACTTTTAGTCGTACCACGAACGAAGACTGAGACCATCCTGGAGTTAGCCCATTCCCATCCGATGGCAGGTCACTTAGGAGCAGCAAATACCATCCAGCGGATCCGGGATCGTTTTCACTGGACTGGCCTGGAGGCCGACGTTAAGGGATTCTGCAAGGCCTGCCCGACCTGCCAACGCACGGCGCCCAGGACTCCTCCCCCCAACCCGCTGATTCCCTTACCTATCATTGAAGTGCCCTTCGAGCGGATCGGAATGGATCTTGTAGGGCCGTTGCCTAAGTCTGCCCGAGGACATGAATATATCCTCGTCATTGTGGGTTACGCCACCCGGTATCCAGAAGCAGTCCCCCTGCGGAAAGCCACAGCGAAAGCCATCACCCAGGAGCTGTTTCTGTTGGCTAGCCGGGTTGGCATCCCGGCCGAGATCCTGACTGACCAGGGAACACCGTTCATGTCCCGGCTAATGGCTGATCTCTGCAGGCTGCTGCGGGTGAAACAGTTGAGGACGACCGTCTACCACCCGCAGACCGACGGACTCGTGGAACGCTTCAATCAAACCCTCAAACATATGCTCCGAAGGGTAGCAGAGGAGGACAAGCGGGATTGGGACCTCATGATCCCCTATGGCCTCTTCGGCATCCGTGAGGTCTCCCAAGCCTCAACTGGTTTCACCCCCTTCAAGCTCCTGTTTGGCCGCCAGCCACAGGGGCTGCTGGATGTTGCTCGGGAAGCTTGGGAGCAGCAGCCTGCCCCCCACCGCACTGTCGTCGATCACATCAAGCAGATGAGGGAGAGGATCGACCGCGTCATGCCATTAGTCCGGGAACACCTCAGCAAGGCACAGCAGGCCCAACAACGCCACTATAATCGGGCAGCCCAACCACGGGAGTTCCAGCCGGGAGACAGGGTCATGGTTCTGGTCCCTACCTCCGCCTGTAAGTTCCTGGCGTCATGGCAAGGCGTGGAGAAGGTTGGACCGGTTACTTACCGCCTGCGCCAACCTGGAAGGAGACAAGCAGAACAATTATTTCACATCAACCTACTGAAGAAGTGGCAAGGGACCCGGGACCAGGTCGCCGCCCTCAGTCTCACCGATCCCTTGGTTGTCGACATGAATCCCCACCTGTCGGCTGCCCAGAAGACCGAGCTGCAGCACCTGGTCAGACAGTTTATGGATGTGTTCTCCTCCAAAATCTAAATTACGAGAATAAAGTTAAAATACTTAGAGAATAAAGCCAAAATATTATGAGAATAAAGTTAAAATTATGAAAATAAAGCCGAAATATTTTGAGAATAAAGTCAAAATTGCGAGAACAAAGTTGAAATATTACGAGAATAAAGTCGAAATTATGAGAATAAAGCTGAAATATTTTGAGAAATACGTTGAGAATAAAGTCAAAATTAGGAAAATAAAGCAGAAATATTAGAAGAATAAAGTCAAAATTAGGAAAATAAAGCAGAAATATTAGAAGAATAAAGTCGAAATTGCAACAATAAAGTTGAAATATTACGAGAATAAAGTCAAAATACTTTGAGAATAAGTCAAAATATTTAAAAAATAAAGTTGAAATTATGAGAATAAAGTCTAAATATTGCAAGAACAACGTTGAAATACTTTGAGAATAAAGTTGAAATTACGAGAATAAAGTGATTTTATTTAATATTTCGAGAATATTTGAAATATTATTAGAATAAGTATAAATGTAAGAGAATAAAAAAAATGTAAGATTACGAGATTGAAGTTGTAATATTTCGAGAATAAAATTGAAATTACGAGAATAAAGTTGAAATACTGAAAATAAAATTATTCTCATAATTTTGACTTGCTGCTCAAGAAACATTTTTCATTATTGGGAATCATTGTTCCCATTTATCCAAATGGCAACTGTTTAGCTGATGAAAATCGAAATTAAGCCCGAATCTCCTACAACGTTATGGAAACAGGGTGTTTTTAACACCACATGCAGCACCTTAGGCCATTTTTAGCTCAGTTTGACTGAAGCGGCTGAAACGGCTCATATGTGTTTTCTATGTGTAATGTGGGTTGCTATGTATGTGTTAGCATGTTCAACTGTTCAATAAGTGTTTTTATAGCACATTAAGTTCTTTTATTTCAAAGGATCTATGAAGATTTTTCATTTTATGATCCGTTTAAATATTCTACTTTTGCACGTATTGCATTTTGGCTTCATTTGAATGTCCCCGATAACCCTGAAACAGATGAGACTCAAAGAAAACATATAATACTGTATATAAAAAGCCATGTAGGAGTGATTGAAGCCGATAGTTCATCTCATACGGTTCTTGCAGCTGTCTAAATGGACAACATCTGAACCCAATAAACTCTATAAAGCGCAGACACAGACTTCATTTGTGGAAGATAACATTTTTATTATTTTTTTTAATCTGGTTTTACCTGCAAGACTCTGTGGGGTTGCATCTTATCCGCTCTAGCTAAATAAACCCACTGCGTCTCACTAGACAGCATACGTTTTGGGAGAATTGAAGCTCTTTGCCCTAAAACTATTTGACCTGATTTTTTTTCCACTGGATAAACTCCAGGCTTTGGATTCATTTTCTGTGTAAATGGAAACTTTTAATTTAAAATGTATCAGATCACCATAACAGGATGTTACAATTTGTGTACAATGTATCATAGTTCAGATTGTTCAATTGTTACCACCTGCATTTGTTGTTACAGTCAGTGTTTGAACAAAAAAAAAAAAGTTTGAATTGAATACACGAACGCACAGGATAATTACAAAGCTTTTATGTAACCTCTCATTTCGGAAATACTATTTTGGGTATAAAAACAAAACATGCTTTGAGCTTTGGACAAACTGATGAGACGGGCAATTTGTCATGCCAGTACTTGTTTTCAAAACACTGAGGTTATTATTGCTTATGTTTCCCACAGTTTTTACTACTGCAGATTCATGTTTCTCCCACTACATGTTTCCCTTCATGTGATGCTACAGTGGATCTGGTCGGAAAAGACTCTTTTGTATGTCTTTCTCAGTGGGAGTAACTGTGGGTTTTGGTTGTGTTAAATCTAAGAGGCAGTTTGTGTTTTTTGGCTCTTGCATATTTCTCATGCGTTTAGCTGGATTAGATGATGTACAGTATTTGGACAAATTCGTGTAATTGCATTAGATAATATCAAAGTAAATTCAGTTTTCTGAGCCAGGAAGAGTTTATCAATGTTTATTTGAATGGAAATATGGATGATATATTTATTGTTTTATAATTGTTTTTGTGAAATACTTTGCTTTAAATATGTGCTGTGTCTATAGTTGCAATCGAAATTATTCAACCCCTTGACCTGGAAGACATAATACTGCAGAGAACAACATTTTCTGAAAACAATCCAACAAAGGCATCAGTACATTTTAGAGAAAGTTTATTAAAGGAGCAGTTCACTTTCAGAACAAAAATGTACAGATAATGTAATCACCCCATTGTCATCCAAGATGTTCATGTCTTTCTTTCTTCAGTCGTAAGGAAATTATGCCTTTTGAGGAAAACATTTCAGGATTTCTCTCCATATAATGGACTTCTATGGTGCCCCCGAGTTTGAACTTCCAAAATGCAGCTTCAAATGGCTCTAAACGATCACAACAGAGGAAAGAAGGGTCTTATCTATCAAAACGATTGGTTATTTTCTAAAAAAAAATACAATTTATATACTTTTTAACCTCAAATTCTCATCTTTTTTAGCTCTGTGTGTACTCTGTGTAGAGATTAAAAAGTATATAAATTGTAAATGTTTTTAGAAAATAACCGATCGTTTCGCTAGATATGACCCTTCTTCCTTCGGTTGGGATCATTTAGAGCCCTTTGAAGCCACATTTAAACTGCATTTTGGAAGTTCAAACTTGGGGGCACCATAGAAGTCCATTATATGGAGAGAAATCCTGAAATGTTTTCCTCAAAAAACATAATTTCTTTACGACTGAAAAAAGAAAGACATGAACATCTTGGATGACAAGGGGGTGAGTACATGATCTGTAAATTTTTGTTCTGAAAGTGAACTACTCCTTTAAGACACATTTGAGTAATTCTGTGAACGTTGGTGAATAATGAAAAAAAAAAATAGAATTGGCTCTAAATGTTCATGTTCAAAATTATTCAACCCCCAAAAGTCAAATTTGGTGCAGAACCTTTTATTCTTTAAAACCACAAATAAACGCTGCTTAAAAGTGCTTAGAAGCTTCCTACTGCAACCTTCACCCATTCCTGGCCTGGAAAAGCTCTCAGATCAAATCTTTGGTTTTCACTTTGCGACTCAAGAAGAATCAAATCTGGAGACAGAACAGGCCACTCAAGAACATTCTACGACCGAACCCTGAACCAAGCATAAGTAGATTTGGATGTGTACTTTGGGATGATGGTCCTGCAGGATCATCAGCTTCAGACTTTGCACCAAAGGCATCACAATTCTTGCCAAAATGGACTGATACTTCAAAGAATCCATGATTTCCTTCATACAGTCATGATTTACACTTCCTGCTACAGTAAAACAACCCCATAACAGGACTGATACACATCCAAGTTTAACGACAGAGATGTGTGTTCTTCTGCTTATAAGCTTTGCCTTTTTTGCACCAGACGTACTGCTGATCCATAGGTCCAAAAAGTTCCAGTTTGGTCAGATCACTCCATAAAACATTCTTCCCGAGCTCCACAGGTCTATCCAAATGAATTTGAGCTTATAGTCAGCATTTTAAGTTCTTCTTGATCAAGAGTAGCATTCGCCAAGATGCCTCAACATGAAAGTCTTGCTTGTCTTGTGTTCATCTTATACTCTGCATTGAAATTTTTTTCCACTTTTAATTGGGTCATCTTGAAAGTCTTTGGTTGTACATTGCAGGTTTTTCCTCAGCTGTTTCTTCAACACCCTCAAAAGTTTTCTGGTGGAACACAACTTTTCCGCTAAGGAATAAGGCTGCCAGCTGTGTCTCTATAGGAACTTTTGATGTCTTGGAAATCTTTATATAGCCTTTGACTTAGAAAGTAATACAGTTATTTCTTCTTTATAGCTTTTGTGAGAGCTCTGTTGACTTTGCCATATTTGCTACTCAACTTCAGCACATGATTGGGCTAAATGTATGTAGATGTAACAGCTTAAGCTAATTCTGTTTTCTAAAAGAGTTTCTAAAGGTTTAATTGTGTTTTAAGACTGTTGTACCTAGCATACATTTGAGTTACAAAAAAAAGCAGTGTTGAATAGGGGTTGAAAAATTATGACATAGCTGTGTTATTTAAAAAAAATCCTATAACTTAAAAGTATTACATTATATATTGACATTATCACTTTTAATACGCTAATAAACAGTTATAGATGCATGCATGATTTCATTACATGCAATATAATACATATGACATTTATACATATTTAAGTGTTGCTTAATGCTTTCTAAGACTGATGAATGTCACATTCAACATTTTTATTTGTCTATTTGATGTTGGGTTTGTATAACCACAATATATATGATGGATTTGTTTTGTGTGAGTTGCGCTTTTGCTGATCGACTTTGTGTTCCCTAGAATTTCTCTTTCATTATAATACAGTACAAACTTGTCACATATTGTTCCCTTGCACAGTTAGGTTGTTATGCAACATGACCAAAGTCTTGGTAATTTATAAATTCATAAATTAAATGTATTGCTTTGAAAAAATTGTTCTAGACATCTAATATCTCTGATAAGTCTTGAAAACTATTTCTGAATGGCTTTAAATGAATCATACAGCGGGTAGTGGTGGCATATGAGGTCATATTTACCATAGGATGAACTTCATCACCTTGCTGAACTTTGCTTCTATTTCCAGCAGTGTCAATATCAGCAGGTTCATCTGTAGCTTTCCGCAAGCACCTACACTTTTGTTGTTTTGTAAATTTCCAAGCATCCCTGGTTTAAATTTAGCATGTTTTTATGTCTCTGTTTGTGTCTGCAGACTGCCGTAATCTTTCAAATCTGAACTTGTTCAGGTTTTCATTTGTGCTTCACTTTCAATCGAATTCCAGCCGCACTCTCGGGGCCCCCCGGGGCCTCCTCATCATGTCTGAGCCCTAATGGAGGTGCACCTGGCCTGCTTGCGGAATTCCGCACACGGGGTGGAACAATGCTCAGCGGTTCTTTGTTCCCAGTGGAGCATCCGAGCACCGCGGCGCGGGCCGTGTGAAGACCTGAGGGGGGAGCGAGGGGGTTTGAGTGGGTGGGTGGGGGGGTCTGCTCTCTGAACTTACTCTGTGAAAGTGATCTCTGACCTTTGATATCCAGAGAAGAACAACAAACATGACGTTTGTGGTATGACAGATGTCTAATGTTGATAAACCGTTCAAAGACTGATTGTGCTGCTGCTGTACACTGTATTATGCAATGTTTAGAGGTGCTGCACCTTCTTTTGTTTCATTTCTTAGCATTAGATCTGAGAGCTTTTATAGTCTCACTTGTTTCTGGGTATTATAGTAACCTGAAATAACCTTCAAAGTGTTTGCTACTAAAGGTTTATATAGGTGCCTAATATAGCTATTTTAGGTGCTATAAAATGAGTACATATATACATGAGAGTCAGTTGGTATTACTAAGATGTTCATATCTTTCTTTCTTCAGTCGTAAGGAAATTATGTTTTTTGAGGAAAACATTTCAGGATTTCTTTCCATATAATGGACTTCTATGGTGCCCCCGAGTTTGAACTTTCAAAATGCAGCTTCAAAGGGCTCTAAACGATCACAGCCGAGGAAAGAAGGGTCTTATCTAGCAAAATGATCGGAAGAACAACATGATAAGATAAGACCCCTTTTTCTCGGCTGGGATCATTTAGAGCACTTTGAAGCTGCATTTTGAAAGTTCAAACTCGGGGGCACCATAGAAGTCCACTATATGGAGAGAAATCCTGATTTTTTTTCCTCAAAAAACATAATTTCTTTACAACTGAATTAAGAAAGACATGAACATCTTGGATGACAATACATTTTCTGTAATTTTTTGTTCTGAAAGTGAACTACTCATTTCTACTCCAAGTCGTTTAAAAAAAAATATATATATAAACATTGAAATGGTGGCTATCATAAAAACTTGATGGATTTATTCAAACTTAAATACTGAAGAACAGTAAAATTTATAGCCTAATGAATATGTTACATGGTGCATAGGCTATATTTAGCAAAATGCTTCTCTCTAGAGTTCATGTTTCTTGTTGACTAATGAGTTTATGGTCAAAAATATATGTTTTGTTTTTCTGAGGTGAATGTGACCTTGTTTACAAGCTGTTATATTGACATCTTTCCACGGTTGAAACATGAAAACGTTTAATCTAGTGCTTTTCATGTTTAAATTGTGCCTTTTTTCACCTGTTGTCAAAACATCTAAAACATAAATATATTTTTCTCACAGAAAAATACTGTAGTTTCTGTGTAAGTTCAAGAAATAACATCTTGTAAAAGCAGGATTTTACTACACAAAGCATTTGTATTGAATGGAATAGGATAGAAATTCCTTTGGAATAGATCATACTTCACTGTAAAAAAAAAGTTTCAAAATCATAAATAAAGCAAAGGTTGTTGGAGTATGTTTTACAAGAAAATACTTTTTCAGTCTTTCACAGTTTCAAAAATATCATGTTTGTTTCATTGTTCATAATGCTCCTCTCTAGAGTTTTTTCTTGGTGAATGTGACCTTGTTTACAAACTGTTATAGACATCTTTCCACGGTTAAAACACCGGATGAGCTAATGCATTAGACAGGATTTCAAAAAGTTATACTTTTGGATGTTCATTCATGTTTATTTCAGACTGTAAATGGTATTAAAGCAGTGAACTGGGGTGCCACAGGGATCTGTCACACCACGTTAAACACCAAAACGGCATTTTTTCTTTGAATATTGTAATAAATAGACAGAATTTGAAATCTGAGACTTAGTTTCATCTCAAAAGTAACAAATTACAAAGCTTATTGCAATTTATTGGATGGGAGGAACATTACAATGTTCTGTTCATTAACTGAAAACAGCCTAGACTGAATTCTTGCGATTTTAAAATCGATATCGTTTCATAAAAATGAGAAAATGAAAGAGAGAATCTAAGTTTGAAATTGAAACGTCAAGTTTATTCATAACTGCGAACTATTCTCTTGAGGTAATGATGCACTGGCAAATTTCTCCATTTATGATACTAAAAATACAAAATGCTAATGACTTTTTTGTCTTTATGAACACAAGGCTAATTTAGCTCTGCTATGTAATATGAATTCATAATGTCTTAGTTTTAAGGCATGGTGCCAGAGGTCTCGATTAACATAAGCCCGAAGTTGTCACTGTCAGACATGATTAGTGTTTCACTATTGTTTGGTAGTAAAGCCTGCTTCTGTCCAAAGAAAAGCCACGTGGCAAGTGTTTTTCCATGACTACAGTATGAAAGAATGGTTTAGATTAAAATCTCTTCAATTTTATAACCCATAACCTGGTTATATGGCCACATAATTCTGATGGCTTCTCTTAAAATAACAAAATTAAACATGTTGGCTTCTTTTCATTGTTTAAAAAAACATGCAAGGGATTATGTAATCCTTCCAGCAAAATGTAATTAGAATCCTGTATTATGCTGTACACTAACAGTTTCCGAGAAATGTTTCTTCAGAAAACGTGTAAAAAAAATTCCCTCCCCCATCAGAATTTGGGGAGGGCTGTAAAAACTGACCTTGATTGAGTTTGATCGCTACGTCCAACAAGAGGAGTAGCACAACATGTTCAATGGAGTTAATTATCTGTGCTGGATTTTTTTTCCCCCTCCCTCGTTGTCTTCATTAGGGGTGCTGGGCCAAGCTGCATCAGTGACGTTACTGTACGTCCCCATTTTTTGTCGATGGTTGCATCATACAAAAAGAGTCATGCTGCTGGTTAACAGAAATGTGTAACGGACCTGAATTTACATGAGTAGTACATGTTGTGGGTGGGATATGCAGCCTACTTGTGTCTAAAGTAATTATCTCACCACGGCAGTGGCCTGCGCCTGTTGCGAAAATGAATCAAAGCAGGAGTAGCCTACAGTCAGAGAGAATTAGCAAAAGTGCTGTCACATTTAAACAACTGAAAAACATGAAAATGTAAGATCTAGTGCTTTTTTCATGTTTAAATTGTACCCTTTATTCATTTAAAACATTAAGATTCATTTTAATCTCACAGAAAAATGCTTTAGTTTCAAGTTTAACAAATAACGTCTTCTAAAAAGCAGGCTTTTATTACAAAATATATGTTTTTTAAAGATTTTTGGAGTATGTTTTATAGGAAAATACTGTTTTCGGTCTTTTAAACTTTAAAAAAATTAATGTTCGTTTCAGTGTCACTATTTTTTAGAATTATTTAGTCACAGTTTTTGAGTGAAAATTGTTTCCATGTAAATCCTACACCATTTTATTTTTTCATTGTAGCATGCTGCATTTACTATTTATGTCATATCTAAGTAAGAGCAGCGTGCTTTATGTTATTTTACTCAATATGAATTATTGTATCCAAGCTTTTGCGATTTTTTTACTATGTTCTTTGAGAAATTCCTTATTTATAAAAATTCAAGTGCTAAAAATCATCATATCATTATCAGTGTTATAGTTTACGCATTTGCTCTCATTTATAGATCCTCTATTGTACTAATTATAGCATATTTTCACCTTTTTTTTAAATACATGCATACAATTTTTATAGTGTATACTTCAATCATTAAATATACATACAATTGAGGTCAAAAGTTTACATACACCTTGCAGAATCTGCAAAATGTTGATTATTTTACCAAAATAAGAGGGACTTTTTTTTAGTACTGACCTGAATAAGATATTTCACATAAAAGATGTTTACATATAGTCCACAGGACAAAATAATAGTTGAATTTATAAATATGACCCCGTTCAAAAGTTTAAATACGCTTGATTCTTAATACTGTTTTTTTGTTTTGTTTAGTGATAGTTGTTCATGAGTCCCTTGTTTATCCTGAACAGTTAAACTGCCTGCTGTTCTTCAGAAAAATCCTTCAGGTCCCACAAATGCTTTGGTTTTTCAGCATATTTGTGTATTTGAACCCTTTCCAACAATAACTGTATGATTGTAAGATCCATCTTTTCACACTGAGGACAACTGAGGGACTCATATGTAACTACTATAGAAGGTTCAAATGCTCACTGATGCTTCAGAAGGAAAAACAATATATTAAGAGCCAGGAGTGTAAACTTTTGAACAGAATGAAGATGTATACATTTCTTATTTTGCCTAAATATCATATATATTTTTTTAATTTAGTAATGCCATTCAGAAGCTACAGAATACTTCACATGTTTCCCAGAAGACAAAATAAGTTAAATTGACGCTGATCTTCAAATTCAAAAAGTGAAGTATCTTCTGTAGCTTCTGAAGGGCAATACTAAATTTTAAAAATGTAGTATTCGCCCACATTTATCCTCCGTGAGAAAAGATGGATCTTGAAATCATACATTCATTGTTGGAAAGGGTTCAAATACACAAAAATGTGGAAAAAATGAAGAATTTGTAGGACCTGAAGGATTTTTCCGATTTTTTTCAGAAGAACAGTGGGCAGTTAAACTGTTCAGGAGAAACAAGGGACTCATGAAAGACTATCACTAAACAAAAAACAAAAAAACACAGCTTAGGATCATTCAAGTACAACAGTATTAAGAATCAAGAGCATGTAAACTTCTAAACAGGGTGATTTTTATAAATTCAACTATTATTTTCTCTTGTGAACTAACGTTTTTTCTTCTCTCTTATTTTGGTCAAAGAATTAACATTTTGCAGATTCTGCAAGGTGTATGTAAACATTTGACTTCAACTGTATTTCAATGTACACAGAAACAGTCCCCTCATACTTATAAAAGGCTAAATCTGAATTCTCATAATTCCTGGTAGTAAGGTTGTTAAGGATATGAGTATTTCGGTCTCCGACTGTGCGGAGGTACACAGTGGCCCCTTTAACTTTCCCCCAAAGGCTATCCGGAGATCCTCACTGCTGTGCTACATGCGTGGTATGGACGCAGCTGTACTGACGCACCTGGGACCAGTACAGCAGGGCACAGTGGTCGGGATATGCCTCTGCCTTTAAGATCTCGCTCCCCATAGCCACGGCACTGTGTGACATCCACGCTCAATATTAAACCGGTCTTTGAAGTCATCGAATTGTTGGGGATTTGTCGTTATTGTATATCCATGCTATGTGGCCACATGCCGGATATAAGACTTGTGTCTATTATTTCCATACGTTGAACACATGCTGTCACCCTTACCATAGTCCTTCTAAAACATGCACACATACAGAGTTAAATGCTGATTACCTCTCCAATAGCTTGCAGGCCTAATGCATTCCATAATGACCTGTATCTGAATCCAAATTAACCACAATTCTTCCTAATCAACAGAATGCACATGCTGTAGAAAATCTGAGCCAGAGGGGGGAAAGGCTGTTCTACATCACATCCAATTGATTAGGATGAATTTTGGAGAATTTTGTGGCAAACACATTCACAGATTTTTCATATACGTATATATATATATATATATATATATATATATATATATATATATATATATATTCAGTTGTCTGGAGATAGCAAAAATGTAATATGTAATATGTTACAGTTAATGTAAATATTAATCATTTAAAGTATATATAGCATAATTTTAGATATCTCCTTCTAGGTTCAAATACAATTAATATTTTCCTAAATCAGAGATATTATTATAAATGTATCAATGAATGAATTATTGAAAGTATCATGTGCAGGATAGATAGATAGATAGATAGATAGATAGATAGATAGATAGATAGATAGATAGATAGATAGATAGATAGATAGATAGATAGATAGCTCGTGCCTCGTTTCTCGCGTCCATCAACACTTCATCAGCTGCACAGCAAGTGAGCGGTCGACGGTTGCGTATGACTGAATTCTGACGTCGCCTCCATTAATACCTAGTCGACCAATCAAATGCAAGCGGGCGACGCGACGCGCCGCACGCTGAGCGCACAATAGCGCTTCCAGGCTTCAAGGGAGCGTTGCGTCCAGTGTGTGACGAAGATTCCATGGAATGATTTGATTGGCCGCGGCTCGGTCTAGACAATCGGAGGCGGGGAAACTGAAGAGTCGTTACAGCCCACTTTAAAAAACCCATCAAAACCGACTCACGGTCTCCAAGTCAATGAGAATAACGGCAGTAATTCATAGAGGACGGTCCTCACATCCCCATCTTCAAGTTTTGTGGTGTTACATGTTTTATCTGAGGTAAACTAACAGTTACGGGGGGAGCTTCTTCTGAAGGACGTTTCTCAGTTATTCATCACCATCAAAGAAAATCCGTCCGGTAAGACTGAACGTTTTTTAATATTGTAAGATTATAGATTTCATTTCATCTGTCAGGCGACACGTGTCGTAGTTTCATATATTTTTAGTCCGTTGTGACCCACATTTTACTCGTAGTCTTATAACAGTGACATTATTATTGCTCAAAGGACGTATGTAACGTTAAAACTGTTTCCCCTGTGACAAATTATGACATTAAATATGTATTTCTAAATATAATAATTTGTTACAGCATACATCCGATAATTCATTGTGTGGTTTATTTGAATATTAGTGTGTAAATACTTTCTGTCGCTTAGTAACAGCAGAAAGTTTCCTTCTGTAAATGTCTCAAATCCTGGTGCGGTGTCTACCCAGACAGCATTTTTGAGCATCCTAGGAGGGCTTGCAGATTTAAAAACTTGAATGCTTGAAGAGGAAGGTCTCTGCTATGCCCCAAAAGACTGAACGCGCCCATGATACCCAGAAATGCTGTCTAAGCCCAGTAGGGTTTGAGAGACACAGTCAATGACTTGATGAAATGCCAGTGTGCTGTAACTGTCAGCTTGTAAAAAAGAAGCAAAAGTCTCACTGAAAGGCTGATATTCTTGATCTTGAGGTTTGGTAAAAATTGTGTTATATATATCAGATCAGATATATAAAATTAGTGAAACTAATTCTGTATTTTTAATATTTAAAAGCAAAGTGTATTGTAACCAAAATGCAGAAAGCATTTTGTTTGTCATGTGACAACCATACAATCAGGGGGAAAACTGTGTGCCAAGGTCAGTAAATAGTTAAAAATCAGATATTTATTATTTTTATGGATTTTTTTATTTTATTTTAATAAAAATCAATAAATAGAAAATAAATCGAAAACTTTGATGTCCTGGGCAATATTATATAATATTGTATTATATTATATTGCATTATATTATATTATATATTATACTATATTATAATATATGATATTATTTTTAGTCGTTAGTAGATTAGTAAACTTTTCAGATTTTTCAAGTTTCTTAAAGAAGTCTCTTCTGCTTACCAAGCCATCAAGCTTACCAACAGTAAAATGTTAAAATATTTTTACTATTTAAAATATCGGTTTTCTATTTAATTATATTTTAAAATGTAATTTATTTCTGTGAACAAAGCTAATTTTTCAGCATCATTACTCCAGTCGTCATATGCTGATTTGCTGTTCAAGAAATATTTATTATTATTATTATTATTATCATCATCAATATTTAAAACATTGAGTAAATTTTTTCAGGATTCTTTTTTGAAAAAAAAAAAAATCAAAGATTAGCATTTATCTGAAATAAAAAAGCTTTTGTAACGTTATACACTATACCATTCAAAAGCTTGGAGTCAGTATAATATTTTTTTTTTTTGAAAGAAATTGTAGAAATTAATACTTTTATTTAGCAATGATGCTTTAAATTGATTGAAGTGATGATAAAGACATTTATAATGTTACAAAAGATTTCTATTTCAGATAAATGCTGTTTTTCGGAACTTTCTATTCATCAAAGAAACCTGAAAAAATGATACTCAGCTATTTTCAACATTATAATAATAATAGATGTTTCTTGAACAGCAAATCAGAATATTAGAATGATTTCTGAAGGATCATGTGACGTAATGATGCTAAAAATTGACAGGAATAAATTACATTTTAAAATATATTCAAATAGAAAACAGCTATTTTAAATAGTAAAAATATTTCTAAATTTTACTTTTGTTTGCTGTACTTTGGATCAAATAAATGCAGGCTTGGTGAGCCGAAGAGACTTCTTTAAAAACATAAAATATCTTACTATTCAAAAACTTTTGACTGGTAGTGTATTTTAAAAGTATTTATTTTCCTGAATAATACACTACTTTTTACACAGTTTTTAAAATCATTACATGACGATTTTAGATGTTTTGTGACACAAAAGTTACCTTTTTGAGAACTAGCTGCCTGTTGTAAGTTTATAATTTGTACATTCATACCTCACCTCTTTCTGTCATCAAGATTTTTTTCAGACTTCATGTTAATACTCATTACACTACAGTTTCACTGTGTAAATGGACAAGAGTTACTTGTGTTTCTATGTGCACCTGTGCCTTTGTGTAGTATCCTCCCAGAGCGTGTGTGTAGCAGATGCGACCCAGCAGAAGTGACCTAGGTGAAGATATCCAGTAACGTGTGTTCACTCTGTAGAGCATGTCAGGTGGTTGAGGTGGTATAGATTAAGGCACAGAAGGTGCTGTATTCGAACCGGTGATTAGCTGAGGAAGAGTGAAAGCACGATTTCCCTGTCTCTCTCTCCTTCTCTTCCATTTTCTTTAGGTCTGTGCAACCACAGGGGGCGTTAGACAGAGCATAATAATCACATCTTGCCTTCAAAAGAATTGATTTCTCTCTAATCCTGTCATTTTGAATCCACCCCGTCTTAGATGTCTTATGCTTGTTCTTCCCGTGTCCCAGTTTGTGACATTTCACAGATCAAGATAACAGGTGAATACATGAAATATGATTCTTACGTACACGTTGACCTACATTATTACTGTTTTTCTTATTGTATGTCCTTTGAAATATATAGAAATGCCATAGGAACAAGTCCATAGGACACTAATCAAGTTTAGAATTGTTTCAAAGGTGGTTCAATAGGAAATGCCTCAGCAAAGGTTATTTATTTTTATCCTAAAGGCATTTTGCGATGGCTGTTTTGTGTTTGATGTAGAATTCAATTTCACTGTGATGTGAAGTCACACATTAGAGGTGATTTACTAGGACAAGTGGTCAGATCTGAACCATGTTAGCCTTTGTAGATTAGTCTGATGTTTGTTTGTGATATTAGTACAGCTGGGTTTTAATTACTTTTGAATGAAAATGAAAAGCAAACATCATTAATTTGAGAGTTTGAATCCATTAAGAAGCATTTTCTTTCACAACTCAAGGTGACTTTGCTCTTCTTGGAGGAATAGTTTTCTCAAAAATGTAAATTTAGTCACTGTCAGGCCTTCTGAGATGTCGATGAGTTTGTTTCTTCATCAGAACAGATTTGGAGAAATTGAGCATTACATTTATTGCTCACCAATGAATCCTCTGCAGTGAATGGGTGCCGTCAGAATGAGAGTCCAGACAGCTAATAAAAATACACATTAATCACAAGTAATCCACACAATTCCAGGCCATCAATTAACATCTTGTAAAATGGAAATCTGTCATTTTTATCTAAGGTTGAAATATTTCATGAATAAAGTTGAAATGTTTCAAAAATAAAGTTGAAATTGTGAGAATAAAGTCTAAATATTTCATGAATAAAGTTAAAATATTTCAAGAATAAAGTTGAAATTACCAGAATAAAGTCAAAGTGTTTCGAAAATAAAGTTGAAATGATGAGAATAAAGTCAAAATATTTCATGAATAATGTCAAAATATTTTGAGAATAAAGTTGTAATATTTTGAGAATAAAGTCTAAATGTTTTGAGAATAAAGTTGAAATTATGAGAATAGTCAAAATTTTTCCAGAACAAAGTCTAAATGTTTTGAGAATAAAGTTGAAATTATGAGAATAACGTAAAATGTTTCCAGAATAAAGCTGAAATGTTTAGAGAATAAAGTTGAAATTATGAGAATAAAGTAAAATGTTTCCAGAATAAAGCTGAAATGTTTAGAGAATAAAGTTGAAATTACGAGAATTAAGTGGAAATTTGTAAAAAATATGTTTCAAATAAAATCTTCAAACTGCAATTATGAGAATAAAGTCGTAATATATTGAGAATTAAGTAAAAATAGTTCAAGAATAAAGTAAAAATGACAAGAATAAAGTCAAAATATTTCTTGAATAAAGCCAAAATATTTTAATAATATAGGCAAGATGTTACAAGAAAAAAGTCGAAATGTTTCAAAAATAATGTTGAAATTATGAGAATTCAGTTGAAATATTTCATGAATAAATTCAAAATATTTCGAGAATGAAGTCGAAACTTATGACAATAAAGATCAAATGTTTCCAGAAAAAAAGTCTAAATGTTTTAAGAATAAAATTGAATTTATGAAAATAAAGTCTAAATGTTTTGAGAATAATGTTGAAATTATAAGAATAAAGTCAAAATATTTCATGAATAAATTCAAAATATTTCGAGAATAAAGTCGAATCTTATGAAAATAAAGATCAAATGTTTCCAGAAAAAAAGCCTAAATGTTTTGAGAATAAGGTTGAATTTATGAAAATAAAGTCAAAATGTTTTGAGGATAAAGTCAAAATTATGAGAATAAAGTCGAAATATTTCATGAATAAATTAAAAATATTTTGAGAATAAAGTCGAAATTATGAGAATAAAGAACAAATGTTTCCAAAATAAAGACTAAATGTTTTGAGAAAGTTGAAATTGCGAGAATTAAGTTGATATGTTTTGACAATAAAGTCTAAATGTTCAGAGAATAAAATCAAAACCATAAGAATAATGTTGAAATTATGCAAATAATGTTGAAATGTTTCGAGAGAAAAAGTCTAAATGTTTCAGGAATTAAATCGTAGCAAAGTTATAATATTTAGAGAGTATAGCCTGCGCATTCAAATGGCCCAAATTCAGAGCACCGGGAGAAATTGCCAGGCCACCGCAATTTATTTGAATATATATGGGATTATTAGCAAAAATCATACAATGTGTTATAGTCCATGTGCATGGAAATAATATTTCAAGTCTCTGATTGCATTTATAAAGCCTATATAGTGTGCCAGTCATTTAGTAGTAGCAATAAGCTTTGTGCTTTTGGTACTTTTGATATAAAACAAAATCGCAGCTTTTAAAATCTGTCAGTTTTATAGTGAAATACGAACAATGTGTCTTGCAATAATGTGTTTTTTATGCTTTTTAATGTAGTGAGACAGATCGCTGTATTCATGTATATCAGTTGTTTTTACATTTACAATGAGACTGTCACATCCCCGGACTTTCATGTTGGTTTCTCCCATTCTCCCCCGCAGTTCAGTGTGTGTTTGGTTCCTCCTTCATTGTCTCCACATGGATGTGTAATCAGTCTGTGTATTTAAGGTGTGTGTTTTCCCCTGTACTCTTGTCGGTCTTTGATGTTATATGGATGTCTTACCCTGCTGTTCCTGTGTCTGCTTGTATTCCGTTGGATTTATTAAATATTTGTCTTTTACTACGTCGTTGTTCGTGTGTTCCCGCCTACATCGTGACAGAAAGACCGACCGAAACAGTTATTTTGCGTGTTCACCTCCGTTTTGTTTCCCGTTTGTTTTTTCCAGTCCTTTTTGTTTCTGTTGTGTTTCCCCATGGATTCCTTTTTACGTCCAGAGTTCATCCTGCTACGGCTGAAGCAGGGGGAATTACCGCTCGAGGGATACACGTTAATGTTCCAGCTCGTAGCTCAAACCACCAGCTACTCGGACGACGCGCTCTGTGCATTCTATGACGCAAGTCTCAATGCGTCATGCAGAGCGTCGTCGTCCGAGAACGGCCCTCGAGCGGACTTCGCCGCGTTTATGGAGTGGACACTGGCGAGAAACAAACCCTCGTTTCCCACCCGTTCCCAGGAGAATCTCGCCAGTGCCACTCCAGACCCAGAGCCCAGCCAGCCACCCCCGACCCGCGGATTGTGAGCCCATCAGAGACGGGAAGCCCGAGCCCGGAGCGACAGCAGTATGGAGTGCCGACGGGGCAAAACTGCTGATCAGGTGCGTGAGCTGACTATTACATCTGCGACGGTGGAGTGCTTTGTGGAGCAAGAGAGTGCGGTAGAGAGCCCCGCCCACTGCACTATCACTGAGGGTGAGCTGGAACAAGATTTTGGGGATGTAATTGACTGTGTCATGGAAATACCTATCTGCCTGGACTTCCCACCCACCCTCCCTCTTCTGCCTAGTCCTGAATCTCCGCTGGTTCCGCCCAGCCTTCCTGAATCCCCGTTGTCGACTGTCTGTCCCCTTGCTCACCCTCAGCCCACCATCTGTGCGGTGGGTTCGCCGCGGGTCTGCCAGTCTCCATCGGTGTCATGGCTGGAGGATCCCTCACCATCGCCTCCAGCCTCAGAGTCCTGGACTCCGCCTCGGCCCTCCGACCCTGCGGCTCCACCCCGGCTCTCTGCTCCCTCGTCTCCGCCGTCGCCCGTCGATCCACCAGCTCCACCGGGCACCATCGTCCCTCCGGCTCCGCCCTGGTCAGTCGTCGCCCCACCTTCGCCTCTGGACTCTACTCCTCCGGCTGTGCCTCGTCGCGCCGTCCCACCGGCTCTGTGGACCTCCTCCCTCCCGCGGGCACAGCCTCGGTCCTCTGTCGCTCCGGCTCCGCCGCGGATTCGTCAGCCCTTCCTCCACCATGGCTCCTCCCTCCCTCGGCTCCACCGTGGGAATACATCTTGGCTGCGTTCTGGGTCCCACCTGGCTCCTCCTGCTCCAGCCCATTCCTGTCACATCCTTGGCTCCTCCCTCCGTCACCACCCTGGACTCCATCTTGTGCCCTCCTCCCGGGAGTCCGTCCTCCGCCGAAACCCCCTCCTAAGACTGTTTGTTGTTTCCTGTTTGTCGGCGTGAGGACACGCCTTCCGGGAGGGGGAGGTAATGTCACATCCCCGGACTTTCATGTTGGTTTCTCCCATTCTCCCCCGCAGTTCAGTGTGTGTTTGGTTCCTCCTTCATTGTCTCCACCTGGATGTGTAATCAGTCTGTGTATTTAAGGTGTGTGTTTTCCCCTGTACTCTTGTCGGTCTTTGATGTTATATGGATGTCTTACCCTGCTGTTCCTGTGTCTGCTTGTATTCCGTTGGATTTATTAAATATTCGTCTTTTACTACGTCGTTGTTCGTGTGTTCCTGCCTACATTGTGACAGACATTTGTTTCATTGCATTGTTGATGCATTATTTGAAAAATATATCAGATAGTTGATCATTTATTGATGGACATAATTTTGGGCTTATCATTAATTTCAGATTTAGTAACTGCGTAAAAGCATTTATTAGCACGCTTCATGCGTGTTAAAATAAATGCATTTTGTATAACACAATAGAGCCAAAAAGAAAGAGCATGTTATTAAATACAGATACAGGGCAGCTGGTCTGTTATCTCTGGTTCTGTTGAAAGCACTTCACATCCCAAGCAGATTGTGAGTGTTGATGTGACAGCTCTCAGTAGGGTCAATTGTATGCTTGAAGTGGGCTGAAAACACAGACAGGACCTCTATTGCTGCACAATGTAAGACGTCTATTGTATGAAGCCCTACTTGTGGATACTTGTTTAGCTTCACAAATCATACAAACATTTATAGTAAGCCAGCCATGTGCGTCACTGAGGTTTTAAATTGATTTTTGTTAATTATTAAGTAGGGACGACCGGGGAGTGTTGTAACATGCAGTGAGTTGTAACACAATCTGTTTATTCAATTAGAAATGCGCTATCACATGTGACCAAGAAATAATAGTAATAGGAGAAGTTGTAAAAGGCATGCTGCATCAAATCTATATAACTATAGATACTAGAACTATATTCATATACTACATTCGTCATGTTGTTGTTACGGTCATGTGACCTTCCCTGCCATTCACAACTCCTCTCCCATGGCTTCATGGGATAGTGAAGTGCCCATCGAATGAGCACTCCAGAATCTTGGCCATAGTAGTAGGTCATCTGGTGGATTTTCCCCTACTATTTTTGTAATAAGTAATTTTTTTTTT
The DNA here is from genome assembly GCF_049309525.1 of Garra rufa. Taxonomy (NCBI): domain Eukaryota; kingdom Metazoa; phylum Chordata; class Actinopteri; order Cypriniformes; family Cyprinidae; genus Garra; species Garra rufa. Next base: position 10,301,408 of record NC_133380.1, on the reverse strand, counting down.
TTACTTTTTTACATACTATTCTAAAACAAAATCTACAAATTAAGTACACAAGGTTTTAACAAAATCACCTGACACCATTTTACAGTTTATGAATACACTTGAAGTCATAATTTAACATACACCACCTTGCAGAATCTGCAAAATGTTAATTATTTTACCAAAATAAGAGGGAAATATTATTTTCTCTTGTGAACTATATGTAAATGTATTTCATGTGAAATGTCTTATTCAGGCCAGTACTAAATAAAAAAATAACATGCATTTTGTATGATCCCTCTTATTGTAAAATAATTAACATTTTGCAGATTCTGCAAGGTGTATGTAAACTTTTGACTTCAACTGTATTTCAAACAAAACCTCCCTGATCTCATTACGAAAACATACCTCTTTGAACTGGTGTATTTTGCGTAATGGTTTAGTTTGCTTGAATTTAGTTAATCACAGCAGGCCGCAAAATCGTTTAAAACTGTATCATGATTGAGCTGTTTGTTTTGGCAAAGCTCTTGTCTGTGTCATATCATGTGTCCTTGACTAAATTCCATCTTTGGCAGTTATGTTGCAGCATTTCTTGCGAACTGGCCACTGAGGTTGTAGATCTGTATCGACATTGTAGTGTTGGCAGAGCACCATTGTCGCCCAACATTCAAATTTAGCCAGGGCAGTTTTTCTGGAGTCTAGCAGTCTGGCTGACTGAACGATTGTTAATGCATTCATACTAAGTGCATGATTCAGATTCCACAGGAAAACTAGATCCAGTTCCTTTTTTTGATCTAGTGAATTTGAATCATCTGATCTTGTTTGAACCAGCTGCTATATGGGTAGTTTTGGCAGTAAGTCACATGTACAGTAATGATTTTGGACACTGGACACAACAGAGATGTTTTAAAGAGGTAGTTTTCCCTAAAAAATGAAGTTTCTGTCATTGTTTACTCACCATCATTCTAAATCTGTGGAAAATAAAGGAAACTAAGAGTAAATGATGAGAGAATAGTATTGTAGTAGTACAATACTACTACATGTTTATTGTTTTCTTATAGTTTTTACTTTTTAGCAAGTAAAAGGCCTTTTTAATATACACTACCAGTCAAAAGTGTTTGAACAGTAAGATTTTTAATGTTTCTTAAAGTCTTTTCTGCTCACTAAGCCTGTATTTATTTGATCCAAAGTACAGCAAACATTTTGATACGTTTGACTGTTAGTGTAATTCTAAAAAATGCTTCTCTTCATGTCATGATTCATGTGTCTTTGCTCTGAATATTTTACTGAATTTCATAAAGTAAACGTAAGAATAACTTTTATTTTGTTAATAATATTTCAAGAGGAACACTTACTGGATTTAATCAATTTATGCTTAGCTTATTTGATTATCTATATATCATTTAAAAAAAGATCATATTAAAATGTGAGTATCAAATATGATACATCATTTGAAGAACGTTTATTTGTATTACATTGCATTATGTGTTTAATCATAAAACAAAGCATTTAAATATCATCTTACATATTATTAGGAGATATAGAGGAACAACTTATAATTAAAGCTGCAAGCAGCGATGAACGGGCCCTCGCACACGGGCTCACCGCCGACCGGTGGCTTTTGGAACACAGCTAATGGTGGGCAGTATGCTTTTAATCCAGAAAAAATAGGAAAAATTATGTCAAAGTCACTTAAATGTGCCAAATTTCCTGCTGCCAGCTGGTGGCGCTATGCCTATAACTGATTATTGGCATGTAGATGTGTTCAGGCTGGCACTTTCATCAAACATATGAAGTTTGGTGCAGATTGACCTTGGTATGTTTGAGTTAGTGAAAGATATGATATATCCTGCTCCCAACAGGTGGCGCTATGATAATATCTGAATATTGGCCTTTAGGTGTCTTCAGGCCAGGACTCTTACAAAACCTGTGAAGTTTGAGGCAGATCGGACATTTTATGGCTGAGTTATAACAACTTCTATGTCCATGGCGAAACATCAAACTTTGTGACGCCGCCACGGACACGCCCTTTAACGAAAACTCAAGATCTTCACAATTTAACATCTCTAAGGCCTCTAGATCAGACTGAGCAAATATAAAGTTGATATCATTAAATCTCTAGGAGGAGTTTGCTACAAGTCATTTCCTGTAACCAACAGGTGGCGCTGTGATTATAATTGAATATTGGCCTTCAGATTTGTTCAGGCCAGGACTCTTATCGAATATGTGAAGTTTGAGGCAAATCGGACATTTTATGGCTGAGTTATAACAAGTTTTATATCCATGGCGAGACCTCGAAATTTGTCAGGCCGCCACGGACACGCCCTTCAACGAAAACTCAAGATCTTCGCAATTAAACATCACTAAAGCCTTTATATTAGACTGACCGATTTTGGTGTTGATCTGTATAAATCTCTAGGAGGAGTTTGTTGCAGAGTACAGCATGACACTTCCTGTTGCCAGCAGGTGGCGCTATGACTATAACTGAATATGGACATATAGATGTCATCAGGTCAGGAGTGTTATCACACATGTGAAGTTTGGGGCAGATCGGACATTTTATGCCTGAGTTATAACAACTTTCTTTTTCATGGCGAAGCATCGAAATTTGCCAGGCCGCCACGGACACGCCCTCCGATGAAAACTCTAGATCTTCGCAATTTAACGTCACAAAGGGCTTTAGATTAGACTCAGCAAATTTGGCGTTGATCCGAATAAATCTCTAGGAGGAGTTCGTTCAAGTATGACGCCTGAAAATGGCAAAAATGACACAAAATTTGCTGAGAAAATAAAAAATAACCGACTTCCTGTTGGGTGTCAAATTTTGCTCCAAGAGGCTTTTTTGTAGGTGTTGGTGTGTTACATGTGTGTACCGATTTTCGTGCATGTACGTGAATCACAACTGAAAGCGCACACCGCGGAACGTGTAAAGGTGGCGCTATCGAGCCATTTTGCCACACCCATCTCTAAACCCCATATCAGACGTACATTTTCGCCAGGTTTGATGTGTGTGCAAAGTTTCATGAGTTTTCGGGTATGTTTAGGCCCTCAAAAATGCGATTCATTCCGGAGAAGAAGAATAATAATTAAAGCTGCAAGCAGCGATGACCGGGCCCTCGCCGTCTGTGCAGTCGCCATCCCGATAGCATCAGGAAAACGGTGCCCAGTAGGCAAATGCATTCACAGTAACCCTTTGGACTAACCCTAACCGTCTCTCCTCCTCTCTGACTCTTTCTCTTACCACCCATCCCCCCTCCTTACACTCAGCCACACAAACACACACATAGAGTGCAGAGCAGAATGAGATCAGATATGTTTTTTTATTTTTATTTTTAATTCGTGGAGTTTTGTATAATTATGAAATGAACTGTGCTTGATAAGAATGAATAGTTATTTGTATGAAATTTTTTTTAAACAGTTAGGATGCTGCACTTTAAATATATAATAAATCATTGAAAATGGAACATGAAATTCTAAGCACGCTATCTGCCTCAAAAACACAGGAAACAAATATTTGAATGTATTTTTTATTTTTATTTATTTGCCATGGCAACAGCATTTGATGCATCAGGGACGCCTTTACAGACTCGGCCATGTTTTTACATTATTCTGATGAAGTTTGAATAAAATCGAGTACAAATATATTGTCCGTTGTTAGTTCGTGTTTGTTAGTTCATTAACCATTGTTAACAAAAGAGACCCTATTTTAAATAGTTACCAACATGTTTTATGATCTACAACCATGTTTAAATATTATTTTAATGATCTATAAGCATCTGTGAAATAATTATAAACAAATATATTAAAAATAAATACATATTAACTTAGTTGATGTATTTGTTTCTCATTCTAATTAAGTGAACTGAGAAGCATAGTGTCATACTTATAAGATTTTTTATTCTATCAGTGAGATTGTATATATGTATATAAATCATATAATTTTTCCTTAAAAGATTAAAAAAAGATTTTAATGCTCTTTAAGCACCTATACAAAATAATTATGTAAAAGTACACTGACAGTACAGTATATATCAACTGATTCTATGGATTATTTTCATTCTTATACACTGAGAATGAGCTAAATAGCATTATAATTCAAACGATTCCTTATCTTATGAGGACCTCTAGTGTTCATCCCTGGTACTAGAGCTTTAATCTGACAAATTTATATGACACTTTTAATGTTTTTGGGGCCTCTGAGCATGATAACATTTTGAAACTACACGTATTTCCAAGGAATTTCTTGTTCTTTATATGTAAAAAGTTTTGATGAGTTAGAATAATGCAATTTAAAGATATATGGAAATAACTCTTCATCTTTTTTACTGTTATTTCATAAATCACCACATCAACACCGTTCAAGATATCCTAAATCTGCTCGCAATTTAGCATCTTCAGTATCTTGGCATCATGTTGACAAAGTTTGGTGTGAACTGTCTGATTCTGCTATGAGTGATATGAATTTATTCACAGCTATATTTTTCCAAAAATCCACATTCAAATCAAAATAGCCGACTTCCTGTTGGTCGTAGCTAATGGGTGTAAATTTTTTGCAAAAAAAATCTGGTGATCAAAAATGATTAGGCTGTAGTTAAGAACTGTTAGTTTTATGGACAGTTAGAATGCTTTGTATATGCAAACAAGGGCTTTATGATGGGCCTGATTTGAATTTAGAAAAATGTTTTATTTCTTAAACATGTTTGAAGTTCTTAATAGATTTCACTGTTGCACATTTAGTCTTTTTTATTTTTTTACAGTAATGTGCATTTTGCAGTTTGTTTACATGGTGTACACTGGATGCACATATTTATGACTTCTTGTTACAGTATTCATTTAAAATAAAAGTTGTTTAAAATAAACAACTGTGTGCACCCTATTATTAATGTAGATGTGTATTTCAGTAATACACTTAAGTAGGGGAGTTTTAAGTTACCAGCATTTGTATCAAAATATGGATCCCATGTCTGCAAAACTAACATTTTAAATGAAATATTGATAGCTAATCGATATCGAATTGAATCGAATCGAAACCATAAAAATAAGAATCGAATCGAATTGCTAAATTGGTCACAATACCCAGCCCTAATTCACATCCTAATGAATAAACCACCAAGAGTTTAAATATTCCCTTCTATCTCCTCCTATCTGACTCTCTCTTTCCACCCATCCCCCCTCCCCACTCTCACCCTAACACTCAACAAACACACACCCACTTACCACGCACACACATAAGTGCAGAGCAGAGAGGGATCAGATTTGTTTTTTAATTTTCATTAATTCATAGATCTTTGTATAATTATGAAATGAACGGTGTCTGATCAGAATGACTAGTAGTCTGTATGAAAAAAAGTTTCAAAGACTTTGGATGCTGCACTTTAAAGATATAATAAAATTACGGCTATCTTTTTTTACTCCGATTTCAATCAATCACCACATCAACACCGTTCAAGATATCCTAAATCTGCTCGCAATTTAGCATCTTCAGAATGTTGGCATCATGTCAAAAAAGTTTGGTGTGAATTGGTTGGTTTTCCCGAGAGAAGTATATAAAATTCCACAGCCTGATTTTTCCAAATATCCACATTCAAATCAAAATAGCTGACTTCCTGTCGATCGTAGCTAATGGGTGTAAATTAGAAATGTTTCTGGCTTGATGAGATCAATATATGTACAGAGTTTGGTGACTGTAGGACAAACTAAACCCCCAACTTTTGTCAAAAGGTGGCGCTATGGAGCGCCTGCTCCACGCCCATTTATGGGCTTTTATCAGTGTCTAAATATCATTAATACAGATGTGTGTGTGAAGTTTTATGAAATTCTGAGTATTTTAAGTGGCTCCAAAACACAAAAAGCTAAAGTTAAAGTTTGACACGTTGCCATGGCAACATGATAAAAGTTATCGATAATGCAATTCACAGATTCTCATTGGCCGTGTTTCAACATTATTGAGATGAAGTTTGAAGCAAATTGAGTAAAATTAAGAGGTTGATTTAAAAGCATTTAGAAAACGTTGCGCTTTGTGCTGCCAGTTGGTGGCGCTATAACTTTGACTCCTAATAGTCACATCTCTGTGATCGGCATCATAAGATGAACAAACTGCTGAAGTTTGGTCAAAATCAAACAAAGTGTGTTAAAGTTATTAGACACTTCCTGTTTCTCATTTCTCGCCATAACTTTGTCGCCCCGCCACGGCCAAACCGTTCGAGATATCAAAAATCCCCTGGCAATTTTGCGTCCCCAATGTCTTGAGATAATGCTGACCGAGTTTGGTGGCCATCGGTGGAAAGGTCTAGGAGGAGTATTTCAAATTCCATTGCATGTGCTTTTTAGACATCCCTGAATAGCTGACTTCCTGTTTGGTGAAGCACGGACTGTGAGCACGGAAGTTGTTCGGCCCGATGAGGTCTATATGTGTATGAATTTTGGTGACTGTAGATCAATTGGTGTGCGCTCCAGAGTCCCTCAAAAGTCGCAATTTTTAACGCTGTGCCACGCCCCCCCCAGGTGACCCCCCCCATGTCAAAGTCTGTCCGGCCCTGATGGCCGCAGGTTCCAATGTGTGTGCAAATTTTCAAGAGTTTTCGTGTATGTTAAGGGCCCCGAAATCCCCCAAAACATTGAAAAAAAAAAAAATAATAATAATCCTTAGAAAAACAATAGGGCCTTCGCCCTTTTGGGCTCGGGCCCTAATAAGAAACGGAGCAGATCCAATAGGGTCCTCACACCATCGGTGCTCGGGCCCTAATTATACTGTTATAAAATATCTCATTGATTTACATTAGATATCAGAATTTATCTTACTTTCTGGCCGTATAACACCGTGTCTACACCGGACGCGAGCGGCGCGGCGCGATGTGACGCGACAAAATACATTAGAAGAGGCCCGGCGCCAGGATGGCATAACTGGGGGGGCATTTTAAACACTTTGGGCGGCGCTACTACCTGGAGACTGATTTGGTGCCTCTTGTTGTTTATTTTATTTATATTTATAATAGTTTCTCTTTTAACTTGTACTGATTTTATCCAATGAATGCAAGCTATGCATCATTTACCTAATCTCCGATTAGAAAGCGAAAGCGATAAAAGTATCAAAATTGCCTGAATTTAGTAAAAAACGATAGAGTTTGGAGAGGAAAAGGTAAAGATCAATACAAAACAAATAATTTACAGGTTAATTCAGTTAATTTAGAAAAAAACGTTTGGAGCATTTTTGTTCGTTAAATATACGCTTTTGATTTTTAAAGTAACGACCAAGTGGCGGCGGCAGACAATGCGTTGATGTTTGATCAATTTTGCCTCCTCAGATAATCACGACTAGCCTAGAATAAATATAGATCTAGGCCTAAAAAGTACAAAAAAACGTTCATTTCAACGTTAAAATAATATAAATGTGCGGTTTTAGGCAGAGAGACGCTTTGCTGGACAAGTAGGCGCCAGCGCAAACACTTGCATTTTTGCAATGGAAACAATTTAAAATATTCCGTCATTTTTGCTCATAAAGGTAAGAGTAAATAACAACAATACAATATCACAATATCAACAAAACGTTGCAAATGGTGCTTGAAACGTTGAAAACAAACATGATCCCCTTTTTGTCATCTGAATAGGAGCGCTTCTCAGCAAAACTCAGCGAATACATAACTCACAGACAAGATACATGTATTTATAGAAAGCTTTAAATTATTACTTAATGAAATAAAATAAATAAAAAACAAAAGCTCTTTCATTGTGTAGTCTGTAAAGATTAATTTCTTTCTAAAGGCGCCTCCAAGAGGAAATGGCGATCGGCAACTTCATCCTTGCGAGACACTGACTCAGAAAACACAAGCGTTTTAGCGTTTATTTTACATTAATTACCAATAAAACACAGGCGGTGAATATAAACACTTTTATATTAGTTTAATGTTGAAATTAACATTGTTTTATACCTGGACTCGTTTAGGCCTATAGATTTTATTGTAGGCAAGTCGTGAAGATTTGAGAAGGCAAAACTGATCAAACACAGGCTATGATCAACTCGCTGTCTGCCACTAGCTGCTTGGTCGTTACTTAAAAAAAAACTAAATCTTATATGGAACGAAAAAAATATGCTCTAAATGTTTTTTCTAAATTATCTTAATAAAAAAACGAAACAAAGCAATCATTTTGCCATTACATGCACGACGTCTGAGTTTTGAGCTCTGCCGTGCCAAAAGAGACAAGCAAGCCAGTGAAGCAAGTAGCCACTCCCTCCCTACGCATCTACCAATCAGTAGCTAGTTTGAAAGCGAGCAGAGAGTGCTCTGACCATTTTACTTAAAATTTTTATGAAATTCGGAATTTTGCATGCCTTCATGTTTGGGGGCAGTCACAGCATTTAGGGGGGCATTGCCCTACCTTGCCCATGCCTATGTCCGGGCCCGCATTAGAACCTATTATGCTGTCTACACTGGATGCGGTGCGACACGGCAAATCCCCGACAGTAATCTGCTGCCGCGTTCTAATTATGACGTGATCACACAACGTTTTAATGATTTGCAACGATCGCTTTGTCGCGTCCAATGTAGACAGACTTTAGCTGTTGCGGCGCAGCGCAACAACTGTCGCGTCCGGTGTAGACACGGAGTAAATAAAAACATTGCAACCAAATTTTATATTTTAGCTTAGGTCGGGCCTCTTAATTAAATTTAAGGTGTTTTTTGGGTCTTCCGGTAAGATACTGTCCCTATATTATACTGTATGAGCTGTTAAAATACTGATGTATCAAAGATCTTTGTAACTCTTTTTTTAAAACTGAGATTTATACATTTTCTGTAAGCTGAATAAATAAGCTTTTGATTAGTGTATTGTTTGTTAGAATATGACAATACTTGGCCGAGATAAAATTTGAAAATCTGGAATGTGAGGGTGCAAAAAAATCAAAATATTGAGAAAATCGCCTTTAAAATTGTCCAAATGAAGTTCTTAGCAATGCATATTACTAATCAAAAACTAAGTTTTGATATATTTATGGTAGGAAATTTACAAAATATCTTAATGAAACATGGTCTTTACCTAATATCCTAATGATTTTTGGCATAAATTAAAAAAATCTATAATTTTGACAATGTATTTGTTGGCTATTGCTATAAATATACCTATGCTTACTTACGACTGGTCCAGGGTCACATTAAGTCTAAAGGTTCCATTTAAAAAAATTCCAACTATCATTTCATATGCTAGATTTTACAGGTTAACAAGTAATAACTTCTCACAATAATTAAAATGCTTTAATTCAATTTAAATGATTGGATAAAGGATTTAATGGAATGTAACTCCAATTACAACGCCATTAATTCACACCAAGTATGCTGCAAGTCAATGAAACATTGTCTCTCTCTCTAATCAACCAATAGTGTTATTGTCAAAGAGGAAATGAATGCCTAGTATCCTTTGTCTTGAGACCTTGAATGTGATTGGGGGTCTCTTGACGTCATCCCCTGAGCTTTGGCTTCTCATTGGTTGCTTGGGTGCATTAGAGATGCCAGCAGTATATATATATGCCATCTGGTCACGGTGACATCCCCTCACGATGTTCTGCTCTCACCATGTGACTCAGGAGAAGAACATCAGGGAAGACAGGAGAGGGTGTCCCTTTGTTTAAGGCTGGTGTGTGGACAATGGTACAGAATGGCGTTTGATGGGCCGACCTGAAACGATACGCCCTGTTTGGACCACTGTTACTCTCTTCTATTGTTGCAGACATGCCAACATGTGGAGGCTTCCCTCATCTGCCGAGCGCCTGACTGACCCAACACTGGCTCAGTGTTCTCCTCGATGCTCAAAGCCACACAAAAACTTCCTAACAGCGAAACATGCCCCTACACACCGGAAATGGCAGCTGTGTGTAGAAAATGTGCAAAGTGAAAACAAATACGGTCACAGCCTTTGAACCTAGTGAACTCAAATAAAATAAGCCACATTCTTTTTGAAGATAGCCTTTTTTAGTGAGCAGGATATAATTACTTTAACTTGATTGTTCTAGATATTAATTATGGGATGTAGGGTGAGTACTTTTACTTGCTATCAGTCTCAATGCTTTTAGCCACTTGATCTTAAAAGTTAATGCCATTACATTATATAATAACAAATTATCAACAAAAAAAGGCCAAACATTTTTACAAAAAGATTTGAATATATGTGAACCCTGGACCACAAGTCTTAAGTAGCATAGGTATATTTGTAGCAAAAGCCAAAAAATACATTGTATGGGTCAAAATGATTATTTTATGCCAAAAAACATTAGGATATTTATTAAACATCAAGTTCCATGAAGATGTTTTGTAAATTTCCTACCACAAATTTATCAAAACTTAGTTTTTGATTAGCAATATACATTGCTAAGAACTTCATTTGGACAACTTCAATGGCGATTTTCTCAATATTTAGATTTTTTTTGCACCCTCAGATTCCAGATTTTAAAATAGTTGTATCTCAGCCAAATATTGTCCTATCCTAACAAACCATACATCAATAGAAAGCGTATGTATGATATTCAGCTTTTGGATGACATATGAATCTCAATTTTAAAAAATTGACCTTAATGGCTGGTTTTTATTTATATATACATACACTACTTACTGCTTGTAAAAGCTTGGTAAGTTCGTTTTGAGAAAATCAGCCTTTTTAATAGATGGCATTTTGTTTATTTATTCATTTACTTATTTTAATAGAAATACAATTATATTTAGATTTTTTAAAATAATGATTAATGATATGTCCTTCTGTCTGTTTGACTGATACGTCAACTTCTCCGCAGTCAGGCAGGATCTAATCTCTACGTTTCTTATGGCCTCACATGCTTTCTTTTTTCATGCCATCATTTTATACAATCTGGATTAATGTAACAGCTTGCCAGCAGATCACTTTTTCCTTCCCTCCTTTTTCTGACATTTATTTATTTATTTACAGCTTAGTAAAGTAATGAGATCTCTCAGTTAGTCACACTTTTTAATCTGTCCCTTTTCACTGGATAAGGCTTTATACTTCACACAAGGATTTCAGCCAAAACCTTGTAACTTTAAACAGCCCTACAGTATCTCAGCATTGTTCCTTATTTACAGCATTTACACCTGCAGAAAGTGTTAATGAATAATAAGAGTGTGAATATTTTAGTTAAATCTATTTTTGAACATTGTCTGTTGTTAAAGGATTAGTTCACTTCCAGAATAAAAATTTCCTGATAATTTACTCACCCCCATGTCATCCAAGATGTTCATGTCTTTCGTTCTTAAGTCAAAAAGAAATGAAGCTTTTTGAGGAAAACATTGTGGGATTTTTCTCCATATAGTGGACATCAATGGTAGCCAGTGGGTTGAAGGTCCAAATTGCAGTTTCAATGCAGTTTCAAATGGCTCTACGCGATCCCAGCCAAGAAATGAGTGTCTTATCTACAATGCGTGAAGTCGTGGACGTGCATCCCAGAGCTAGTGCAAGATGAGCATTTGTGGATTTAAATTGTTATGTTTTTAGAAAATGACTGATCGTTTTGCTAAATAAGACCCGTACTCCTCTGGAATAATCGAGTAGAGCCCTTTGAAGCTGCATTGAAACTGCAGTTTGGACCGTTAACCCGTTGGCCACCATTGAAGTCCACTATATGGAGAAAAATTCTGGAATGTTTTCCTCCAAAACCTTAGTTTCTTGAGTAAATCAGGCTTTTTATATTCAGGAAGACAACTCCCTTCAAAAGCAGCATCCCAACTTGGAACCTCAGTGACTGTTTTGAAACTTTATTCATAGGCAGCAAGTATAAAAAGAAAGGTCTACTATTTTAAGTCTACTATTGGTAAGTGGTCTGTTTTTTTACGTGTGCTTGGTTTGTGCACGTGTGATGTTAACTCCACTACCTGTGGCGATCTCAGTGTGGGAACCTGAGCAGCCCCGACAGGATGTGGAGCACAGGTCTATAAATAAATCACATTTGCAATGAGTCACTCTCCACGCTGCCTCCGGGGAAAGAGACACAGAAAGCGTTGGGGGTGGAAAGAGGGAGTGAAGGAAAGGAAGGGGAGGAAAAAGAGGCCAGGCGAAGCTCATCATATATGATAGCCAATGCCTGATGCTTGTGATGTTTCCAAACCCCTCCACCGTGGCAGCCGACATGAGACATGAAAAAACTCTTCATCAGGATCTGACAGATTCATTCTGAGCCTGAAGCTTCTTTTTGAGATCAGAGCAAGAGAGTTTGCCTGGGATGAATGAGATCCGCTAAATCTCCCTGCTGGGAAGCTGCACTGGAAGCTTGTGACGTATCTCCATGTGACGATCGACCCCTCCCATACTAGATGCCCCTGCATGCATTATTTGTTGGTCTACAGTTCATTTGCATCATTTAACAATATAGAATGGGGCATAACGTTTTTGTTTTACACTACCTTTCAGAAGTTTGGGGTCGAAATTATTCAACGCCCTTGACCTGCAAGACATTTTGCTGCAGAGAACAAAATTTTGTGAAAACAATTCAACAACTGCATCAGTACGCTATTAGAGGAAGATTATTATACACATTTGAGTAATTCTGAGAATGTAAGATGATGAATAATAAAAATAAAAAAATCAAATTGGCTCTAAACATTCATGTTCAAAATTATTCAACCCCCCCAAAGTTACATTTGGTGCAAAATCTTTTATTCTTTAAAACCACAAATAAACACTGCTTGAAGTGCTTCGAAGCTTCTGTCACCTCTCTACTGCAATGTTGGTCCATTCCTTGCCTGAAAAAGCTTTCAGATCAATGATAATCTTGGGTTTTCACTTTGCCACTGCTTTCTTCAAAATCAACTAAATACTTAACAAGATTTAAATCTGGAGACAAATCTGGAGACTCAAGAACATTCTGTGACTGATCCCTGAACCAAGCTTAAGTAGATTTGGACGTATACTTTGAGATGATTGTCCTGTAGGAAAGTCTATTGATCATTAGTTTCAGGGTTTGCACTAAAGGCATCCCAATTCTTGCCAAAATGGCCAGATACTTCAAAGAATCCATTATGTCCTTCATACAGTTATGATTTCCATTTCCTGCTACAGTAACATAACCCCATAACACGACTGGCCCACCTCCATGTTTGACCATGGAGATGGTGTTCTTCTGCTTTATAAGCTTTTTTGCACCAGACATACCACTGGTCCATAGGTCCAAAAAGTTCCAGTTTGGTCACATCACTCCATAAACATTCTTCCAGAACTCCGCAGGTCTATCTGAATGAATTTTAGAATGTTCAAGTCAACATTTTTGTTCTTTTTGGTCAAGAATGGTATTCGGCAAGGTGTCTCAACATGAAGGCTATACTTATCTAGTGTTCTTTTTATACACTGCATTGAAATGTTTTCCTCGGGTCATCTTGCAAGTCTTTGGCTGTACATTGCAGAATTTTCTCATTTGCTCTCAGATATTGTGCTTTTTTGTTCAACACCCTCAAAGGTTTTCTAGTACAACACATTTTAAACTAAGGAATAAGGCTGCCAGCTGTGTCTCTAAAAACTTTTAATGTCTTGGAAATCTTCATGTAGCCTTAGACTTTCTAATATAATAAAACAATTTTTTCTCTTTAGCTTTGTGAGAGCTCTGTTGACCTTGCCATATTTGCTACTCAACTTAACCACATGCATGGGCTAAATGTGTGTGTGTAACAGCCCAAGCTAATACCATAAAAAGAAGTGAGCAATGTTAAATAGGGGTTGAATAAATATGACATAGCTGTGTGTGTTATTAAAAAAAACCATAATTCGAAAAAATACATTATATATTGACATTGTTATTTTAATATGCCAGTAAACTGTTGTAGATGCTATTTTTGTAAAGTGCTGGATCTTCAGAAAAGCTTTGTAAAGTACTGCAGTCTCTGGGGGGTTGAATAATTTTGATTGCAACTGTATATATATTTTATTATTTTTAAAAATGTAATAAGAAGAAATCTTTCTTAAGCAGCAAATCAAGGATCATGCGAACACTGAAGACTGGAGTAATAATGCTGAAAATTCAGCTTTACCATCACAGGAATTTAAATATATATTAAAATAGACCAGTTATTTAATTTCTTTTTACAATATTACAGTTCTTATTGTACTTTTCATCAAATAAATTCAGTCTTACTGAAACCTAGAGACTTAATTTGTTAAAAAAATATCTTACGGACACCAAACTTTGCAATGGCAGTGAACATTTTCATGTAATTTGTCAGATTAGAAGAGGCACGAAGGGTTGACAGTTGACGTCTAAATTAGTGTGTTTGGAATTAATCTCCGTCAGACAGATCTCATTAATCACACAGTGCTCAAATCCTCTCTGGATGAAGGGGAAAGGAGGAGTGAAGTGCAATACATATGAAGACAAGCACTAGACTGTGATCAGCAGAAGAGCAAGTGATGACAAAGGACACTTGAGTAGCTCTGATGTTTTCACTTTGATGTTTTCGATTCGTGATGCACTTGACATGATGCATTCCACTTGACATCCAGCATCATCTTGTGTAGACTGGCATACACTTCTTGTGAGGGCTGACCACAGGCTTGATAGCTCACTCAAAAATAAAAATTACCCCTTGGTTTACTCATCCTCAAGCCATCGTAGATGTGTATGGCTTTATTCTTTCTTTCAAATACAGTTGAAGTTATATTAAAAATGTCACGGCTCTTCCAAACTTTATAATGGCAGTGAATGGGTGTTAAGATTCCAATAAAGTCCAATAAAGTGCATCCATCCATCATAAAAAGTGCTCTCTAAGGGGTTAATAGAGGCCTTCTAAAGTGAATGGATGCATTTGTGTAAGAAAAATATCCAAATTTAAAACTATAAACCGTAATCTTTAGCTAACTGTCATATGCATGTTCGCGAGAGAGTGGCGTTCCAGCGGATGACGTAGGCTATAGCTCTGGTCACGATTTAGTACAAAACGAGGATTTGTAAAGAAAAAATGTAGGAGGATTTCAATATAAGCCAAGGAGACTGGAAAAAATTGGTTCTCACGAGACAACCATATTATCACCAATCTCCTAAAACTCCACTTTCTTGTGAACGTGTTTACGATAGTTAGCGAAAGCTAAAGATTATGCTTTATAAAGTTTTAAATAAGGATAATTTACTTACACAAATGCATCGATTCAGTTCAGTTCAGAAGGCCTTTAACCTTTTTATGATGGATGGGTGCACTTTATTTTGCTTCAAAATCTCAACACCCATTCACTGCCATTATAAAGCTTGGAAGAGCCAGGAAAATTTTTGAATATAACTCAGATCGTATTCGTCTGAAAGAAGAAAGCCATATACATCTAGGATGGCTTTAGGGTGAGTAAATCATAGAGTAAGTCAACTGAAATTTTGCTGTCCTTATCATGAGAGTCAGAAAAAAACATTTTCATCCTTGACTCGTTTGTTTATGTCTTGTTTATGTATCCGTTCCCTGCACAGCTGACTGTTATCTACACACTTCAGCATTAGCCTTGACAGAACGTCTGCTCTTCACATCACAGGATGAACGGTGTGATGCTAGCGCTATACATCTCTGCTTGTCACGTGACTGAGTGTGAATGTTCTGTGCTATTTTTGACGCAAATGGAGACTCTGGATGTTTATCCTGCAGTCAGGCGGGCATGTGATGCAGTTTTAATCCAGTTTAGCCCCTGTGTGACGGCTTTGAAAAATCCAACAGATTTTGCACTTGTGTGAATGTGTGCGTTGGATTGCGTTTGTGGAGTATGACTCATTTAAAACATTGCTGTATTAGCCGCACTTCTAAAACAGGCGAGAAATGTCATTGCCAATCTTAGCCTGTCCTCAATTTCTCTTTGTAGAGGGAAGTGGTATATGATTATACCAGCCTACAGATATTAAAGGAATAATTCACAGCAATACAAATGCTGTCATCATTTACACACTCTCATGTATTTCTTTTGTGGAAAGTGGAAAGTGAGTTTAGACCATCTAGCTCCAAAAATCACAAAAAATGTGCTTTATATGCACTTCCACTGCACCTCTCATACACTTTTCCATATAAAGAAATATTAATGAGGTGTACAGATTACTTTTTAGAATGCTTTTTGTCATTTTTGGGCCTTGACAATATTAGTTCCCATTCATTATATAGAAAACATCTGCTCGGACATTCTGCAAAATTACTACTTTTTGTTTTCCTGCTAAAGAAAGTCATTGCGATTTGAAATGAGAATGACAAAATGATGACAGAATTTTATTATTAGAACAAACCCTTTGAAATATAGTGCTTTTTGTTCATAGAAAATCTTATTGGATTTCTGAAAGGAAAGAGCCCTTAAATTTTCCCTATTCATAAAGCTGAAACAAGTCTCCCAAAATATTGTTTTAGTAATAACCTGAATCATTTTTCTTGGAATAAGGTGAATATGACAGAATACAGTTAATCTGAGATTAAAATCCAGATGGTAGAGGACGGAGGGCTGTTCGCAGCTGTTCCAAATCCTTCATCAGTTAATTAAAGACCTGGGGCTTTTGAATACGCAATTAGCCTGGATATTACAGTGCAGGTTTAACAGCAGAGGTGTGTGAGTACATGCCGGGTACATGCAGCTGGTGTGTCTGTAAGTAATCACACAACAGGGATCCTTTAAAAGAAAAGGACACCAAACCACGTGTGCAGCTCACGCACATCTGAAAGCTGAGGGCAAACATTCCAGAGCTGTGTAAACCCCTGGGCCGAGTGACGTCCTGATGCAGCTCTGCACACGTCACTGGTGCCGTGGAGTTGCATCAGCTGTCTCACATGGTCTTGCTGCGTTAAGGGGGTGCTACATTTTTTTGTCGGTATCTCCTTTTTTCTTTCCGTCTGTCTCACGTCATCTCATCTTTTGTTGCACTTTATCTCATTTTGACTTTCAATTCACTTTTGTAAATGCAATTCTGTGGCTTTGGATGAAAAGAGTTATTCCTCTGATATTATTTGGGTCATCTTAGGACTGTCTCACCCTAGAAAATCATACTGCGCCTGCATTAAACACTGTCCTAATGTTCCTAGGAGAGATGTATGGAAACCCGTTTCTGCCACTGAATAAAAAAAAAAAAAAGGTAATTTAACTGTTTAAAATTTTTTTTTTCAGAATTGCGAGTTTTATAACTCGCAGTTGTGAGTTTATATCTTACTATTTTGAGAAAAAAGTCAGAATTCCCAGTTTGTATCACACAATTCTGAGAAAAAAACTGTTATCACTTTATAACACACTATTGCGAATTAAAAAAGATGTAAACTCGCAATTCTAAAAACATATAAATCTTTTTCCCCCTTCAGAATTGGAATTTTTGACTCGCAAATGTGAGTTTATATCTAACAATTCTGAGAGAAAAACACAGAATTGCAAGATATAAACTCAGAATTGCAAGAAAAAAGTCAGAATTGTGAGATACAAACTAACATTTGCCAGAAAAAAAGTCAGAAATGTGAGTTTATATCATACAAATCTGAGAAAAAAATCTGATACAAACTCGCATTTGTGAAAAAAAAGGTAAAATTGCGAGAAAAAGTCAGAATTGCGAGATACAAACTCACATTTGTGAGGGAAAAAAAAAGTCTGATTTGCGAGTTTATGTTTCACAATTATGAGAAAAAAATCTGAATTGCGAGATACAAACTCGCATCTGTGAGAAAAATATGTAAAATTGCGAGAAAAAGTCAGAAGTGCTAGATACAAACAAGCATTTGTGAGGAAAAAAGTCTGATTTGCGAGTTTATGTTTCACAATTATGAGAAAAAAATCTGAATTGTGAGATACAAACTTGCATTTGTGAGAAAAAACAATTCAGAATTACGAGTTTATATCATGCAATTCTGAGAAAAAAATCTAAATGGCAAGATACAAACTCGCATTTGTGAGAAAAAATCTGAATTGCAAGTTTATATTTCACAATTATGAGATTTAAAGTCAGAATTGTGAGATACAAACTCACATTTGTAAGAAAAAAGTTTGAATTGTGAGTTATATCTTACAATTCTGACTTTAAATCTCGCAATTGCAATGTTATATCATGCAGTTCTGAGAAAAAAAGTCCGAATTGCAAGACATAAACTCAGAATTGCAAAAAAATTCTGAATTGTGAGATAAAAACTCGCATTTGTGAAAAAAGTCAGAAAGTTAAAAATTTCTATATTCAACAAAGACATGTAAAATGTTACAAAAGATTTGTTGCAAATAAATTCTATTCATTAAAGAATCCTGAAAAAAAAAAAATCCACAAAAAGCAGCACAACTTTTTTTAACATTCACTCTATTAACAGTAATAATAATAATAATAAATAATAATAATAATACATGTTTTTTAAACAACAAATCAGCATATTATAATGCATTTTAGAATAAGGAATAAATTGCTTTTCAAAATATATTGAAATCTGAAATGGTTCAGTTCAATTATTTTACAATATATCTATTTTTACTGCATTTTTTAATGCATCAAGAGCATGAGAGACTAAGAATGAACACAAAATCAGAGCTATATTTAAGGACCAGAATATCATAGAGACTTGTGGGTAGGCTTTTTGACATGGGCTAGTAAGCAACCGCCTAGAAATGGCCTAGCAATTACTCTGACCCGCTTAACATCCTGGCAACCACCCACAGCAACATTACATTTTCTTCTGGCAATATAAAATATTACCAGTATTTTCAATTCCTCTTGCTCTTAATATCTCTTTCCACCTCTCGCTCCAATCCATTCTCAGTCGATTTCTTCCTCTTTCACACTCACGTTTTCACCACCGTTAAATCCTGTGACAGCGAGGGATGAACCGGTCCTAATAACAGTAATTTATGGACACTTTAAACGCATTCGTAGGCTGTTCATAATGAACATCGATGTGTCGTCGCAGCACTTCTAATAAGCGCTTTTCACAGCCACGGAGCTAAATCAGCTCCTGACAACACTACATCAGGTCACAACAAATGCAGCGTTCATGCTTTTTTGCATGTGACTGCTTGATGCCATGCAGACATAATGAGTACAGATTAGCATGTCCCGGCCTCTTTTATGAGAACGTGGGACATTGTTACGTCAGCAGGGAGGCGATGTATGACTCTTTGGAAGTGTGCGTTCTGTACTAGCGGGTTTAGTCTAGCAGTATTTAATCCGTGAATAAACTTCTTATTATTCGAGAAACTTAAGCTATGACCCAGTTGGCAAAGCTGTTTCTTCCCCAGTGTGTTTAGGAGTTGCCAGACATCAGAGTAGAATGAAAACAAATTCTGTTTGTGTTTTTCAGACTCGGTTGAAAGTGGTCGCATGTTCTGGCGCAGAGCGAACGCAGTGGCTATTATGCGTTTGAATATGTGACAATAGGACCTGTTGCAGTTCACTCAATTCAGTGTTCTTTAGAACTTCCGCATAAGGATAAACCGGCTTGTAAACTTCCGCTGAAATTCATTTTATATATATTTTATAGATATCGTTCTTATCAGAAACTGAGAAAAATAATAATTGCAACGTCGTAAATATTGATAGCGGCATGAACATTCAGTTTCATATTATTTAACAACATAAAATTTAAATGCAGAGCCTGGTAATCCCAGGAGAGTACCTGCATAGTTGTACATTTAAACGCTGACAGCTAAACATTATCCTAAAATGTTTAGGCTAATGTTAGCTAGCTAGCGATACTTCTTCAAGGACATCTTAATCGTATTCTTGATAATCAGTAACTTGCCTTCATAGTCAGGAACACTTTTTTCAAATCTGGTAATATTTTTAACTCTACGGCTGTGCCAACTTCAAAGATTTACTTTTTATTCATAAAGACGGCACAGAAAAAAATGTCTTTTCACAAGAAATTACCTATATATCCAGAAGATGGCAGCAGAGGATCAATCATTTGCTGCAGCTGCTATTTCAACTCCCTAGTTTTTTCAAGATGCTTTTCGGTTTATTATAAAATTACTAGTATAATAAATTATAGTACTTTTACCACACTAAAGTATATAGTATAGCAAGTGCAGAAAGTCATTTAATTAAATATATTAATAAATAAGCTCAGACACAAACAGCCTATTGAATTATTTAAATACTTAAATACTTATATGTAGTTCACTACAAATTAAATAAGTTAAATATTAATGGTATAAGAATTAAATAATGCACTCAATATGAATCTATATGAATTTGAAATATTTTATAGAATTTAATAACTACATCTTTTAAGCTCTATCTTAAACTACAAACGCTATTAAATAGCTTATATTTAACCAACACAAATGTGTTACTGCTGTAGTTTTGTTACTCTGAATTTAGTCTGAATCATTTAATGCACAGCTCTTTTTTGACATCAGCTTGTCAGATGTTTCATTCGGTTATTACTGTCAATCATAGCAATGACTCGCGAATATTTAGCCAATTTTTTTTAACTCGTGTTTGTCATTCTTAAAATGGAATATCTTCAATTGTGACTGGATTATGTAGAGAAAACGAGCTAAGTACACTCCTATTACTACGCAGTACAGTACCAGAAATGACTTAGTTGGCTTGTCTAAAATAAGGAATTAATCTGTGCATGTGGTCAATTGACTCTGCCCTAAGCCTTGAACTCCTTCAGCCAGTCATGTGTAACTGTTTATTTGTTACAGTCAGTTAGAAGTGCATGAAGGACAGGCTGGTTCTCCATTTAGCATCTTGGCACAGACATTTGCCCCCATCATAGCTCCGCTTCCCATTTCCTGAGACATTCCCAAATTTAAGGTTCACCGTTTTTTGGAATTAGGGAGCCCGATGAATTACCTTTTCAGCCCTTCGAGTGCCCAGGCGAGTTTGAGCCGAGGAGGCCCCACTGGTATAATGACGCTTGGCACAATCACCCTTCTGTTCCTCCAACCCTGTTCCCAGGAAACCACACAGCATGCACAATGCGTACCGTGCTTTGCTGCCCAACCACATTGCTCTCGGCGTGGCTGCTCAGCAAGCCGAGTAACGTGGCATCTCGCTGGATGAACCAGAGTTTATCTTCCCAGAGTTCACACCGATTCGATTATTAATTCACGTTTGCGGGGAAAAGTGAGGGGGTAGAAGGAAAAAAAGGAGCTTGATGGAGGGGGAACTTGAGGTTATGCCAGCTCGGAGTTTCAAGCATGAAGAGAGCATGACTGTTATGTTAAGCTTCTCCTAATTAAAAGCAAAGGATTGGGAAGAAAGCAGCAAAAAAAAAAAAAAAAAAAAAAAAAGCGAGATGAATGGACAAAGAGGGCCAGAACTGGTTCTGAGCTGGTCATAGCTGGTTCTGCTGGCTTTCATGGCCTTCCTCAATGGGCCCGCTGGTTTGGAGTGTAGGTTCCCTCCCCTCTTCTTCCCCCCTACTTCTGTTTATGCTTTTTAGCTAATGTGATACTAGGGCTCCATCCTTTCAGACCAGGATTGGGAATACCAGGGGGCCAAATGGGAGCCTGGAGACGCATGTCAGCTTGTGCTTTCAGGACTTAGCACTCCAACAGGTCCATCATAAGCAGCCACAGGGAGTCAGGCACCAATGAAGGCAGGAAGAGACCACAAAAACAGCTATAGAGACATCAGGAGCCATATAGTGAAAGGAGGAAAGGGAGAACAACACCTCTCAGCAGAGTCAGGAAAGTGACGACTTATTCAGTTGTACGGTATCGTGCAAAAGGTTACCGGCTGTTTGGAAAGTCAATTTGGCAGTGGCAAAGGTTTGATGGAGCTGTTTTGTCATGAAAGAAGGAAGAAATAGAGAGCTGAAGTTATAGAGGAAGTTCTGTCTGTCTGGCCTTTTTTTAATTTTAAAAGGTTTGTCTTGATGAACCTTCCTTTTTGTTCTTAAAAACTATACTTATTGCAATTATATGACTTTCTTTGATTTTTTTATTATATTTAACATGTCTACACCAGACGGCAAAGAACCAGAGTGATTGTTGGAAATCCATTTGTCCTTTATGTCAAAAGTAATGAAGGTGATTCAAGTATGGCAGAAATATAAGGGAATTTGTCTTTATAATCAGTTCTATTGTTTGTTTGTTTTTGTGTCGCACTGCTAGCTTTCATTGTAGATTTAAGTCTTCTTCCTTTCCTTATTCAAATTTGAATTACAGTTCTGCTTCAAATTCATAATTGCATTTGCTGATTGCATTTCAAATTCTGAAACTGAATTGGATTGATAAAGTTGACTTTAAATGGATGTGGGTTTAAAACAAATGGAGCATTTTAGAAATATGTCAGCAGTTAAACTAACGTCTACTGAATAGATAAACTCTCTTCAAACTTCTTCAAGACAGTAGTTGACACTGACTGTAGAGTAGTAGGGGTGGGCGATATGACCAAAATATTATATCACAGTATGTGACCCTGGACCACAAAGCTGGTCTTAAGTAGCAATAGGCTACTGTATGGGTCAAAATGATCAATTTTTCTTTTATGCCAAAAATGATTGGGAGATCATGTTCCATTAAGATATTTTGTAAATTTCCCATCATAAATATATCAAAACGCAATTTTTTATGTGTAATATGCATTGCTAAGAACTACATTTGGACATTTTAAAGGAGATTTTCTCAGTAATTAGATTTTTTTGCACCCTCAGATTCCAGATTTTCAAATAGCAAATATCTCGACCAAATATTGTCCAACCATATAAACAAACCACACATCAACGGAAAAGATTATTTATTCAGCTTTCAGATAATGTATACATCATCAAAAAAAATGGTTCAGGGTCACGTATGAGAAATTTGATTTCATGTTAACAATATACAGTATATATATACAGTACAGACCAAAAGTTTGGACACACCTTCTCATTCGTGTGTCCAAACTTTTGAGAATGAGAAGGTGTGTCCAAACTTTTGGTCTGTAGTGTATATATATATATATATATACATACAGTGAGGTCAATAAGTATTTGATTTGATTTGTTATTTTGCAAGTAGAAGTAAACAGTCTGTGATTAAGTAAGAATAAGAAACAAATTACAAGTAAAAGGACAAAAAAAATGTTACATACATTGTATAAAGTAATCAAATGTATAAAAAACTGGATATGCTTTACTATGTAAATTAAATATACATTTCCTCAGTTACATAAGTGATTTAGTCAAGAGCAGTGAAAGATTTTCTCTCTTTTGTTGTTTGATTAACATGAATGACAGATATTGGCAGAAACAGTAGACTGCTGTCACTTTAGGAGCTACCCGGATCCAATATACTGCTACACGTGTTTTCAGACCTAACAGGTCTAAATTGCTGTGTTTACAGGGATACTTGCAAAGGACATTTTGACACATACAAGTGTGTATTTAACTGTTCGAGGCCTATAAAGCGGCAAAAATAACTTTACATTAATGCATGCTATAGCACTCCTAGTGGAAACATTGTGAATGCAACGCATGATTGAGTTTAAAGCCAGCATGATATCAACACTGACAAATTTTATTTTTACATGGAATATTGCAGTGTTTTTTGTATAAATAATTCATCCATGCACAGCATTATTTTTATTTTTAAATCATATGCCCCCGTAATCCAATGATCCAATCTTTGCTTGATGGACAGAATCAAGTGCCGCCCTACATTTTTTTTTGTTTAAGAAGTGGTTTCACTTCGATACACATCGTAGTATAGAAGAAAGACAATCAGAGTTTCCATTTCTTGCAAATTTCACAAAGCAACAACATGTAAAATTGAGGTTTTGTGGATGTTCATGTACCTCCATAGAGTTTGTTTAAGGCCTTGAGGTTCACATCTCTATCCTATTTCAAGGTCTTACTTAATATGTACCTTCACTGTTCCATTTTACACTGATGAACACGCCATGTCTCCTTTAAACAAGCTGTGATTAATATCTAGTCTTTTTTGCATCCTTTTCCTACAGGGTAACAAGGGACCGACACAAAGTTTCTCTATAGATCTTCCTCTAACACACACGCACACTTGAAGACCGAGAATAATCGCTCTGAAAGCATGGAGCCCGCCGAGATGAACACTATCCCCAATGGGAAGGGGCACGAAGCTGGTGAGGAGACAACTGCGATTGCAATAAAAAGCCAATCAGAAGATACAGCTCAGTAAGTATTCGCTTAAGGGTGCATTATAATGTCTGTCTGGTTAAGGATGGTTTGTTGTCAGTCATCCAATGTGTATAGATTTAGTAATAGAGTTTCAGTTAGTATAAGCATTATCATTTAGACTATCTAAGGGGTGCTTTAAGCTTTTATACAGGATGTGTGAACATCAGTGTGTGTTTTTGCAGTATCTTCCAGCTAGCATTAAAGCTTCCAGTCATGTCATCTTAATAAGGTGAAGCTTGTCTGTCATCACAGTCTTAAATGTCACTGAACAGTACAGTTCAGACATCACTGGGCACATTCAGTAGCACTGATGTTATGCACTCATAACTGTGTTCGAATCTCCAATGTCTCTGTGATTGTGTAGATGTTTTGTGCAAATTAATGTGTGGGGGTGTTTCTTCAACTACAGGAACTTTCTGTCATTAATTACTCATTCTTATATTGTTCCAAAACCATAAGACCTTTGTTTATCTTACAGACAAATTGAGATATTTTTGATGAAATCCAAGAGCTTTTTGACCCTGCATAGACAGCAATGCAACTGAAACGTTCAAGGCCTAGAAAGGTAATAAGGACATTGTTAAAATAGTCCATGTGACAACAGTGGTTCAACTATAATCTTATGAAGCTATGAGAATACTTTTTGTGTGGAAAGAAAACAGAAGTTTCTTAATTTAACAATTTCTGCTCTTCCGTGTCAGTCTTCAATGCACTTTCAAAAAAGTACCACACAAAATGTCAAATTTCCACCAATGAATGTTGACAAGTCAAAATGATTGGTTATTATATTTTCTTCTCTACCAGACTTAAAAGTGCCCATAGTTGAAGAAACACCTGTATGTTCTTTTATATGCAAAACAAAATCACACTGCATGTAGACGAAGCGCTTGCCTTCACAAAATAAATGAATTGTTTCTAAACTAGACATCACTTTCCCCTGATTGTGGCCACATGCCTTCAGCATTGTGTTTATCTAAGGGTGTGTTCATTATGATTTCCCTGTCTCTTGTGCTTTCGTGGATGCGGCTCCGACACTGCTCTGTAGGGAACTTGTACCAAATAGCACTGAAAATGCCAGGTACGTCATGCAGAGAGCGGAATCATTAGCAAACGAAAGTTATTTTCTGCAGCTGTAAATAAAGCTCCATCCCTGAATCAGTGTTTTGATGGCGTTAACCCTTCAGTTCGTTTTGGCACTGCCAGGCGTATCCTTCATGGGTGTTATGTGTGTTTTCAGTACTGACAGAACTCCAGGGAATGCAGAGGCAAACCTGGTGGAAAACTCAGAGTTCCTGTCCAACGCAGATGACAAGAAAACCCCTCGCTTCACGGATGTAAGTTGAGCTTTTGGTAAGATTTCATGTATGTGTCAAGACACGATCATAATGTTTTTCAGAGGTGAACGTGTAGACCAACTGCTGTTTTTCTTTATAGTTTGAGGGAAAGACTTCTTTTGGGATGTCCGTCTTCAACTTGGGAAACGCCATCATGGGAAGTGGAATATTGGGATTGGCATATGCAATGGCTAACACGGGCATTGTCCTCTTTGTGTAAGTTACAGCTTTAGGTCAAACTCTATGCATTGTAGGGGTTATCGCTTTGAGTATGGCCCTATGATTTGGGCGATGTGGAAAATGTAATGGATAACGCACATTTAGCATGAATAAATCAAAAGTAGGTCTACACTTAAATTAAAACGCAATAGGACTAGTGTCTGTGAATATTATGCCGCAAAAACACTATTTAAATATGAATCCTGCATGTTTTGTGTGTCTCTGTGTAAATGAATGATGGAGACGCACGGTTTCTTTTACTACACACATACTGAAGCCTCTGTTATCTCAATAGATGAGTACATAAACACATAAACATAATCTCTAGAACTGCTTGAGAGTCACTTCATGAGCATTTGACTATTTCTTTAGAGAAAAACAATTGTCATATATATATATACAAACAGAAACTTAAAGGTCTTTGAGCAACCTGACAAAATAAAAGTTTGGTTTAGCTTGAAGAAATTGTGACAGAAATATATTACTTAATGTAATGATAGCACTACTACTAATACAATTTTAATTAAAACTTTGTTTATTTAATAATATTTACCAGAGAATGTAAGAAAAATGTAAATACACAACACAGTATTAACGAAAAAAATAAACCATTTCTTTTGAGAAAACTTAAAGGATTTCACAGCAACCTGACAAAAAAAAGTTTGGTTTAACTTGAAGAAATTGTAACAGAAATATATTAATAAAATAATAATAATAATAATAATATATTTTTCAAATAAAACAATTGAATTAGAGATGCTTTTGATTATTAAAACTTTATGAAACCATTCAAATGGAATCTGGTAAAACTGGTAATAGAGCCTTAAAAAAAGTTTTGTTAAACTTTTAAATATTTGCTGTTACGCTTCATTATTTAAATTAATTAGACATGCTTTTAGACTTTTTTTATTTAACCAATAAAATGTAAGATTTAAATAAAACAAAAAATGGAATCCAGAAAAATGAAAACAGAAAGAAATGCAATTTAGGAAAAAAAAATAAAACAGATTTTATAGAGCCCTAACTTTGAGCTAGAATTTGAATAAAATAATTGTGCATTTCATACCATCATAAACCACTTCGAGCGGAAACATTAGAGCCAGTACTGATCGTGTTTTTACTGCTAAACAAACATATGTGACCCTGGACCACAAAACCAGTCATAAGGGTCAATTTATTTTTAATTGAGATATATCTGAAAGCTGAATAAATAAGCTTTCCATTGATGTATGGTTAGGATAGAACAATATTAGGTACAACTATTTGAAAATCTGGAATCTGAGGGTGCAAAAAATCTAAATATTGAGAAAATTACCTTTTAAGATGTCCAAAGGAAGTTAAGATTTCATGTATTAACATTAGAAAATTTACAAAATATCTTCATGGAACATGATCTTTACTTAATATTCCAATGATTTTTGGCATAAAAGAAAAATACTATATATTTTTCGCTATTACTACAAATTTACCCGTGCTACTTAAGACTGGTTTGTGGTCTAGGGTCACATATGATATTTTATTGAGAATAAAAGCCATTTCATTCTTGCTGAATATGTGTCCTAATGAGTTTATTCTGGTAATATGCTAATTAAATTGTCATCATGCTGTATATAACTGATTATATTAATGAATCCTTGTGAAGTACTTTCTTTATCTTACACAACCTTTAATAATGAGACTCTGGTCCCATTTGACTCAATGTACACCACCTTTTTAAAGTTTGGGTTTAGTAAAAAAAAAATTTGAAAGAAATGAATGCTTTTATTCAGCAAAATTTATCACAACGTCACAGTTTCCCTACAGCTTGTTGTGATCTGTGTTAATTCCGTTCTGTGAACTGGTTCTCCCGCTGTATTAATCCTCTAGTAAAGCAGCCTTTATTAGAAAAGTCAGATTGCCAGAGAGATTTGTTTCCTGACTGACCTTCAGTAGAGCTGAGCGGGCTGTACCAGGACGCTCACTGTGCACGGGAGCTCTGCGTTCACGCCAGGCACGCTGTATTACTTTTGTTAACAAAGGGTCTGTCGTCCAGTTATGATCTAATGGTCTGTGCTACTTATCGTGAAGATTAGGTTGTACATGCTTTATGAAAACCAGTCAGGCCTTTTAATCTGGGTTGAGCAATGTACAGCGGATTTTTATTTTCCTTTCAGAGAGGGCTTTGGGTTTGAGCTGTTTGGTGTGACTAAGGTTCAGCAATATTTGGCACGCTTGAACTTTCCGTACTCCCGATTTTCTGTGTGGTACCTTCTGATCTGAGAACTGTTTCTCCAGTGCTGATCGTGGCTTCGGGCTACTCATAAATCAATCCCAGACACAATTTAATAATGCAGCTAATATTCCTTTCAATAATAGTGCAGCTCTTGGGAATGAATTCATGAGGTCTATGGGAGTTTCTTAGATTTTGCTGTTGTGGAGTCTCAGGATGTGATGTACTGTGTGTTAGTATAATAATGTTTTCTATTTAAATATATTTTAAATTAGCATCATTTTTTAGCATCATTACTCCAGTCACATGAACCTTCAGAAATCATTCTATTACATAAAAAAGCTGAGTAGATTTTGTTCAGGTTTCTTTGATGAATAGAAAGTTTAGCAAAAAATAGAAATCTTTTTAAACATTATAATCATCACTTTATCATCACTTTTGATCAATTTAAAGCATCCTTCCTAAATAAAAGTATTAATTTCTATCATGTCTTTTCCAAAAAAATAAATAAATAAATGTTATAGTGTATAATGTTACAAAAGCTTTTTATTTCAGATAAATGCTGATCTTTGGATCTTTTTATTCATCAAAGAATCCTTAAAAAATGTACTCAACTGTTTGAAATATTAGTAATAATAATAATTGTTTCTTGAACACCAAATCAGCATATTAGAATGATTTCTGAAGGATCGTGTGACTCTGACGACTAAAGTAATGTTGTTTAAATTTTTGATTGATCACAAGAATAAATTACATTTTAAAATATATTCAAATAGAAAACAGTTATTTTAAATCATAAAACAAATTAACAATTTTACTGTTTTTGCTATACTTTGGATCAAATAAATGCAGGCTTTGTGAGCAAAAGAGACTTCTTAAACAAAAAATTAAATATCTTACTGTTCAAAAACTTTTTACTGGTAGTGTATATGCTATAATAAATTGTGCATAGCTACATCTGTGCTATTTTTTTATTGTATATGGTGTATATAGATGAAGATAAAGGGCAGATTCTGTAATGTTGATGTTGGCTTTTGTTTGTGTAAGCTGTGGGTTGACTTAAGGCTTGATTTTATTGTGTCACTTTGAATCTTGGCAGCAGTTCCCTGGAAGGGAGAGTGAATCCACGACTCTGAGAAATACACAACATCACAAACAAGGATAGCTTGAACATCCAGCATCACAAAACGCATGGAGTTCCTATTCTTCTAATTCCTATTCTGAGATTAAATGGAGAGCAAACAGGCTCCTGTTTACAGATTTCGCCTGAGAAAAACATTTATCTTTTGTCATGACATTTGTCTCCTCTGGAGTTTCAGACATCAGACAAAAAATTCTGCCATAAATATGAAATTTTGGTATGAATTAAAGAAATAGTTCACCCAAAAAAATATTATTTGCTATGAATATTTGCTAAAAGAACAATTGAACTCAAGCCCTCCAGTATGTAGATGACTTGGCAGATTTGGAAAAATGTAACATTACATCACTTGCTCAGCAATGGATCCTCAGAATGAGAGTGCAAACATCTGATAAAAACATCAAGAAATTTTAGGATAATGTTTTACCTAAATTAAACTTATCTAGGGACTTCTTTGATTGGCTTTGAAAGAGCAGCTTATTGTGCAAGACCATTAAAAATAACCAACTTTTGCCTTTAAATCTGATTCTTGTGCCTTACTGCAAAATATTATTGCTCAAAGACAGGCTTTTATTTCATGTTTCTGGAAAAAACACATTTATGAAACAAGTGGGAGCAATGATTATGTCACACAAAGTATAAATTCCCAAAAAAACAACAACTGAATATCAATGATGATTTGCTGTAGCGCCATACTCTATTAAATTTTCATATGCTCTTTCTCAATTAAAATCATCTTTAATAGACTCTGTGACAGAGTACTGCTGGACTCTCAATTAACAGTGTGCTTAGAGTCATCCACTTCTTTCTCCATTTTCCAGTAATATAAAAGCTGATGAAGCCACTTGGATAAATGTTCTTCAGTAAATGGAGAAACACATCCAGACGCTCCAGAGTAAATTGTGTGAGATACTAAATTAACAGTAATTTGTCTTTAGGTTCTAACACATTGTTCTAGCACCACAGCATTCAAGACTGGTGTCTAATTCAGATTGAATGCTCTTGAAAAAAAATTATATTGATTTTAAATAATTTTATAATAATAATTATATATATATATATATATATATATATATATATATATATATATACTAGCAGTCACAAACAGTAGGATTTTTAATGTTTTTTAAAAAAGTATTTTCTGCTCACCAAGCCTGCATTTATTTCATTCCAAAGTACAGCAAAAGAGTAACATTTTAAAATATTTTTACTGTTTAGAATAACTGTTTTCTGTTTAAATACATTTTAACATGTAATTTTTTCCTGTGATTTCAAAGCTGATTTTTAGCACCGTTACTCCAGTCACATGATCCTTCAAAAATCATTCTAATATTCTGATTTGCTTCTCAAAAAACCTTTATTATTATTATTATGTTGAAAATGGCTGAGTAGATTTTTTTCAGGTTTATTTTCAGGTTTATTTCAGAAGAATAACATTTATCTGAAATAGAAATATTTTGTAACATTATAAAGGTCTTTATAATCACTTTTTAACAATTTAAAGCATTTTTGCTAAATAAAAGTATTAATTTGGAATAATTTCTTTCTAAAAAAAATATCTCAAAGCTTTTGAATGGTATAGTGTGTATAATGTTACAAAAGATAATTTAGATAATGAAAATTTAACTTTGATCACAGAAATAAATTACATTTCAAAATATATTCAAATAGAAAACAGTTATTTTAAATAGTAAAAATATTTCAAAATTTTACTGCTTTTGTTGTATTTGGATCAAATAAATGCAGGCTTGGTGAGCAGAAGAGACTTCTTTAAAAAAAACAATAAAAATCTTACTGTTCAAAAACTTTTGACTGGTAGTGTATATCTTAGTAAGTTTATTTTTATTCAACAAGGAAACATTGATCAAAAGTGACAGTAAAGATTTTAATAATGTTACAAAGGTTTTATTTAAAATAAGTCATATGATTTTCTATTCATGCAAGACACTTGTGTTCCAGATAAGTGAGATTTCATTTCAGTTAGGAAGCTTTCAAAGGTTTTGGAACAGCTATAACTGCTAAATTAAACACTTTTTCTTTTTGTAGCTTGGATGATATCAAATAACTCATCACAATCAGCTGCTAAAGAAGATGATCGCATAGAGCCTTCATTCAAGCCAGCTGCATCCGCTAACACACTGCAGCTGGTGAACAAATCGCTTGTTCGGTCTCCGATTTTTCAAAGCGTTTTAATCTCGTAATGCTGTCTCCTCCAGCGTAATTTGTTATTAAACGCCTGTGATTAGCTGTACTAGTTGCGCTCCGCTTATTTAACTACGAGTGGAATGTTAGTTAAGGCTGGGAGGGGATTTTTTGATGCTGAATATACATTTCAGAGCTTGTGTGAGTTAGGGCACCGCTGTTTTCAGCAGAACTGCACTCGTTGACTTCTCCTGCAGTTCAGCCACGTCACTTGGAAAAAAGAAGGAAAAGGGAAAACGTGAGAAAGTGCAGATTTAAAACCGAGTGCTTGGCAGAGAGGGTGGTTAGGCCTGGTCAGTACAGATGCCAAGACATTCTGGACTTAGGGACTTAACAGGACATTTGGATGGAGGAAAAAGAGTCAGTAGAGCGTATTTCGGGTTCCCAGCTTGAGATGTTTGTCCAGATGTTGGCAGCTGGAGGGTGCCGTTGCGTTTATGGGTTTATCTGTGACTTGCCTGTGATTATGACGTCTAGTATTTTTCCACCTTACTGAGACTATAACCTCTTTTCAACTCTTAGAATTTGGCTTCAAATTTTTTTTTGTTCTAAATTCTATACATGATCAGTCAAAAGTTTTTGAACTCTTAGATTTTAATGTTTTTCAAAAATGTTTTTTAAAAGTCTCTTCTGCTCATCAGGCATGCATTTATTGCATAATATTTTTACTATTTAAAATAACTGCTTTCTATTTGAATATTTTTTTAATGTAATTTATTCCCGTGATTAAAGCAATTTTTTTAGCATCATTACTGCAGTCTTCAGTCACATGATCATTAGCATTATACATTATACCTTTTTTTAAATATAATTTTATTTAGCAAGGATGCTTTAAATTACATTTTCTAATGTTACAAAAGATTTCTATTTCAGATAAATGCTGTTCTTCTAAACTTTCTATTCACGAAGAAACCTGAAAAAATTCTACTCATGCTGTTTTCAACATAATAATAATAATAAAAAATGTTTTCGAGCGGCAAATCAGAATATTAGAATGATTTAATGTGACTGGAGTAATAATGCTAAAAATTCAGCTTTGAAATCAGAGGAGTCAATTGCATTTTAAAATATATTCATATTGAAATCAGTTATTTGAAATAGTACAAATATTTCAACTTTGGATCAAATAAATGCAGGCTTGGTGAGCAGAAGAGCCTTCTTTAAAAAGCATTAAAAATCTTTTGACTGGTAGTGTTTATTAGTATTTGTAAACATAGGCTATTTATAAATGATTAACATATGCAGTGAAATTGTTTAAATATTTAATTCTAAATTACTGTAAATTATTCAGTTATAAATACAAGAAATCAAATAATTCCAGAAATGCTGTCAATCATAAAAAAAATAATTAGATACTATTATTATATACACCACCTTCTTGCGTCTTGAAATAAAATTGTGCTGAATTGTCAAAAAGGCATAATTTTACTTAATTTGATGATGCTGTGTTCAAAAGTATAAATAAAAACCTTCCATCACATGCAGCTTTTCACAAAAATAAATGAAGCTTTTACAAAGTATATGTATCAGCTTTAATGCACTTATCAAAATATCAAAAACAGCCAAATGTCAAACTCATTTCAGGAGTGCAACAAGTGGAAACCAGGACTAAACAAAAAAGTGTCTTCAGAATCATTCGTAGATGTGAAAATTGGCTGAGAATTGAATAAGTAGTCGTGATGAGGACAGGATTCGCGTCTTTGAGGCAGTTTTCTGTTAATTAAGGGATAATATAAGACAAAAATGCTGCAGAATGCACATCATATTTAAAAAAAAAAAGTTAGATTTCAGCAAATCTTATGAAATCCAGCAAATTCCTTTTTATGATTGCTTTTTCTATAATTGACATTAATATAAATAACCTCTTATTTTTAACCTATAATATTACTTTGTCTTTTGAATGGGATTATCCCATGTGTGCTTTGATCCCACAACCTTTCAGTTATGTGCTTTTGAGCCAATAGCTGTTTTAAAGTCCTCTATAAATATACCACATAGCCACAGTGGTGCTTGACAGTGACATCTGCTTCCAGTCGCAGTTATTTTGTCTTTTCTGTCTTTCAGAATTCTCCTCACTGCTGTCGCTGGTCTGTCTGCATACTCCATTCACCTGCTGCTAAAATCTTCAGGCGTTGTGGGTGAGTATTTCATCTCACTGACCTGGCATTAGTTTAAAGCTCTCCACTGTAGTTAGGAATATAATTTGGATGTGAAAAATGTAAACTGTTCCTGAACCTTTGCCCTGAGCGAAAATGAAGAGCTGGTTCAGATGGAGGTGTTAACTGATGTGATATTGCTCTTGCTGTTGGCTCAGTGACCATCTGCCTCTCTCCTCTGTGAGAGATTTTAATTGGCCAGAATATTTCTGGTGTGCATTAGGCTAAAAATAGCCAAGCGTCTGCTGTGCTTGATCAATTGTGGCTGTCATTGTCAGTGCTATATCAACTGTAAGCCCGTGGTTACATTGTTTTCCCAAACCCATGTTTACTACATGGTTACCTTGAAAAAACGAACAAACCTTACTTATACCTGACTAAAGTTTTTGGACAGCAAGATTTTTTTTATATTTTTAAAGAAGTCATGAAGGATCATGTGACTGAAGTAATGATGCTAAAAAAATAGCTTTGAAATCACAGGAATAAATTATATTTCTAAACATATTCAAATAGAAAGCAGTTATTTTAAATAGTAAAAATATATAAATTTTTTACTGTTTTTGCCATACTTTGGATCAAATAAATGCAGGCTTGGTAAGCAAAAGAGACTTTAAAAAACATAAAAAAATGTACCTAATCAAAAACTATTGACTGAGATAAAACTAGACAAGTTTTGTTTAAATTTTTTATTATTAAGAGGAAGAAATATAATATGTTTTGGGTCTAGCTGGATATTACAAGCATTTAGGCAATGTTTGAATTTCATATCTTTTTTTTTATTGTTGTCAGGCATTAGAGCTTATGAACAACTGGGCTACCGAGCCTTTGGCACACCAGGCAAGATGGCTGCCGGTATTGCAATCACCCTGCAGAACATTGGAGGTGAGACTTTGTCTAATGTCTCAAGAGACACAATGTATTGCTTTGTGACCTGTCAAGGGCACAGTACATACACCTCTGCAGAGAGAGTGACTGGACTTGTCTGGACTGGATAGATGGCAATTTCAGTCATTTACACTCTAGGAGGTCAATGTTCTGTTATTTTTTATTTCTTCATTATCACTGTAACCTTTACTCCCTGTTTCTTCAGTGTTGTAATCAGGCTGCAGTCTATTTTAACACAAATAATTTGACAGTCCATTACAGTCCATTAGCTATTTAGTATAATTTAGCATAATTAATCACGACATTTATATATAAATTTACATTTATATATAAATCATATCATGTGCTTATTATTATTATTATTATTATTATTATTATTATATGTAACCCTGGATGACAAAACCAGTCTTAAGTAGCACGGGTATATTTGTAGCAATAGCCAAAAATATATTGTATACATTTTCTTTTATGCCAAAAATCATTAGGATATTAAGTAAAGAGCATGTTCCATAAAAATATGTAGTAAATTTCCTACCATAAATATATCAAAACTTAATTAGTAATATGCATTGCTAAGAACTTCATTTGGACAACTTTAAAGGTGATTTTCTCAATATTTAGATTTTTTTGCACTCTCAGAATCTTTCAGATTATTTATAAATCTCAATTTCAATAAATTGACCCTTATGACTGGTCCAGGGTCACATATGTGACCCTGGACCACAAAACCAGTCATAAGGTTAAATTTGACAAAACTGAGATTTATACATCATATGAAAGCTCCATAAATAAGCTTTCTATTGATGTATGGTTTGTTATGATAGCAGGGCTCGACATTAAGGCTTGTCCGCTTGTCCGGGACAAGTGGATTTTTTTGTAGGACAAGTGGAAGAGAAAATTGGTTGTCCGACTGGACAAGTTAAATTTCAAACAAAATAAAATGCCATGTTTATTAACGTTATATGCCGTTAACGACAGAGCAGAACGTGCAGCGCAAACACCGAGCGGAATATTGAACAGAGAGCGCAGCGCGCCGACACACACACACACACACACACACACACACACACACACACGGTTACTGTACGTTCACACCGCCGCCGACTTGAGCTGCAAAGAAGCTCTGGCCGCCCCGTTAAGAACTCTTGTCAAAAAGTACGAGGAAGCTTGTTGACGCTTTGGCTGCTCTGACGTAGCAGCATTCTCTCTCCAGGTAGCGCGGCTCTCAATTTTTCAATTCAATTCATATTGCTTTATTGGCATGACATACTTGGATACATATTGCCAAAGCATTCTATACATCAGAATAGAATCAAAACAAAATTACATATAATATACATCCAT
The DNA here is from genome assembly GCF_049309525.1 of Garra rufa. NCBI lineage: Eukaryota > Metazoa > Chordata > Actinopteri > Cypriniformes > Cyprinidae > Garra > Garra rufa. The sequence goes on along the minus strand of NC_133380.1, from coordinate 10,265,904 downwards.
AAAAAATAAAAAATACATTCATATATATATTTATATAAACATTAATGGTTCTACTAATACAGATGTGTTCACTCTTTACTTCTTATTTTATGACATTTGTAAATATGTTGTGCTACCAAAGAGGAAGTAGGTCCTTCACCAAGTAGTATTTTTAATTTGTTGTTTTCATGGAGTGACTGGAACTCAGGAATAATCTGCTGTATTTGACTGTACAGTGAGTCTCTTAGGGATGCGTATTTGTCACAGTGGAGGAGAAAGTGTTCCTCTGTCTCAACTGCTCCTGATCTACATTCGTTACAGATTCGCTCTTCTTTAGGTAACCATGTCTTTTTATGCCGTCCTCTTTCTATGGCTAGCTGGTGGTCACTCAGTCTGTATTTGGTCAGTAAATGTCTGTGTGTTATATTCCTGACTGAGACCAGATACTCAGCTAGACTGTACTCTCTGTTGAGTTTCACATAACATTGGAGACGACTTTGGTCTTTGGTCTGTTCTTTCCAATGTTGTATGTATGTCTCCTTTTCTTCATTTAGAATTTCTTTGATTCTTCCATGTTTCTCAAGTTTGGTGATATTGAGTGCCTTGTTAGTCAGATTGGACACCATTACACAAAGATGACTTTTTTGAGCACACATTTTTTGTGTTTTTAGTGCTTTAACATGAAGAGAATCCTCAGAACTAGAGTTTAAGTGGATCCAAAACTTTAAAACTCTTTTTTTAATGATTAGATTTAGGGGAAGACGGCCTAGCTCAGCTCTGCAGGCGTTATTAGGTGTGTTTCTGTGGACGTGAAGGATACTTCTGCAGAACTCTACATGCAGAACTTCTAAAGGGTGTTTGTGCCAATCTTTATGGCTGTAGTTACTCGCTGGGCCCCAGATCTCGCTTCCATACAGGGCAATAGGCAGTATGACACTATCGAAAATCTTTGTCCAAATTCTGATGGGGATATTTATTTTGAATAATTTTGTTCGTATGGCATGCAGTGCTCTGCGGGCTTTTACAAGTAATGTTTTTATTGCCACATTGAAATTTCCTGTGGGAGTTAAAACTAGACCAAGATAGCTGTATTGTAAAACATGTTGTAGAGTAGTGTTGTTTAAAGTAAATATATGTTTATGTTCTAGATTTCTGGGTTTTTTCTGAAATATCATAATCTTAGTTTTTTGGATGTTGACTTCTAAGGTCCAATCATGGCAGAATTTAGTTAAAATGTCAAGGTTGTTCTGGAGACCTTCAGGTGTTTTAGATAAAATTAGCAAGTCATCTGCATATAATAAATATTTGACTTCTGTGTCAAATAATTGTAGTCCAGGGCTGTTTGATTGGTCCAGTAGATCTGCCAGTTCATTGATATATATGTTAAATAAAGTCGGGCTGAGGCAGCAGCCCTGTCTTACTCCTCGCTGTTGAGAAAAATAATCAGTCCTTTGCTGTCCAATTTTTACTGCACATTTATTTTGGTTATACATGTTTTTAATTAAGTCATATATTTTACCCCCTATGCCACTTTGAATGATTTTATAAAACAGTCCATTATGCCAAATGGAGTCAAAAGCCTTCTTAAAATCTACGAAGCATGCGTATATTTTTCCATCTTTCTTTTGGTGTACATGTTCATTTATTAATGTGTGTAGTGTGTGGATATGGTCAGTGGTTCGATGTTTAGGAAGGAAGCCAATTTGAGATTTGCTGATGACATTGCTCTCTCTCTCTCTCTCTCTCTCTCTCTCGAAATTGCGATAAATTAATCTGTGCGACCTCAAATTATATTTGGAAGCATTTGTGCGAGTGAGAGAAATGAGTGTGGTGCGACTCGGTTTCAAAACTGTCGCTAGCCTAACTACTGACTAGTAGTACAAGACTAAAAGTCTTGATTAACGTATAAGTTTAAGAGACGGAAAGACGATCGCGATAGGTTTGGATAAATCTTCAAAAAGGCAATGATGTCATTGAATAAATATGCACGCTGTACGTTTCAAAGTCAAAACGCTGCACGGATGTCTTCATATGAATGTATCTGACGGGAACAGACTGTCCTCAGAAATATGTTGTTTGCATTGTCATTTCATGTCTGATAAAACGGCGTTAGTACTGGTTTGTGTACAGCTGTTACTATGGAAACCGTAGTATTTCAGCGCTCCTAAAGCGCCCCCTCGTGACAAACAAATTAATTTTTATTTTCAATACATTTTTTCAGCTGTTTATGGTCAAATTAGGCTCAGAATTATCGATCCATGTGTAAGTGAGTGTGAAATAATTTAATTTGCCTTTTAAAAATCTAAACAATTAAGTAATACTAATGTTATATATCTTATATAAATAAGAAATTATATACTTGATTTATCCCTTTTAATGGTATAAAGGTTGAAATGCCATTGTATTAGATATTTTGTTTTTTGTGTCTGTATCTGAATTATAAATCATGTAATTTTATGGCTTAATATTCTACCGTACATTGTCCAACCCCACTCATACTGTTCATTTAACTTGTGCAGCTCTTAAAAAAAAAGGGTCATAAATTGCCTTAAATTGATATTTTAAAATTCTGCAGCTACACTAAATAGTGAAATAAAATTCTTTCCTTGATATTTGTTTATATTTGTGTATTGAAAACATTTTTGATTGACATTTAGACTCCTATCTGATTTTCTATATTTTTAAAAAATGTCTTTTTTTAATTTGGGCTAGTTAAATTAATTTTTGGGCTATCAAATTCTGATGAGTACCTGCCCGAAGGGCTACCAGAGATTTTGACATTTTGCGAGCCCTGAGCCGTCAATCATTCCCTGTCACTGAAACTGCGCTCCGCTTAACTTAGAACCGGACGTTTTTTTTTCTCTCTCTCTCTCTCTCTCAACCAAACCCTGTTCCGGCGTTGCACAAACTGCAATTAGGGGTGTGTGAAATGACGATTTTATTTTTATTGTGGACAATTAAAAGGTTTCCACAATCTGCTTTTGAAGAAATATAGTATATTTCGTGCTACAGCGCACATTCTGTCAGATACAATTCTGCCGCCTCCGTGTCAATATACTGTACAACGCGGCTCAGATAGCACATGTACGTCTGCAAGATGTCTGATAAAGATCTCTTGATCTGGAAAGCATCTGCTGTGTACAAACATCTGGCAGGCGTCTGTCAGATGTCAGTTAATCAGAATCGGCCATGAAGAATCAAGATCGGTGCATAACTAAAAAGAAATTGGGTGCTCCTACATTTTTTGGGATGCTCCTAACTTTATAAAGTTGGGAGCACCAGTGCTATCAAGTAAAAAAGTTAATTTCGAGCCCTGCCTTACACCAACAGCACCATATGAGTTCAAACGGGAACGAAAATTTGTAACCAAATGGAAAGATGAATTCGACTGGTTTATTTATGAAGACGGAGAAATGTTCTGTGGCGTCTGTCGGATAGATAGTTTTATTTTTTTTCACCAAGAGTCACCACTACATCTGGTGATACACTGTGCACATCAGCGTGCAAAGTATTACTTTGTATTATACTATGAGTCTGGAGATCCTTCTACTGTTCCTTTCTACTTCTACTTCTACGTTCCTTTCTACTGTTTCAACTGAATTGTATTAATATTGATAGTGTTTGGATGCTTTCAATGAATTCTGCATTAGCAAAACAAAACAAAAAAAAAATGATATTATAAATCTTTACCCGGACAAGTGACTTTTGTGCATGGACAAGTGAAACATAAATTTACTTGTCCGAAGGACAAGTGCCTCAAAAAGTTAATGTCAAGCCCTGCGATAGGACAAAAAAGATACATCTATTTGAAATCAGAAATCTGAGGATGCAAAAAAATCAAAAAGACTGAGAAAATCACCTTTAAAGTTGTCCAAATTAGGTTCTTAACAATGCATATTACAATTCAAAAATTACATTTTGATATGTTTACAGTAGGAATTTTACAAAAAATCTTCATGGAACATGAACTTTACTTAATTTCTTAATGATTTTTGGCATAAAAGAAAAATCAAAAAAATTGACCCATGCAATGTATTTTTGGCTATTGCTACAAATATACCCCAGCGACTTAAGACTGGTTTTGTGGTCCAGGGTCACATATGTGAAATAAGTCAGAATGCATGTGAAAAATGTCGGTTTTAACAAAAATGTGTTCCTTAAGCCCTCGTTTAGCAATCCGAATAATAATTAAACAGCCAAAATAATTTTTATTTGTATGTTTTCTGAGAGACTATTTGTTATATTTCTTACATTTGTTCTACTGTTTTTATAACAGTAAGATATAACAAAGATTAATATAGTAATTAATATTAGGAAAGGAAGTGGAGGAAGCAGTGCAACATTGCTAGGTGATTTCGCTTTGGAACCTTCAGAAAACTTTGACTTGATTTTTCTCAGAACTGACATTTGCTGACTTTGTATTCATATGTCATTGTCATAGGTCTTTTAATGGAGAATAATTCTATCTAGGCCAAATATTGTCCTATCCTAAGACACCATACGTCAATATAAAGCTCATTTATTCATCTTTCAGATTATGTATGAATCTCTATTTCAATAAATTGACCCTTATGACTGGTCCAGGGTCACATATGTGACCCAGGCTGGCAAGATGAGTCAGAATATGCACAGGCTAATTTTAAGTGCCCAGTACTCTAAATAGTAATTAAACATCCAAAATAATTTTTATTTGTATGTTTTCTGAGAGCCCGCTGACCAACATGTGAATCGCATACATACAATAAAGGCGCTTCCGCCAATGAGATCCCAATACATACACATACTGTATGCACAGAATTACAGTATTTAAGTGGGCTATTCACGCAAACATAATCTGTTATGTCTTCAGTTAAATTGGGGGGAAAACATTATATTAGATCAGAAGGTTCATTATATTATATCAGTGCAGTATTGATAAATAGGTCGTCTGTCTCATTAATGTTAATCTAACAATAAAAAAAAGAACGCTGCTCTTGGTTGAACTGCTTTTGCAGTTTTAATAATCAGTTTATTAGTAATGAACACACTGAAGTGATTTTTACTTTTGATTATTTGTTCTTCCTACTTGAATGCTTTTGTTTAGATATAAAATGAATGCATTATTTGTTATATTTCTTACATGTGTTTTGCATCTTTTTTTAATAACTAAGATAAAAATGGCTGTATTGTGATTATTAATATAATAATTTATATTGGAGGAAGTGGAGGAAACAATGCAACATTGCTAGGTGATTTTGCTTTGGAACCTTCAGAAAACTTTAACTTGATTTTTCTCAGAACTGACTTTGTATTCATATCTTTTTGAAAGTCTTTTAAGGGAGAATGTACTGTAAAAATAAAGATAGCTCATTATTGTGACTTATTTTGCCAGCACACGTCACATATAAATATAAAAAATAAAAAAGTAAATTATTTTTATAGATTTAATCACAGATGTAATTAATAAATATAAAGTAATTAAAGAATTAGTTCACCCAAAAATGAAAAAATTCTGTCATTAATTACTCACCATCATGTTGTTTCAAACCCGGAAGACCATCGTTCATCTTCAGAACACAAATTAAGATGCTTTTGTTGAAATCCAAGAGCTTTCTGACCCTGCATAGACAGCAGTGCAACTGACAAGTTCAAGGCCAAGAAACGTAGTAAGGACATCATTAAAATACTCCATGTGACATCAGTGGTTCAACCGTAATGTTATAAAGATACGAGAATACTTTCTGTGTGAAAATAAAACAAAAATAATGATTTTATTTCTCTTTTGTGTCAGTCTTCAATGCTTGTTCACGAGAGTACCACAAAGCACGCAAGTTTTATAATAAGCCTGCGTTATATAATAAAGTTGTTATTTTTGTTTTCTTTGCACACAAAAAGGTTAAACCACTAATGTCACAAGGACTATTTTAATGATGTCCTTACTACCTTTCTGGGCCTTGAACGTGTCAGTTGCGTTGCTGTCTATGCAGGGTCAGAAAGCTCTCGGATTTCATCAAAAATATCTTAATTTGTGTTTTGAAAATCAACGAATGTCTAATTGGTTTGGAACGACATGAGAGTGAGTAAATAATTCCTTTAAATGTATATTTTTTTCTTTTATATTGCTTTACCTTTCTGTTAATTTTTGTTGTTTTGAAAGAGCTTTAGTGTACAGTGATGGAAAAAGACCCTGAGCTGGTTGGCGTTTGGTCCATGTTTATAAAAACTAAATATAGAACTGATTCTCTTCTTTACTGTGACATTTGCTTCAGGGATAATAACACAATCCCCTGGAGTGGACGAATACGTCCTGGATTAGATTGTTTACTGTATATGTGTGTGTGTGTCTGTGTGTGTCAGTGTGTGTTTATGAATCTCACAGTCATCCTCTCTCTCTCTTTCTCTTCTCACAGCCATGTCCAGCTACTTGTACATAGTAAAGTATGAGTTTCCATTGGTTATCCAGGCTTTTCTCAAGGTGGATAATCCATCAGGGTGAGTACACATGTCTGTGTGTGTTTAAAGTTGTGTTTTAGTTCTCAGAAAGTAACAAATACATCATCTTGTTTCCACTGTTGGAAAGACTTTATTACCACATGACCCGTTTTAAGCATGTAAAGGTATCAGCACGCAGAAAGACAAATAAAACATGAGATCTGTTTAATGTATTCAATTGTTTCTATTAGATGACAGTGACATTAAATGGAAATAAAGTCTCCCCCAGTAATGTGTACACTGCAAAAAAATGCTTTTCTTACTTAGATGTTTTGTCTTGTTTTCAGTCCAAATATTTGTCAAAATAGTATCATTTACAAAAGAGTTTTTGCTTAGAACAAGCAAAATAATCTACTAATGGGGTAAGCAAAAAAATCTTATTTCAAACAGAAAACAAGATTATTTTTCTTACCCCATTGGCAGATTATTTTGCTTGTTTCAAGCAAAAACATACCTAATTTTGACTTGTTTTTTCTGAAAACAAGAAAATAATTTTTACTCTAGAAAATCCTTCTTGATTTAAGAATTTTTATATATTTTGGCTGGAAACAAGACAAAAAATCTAAGTAAGAAAAGCATTTTTTGCAGTGTATTTTCTTGTTTTCAGAAAAAATCTAGTCAAAATTAAGTGAGTTTTTGCTTAGAACAAGCTAAATAATCTGCCAATGGGGTAAGCAAGAAAATCTTATTTCAAACAGAAAACAAGATATTTTTTTTACCCCATTGGCAGATTATTTTGCTTGTTTCAAGCAAAAACGCACCTAATTTTGACTTTTTTTTTTTTTTTCTGAAAACAAGTAAATAATTACTCGTCTAGAAGATCCTTCTTGATTTAAGAATTTTAAGATATTTTGACTGGAACAGGACAAAAAATCTAAGTAAGAAAAGCATTTTTTGCAGTGTATTTTCTTGTTTTCAGAAAAACTCTAGTCAAAATTAAGTGAGTTTTTGCTTAGAACAAGCTAAATAATCTGCTAATAGGGTAAGCAAAAAAATCTTATTTCAAACAGAAAACAAGAATATTTTTCTTACCCCTTTGGCAGATTATTTTGCTTGTTTCAAGCAAAAACGCACCTAATTTTGACTTTTTTTTTTTTTTTCTGAAAACAAGTAAATAATTACTCGTCTAGAAGATCCTTCTTGATTTAAGAATTTTAAGATATTTTGACTGGAACAGGACAAAAAATCTAAGTAAGAAAAGCATTTTTTGCAGTGTATTTTCTTGTTTTCAGAAAAAGCAAGTCAAAATTAAATGGGTTTTTGATTAGAACAAGCAAAATAATCTGCCAATGGGGTAAACAAAAAAATCTTATTTCAAACAGAAAACAAGATTATTTTTCTTACCCCATTGGCAGATTATTTTGCTTGTTTCAAGCAAAACGCACCTAATTTTGACTTGTTTTTTTCTGAAAACAAGTAAATAATTACTCATCTAGAAGATCCTTCTTGATTCAAGAATTTTTCAATATTTTGGCTGGAAACAAGACAAAAAATCTAATTAAGAAAACCATTTTTCGCAGTGTATTTTCTTGTTTTCAGAAAAAGCAAGTCAAAATTAAATGGGTTTTTGATTAGAACAAGCAAAATAATCTGCCAATGGGGTAAGCAAAAAAATCTTATTTCAAACAGAAAACAAGATTATTTTTCTTACACCATTGGCAGATTATTTTGCCTGTTTCAAGCAAAAACGCACCTAATTTTGACTTGTTTTTTCTGAAAACAAGAAAATTCTTGATTTGAGAATTTTTCGATATTTTGGCTGGGAACAAGACAAAAAAATCTAAGTAAGAAAAGCATTTTTTGCAGTGTAGAGGTTTTTACAGAATGCATTAAAACTGTAATAGTGTGAAATATTTGTACAATTTAAAAGATCTGTTTTCTATTTGAATATATTTGAAAATGTAATTTATTCCTTTGATGACAAAGCTGAAAATTCAGCAGCGATGTTATATGATTACTAAAAGATCATGTGACACTAAAGACTGGTGTAATGGCTTCTGAAAATTCAGCTTTGCCTTCACAGGAATAAAATACATTTGAAAATATATTCAAATAAAACAGTTCCTTCTAAACTGTAATAATATTTCACAATATTACAGTTTTTTTTTTACTACACTTTTAATCAAATAAATGCAGCCTTGATGAGCATAAGAGCCTTAAATAATAAATTAATTATTCCAAAACTTTTGACCAGTAGTATAATTTTTAGATATTTTGGCTGGAAACAAGACAAAAAGTAGGAAACAATTTAAAACAATTTACAATTTAAAAGATCTGTTTTCTATTTGAATATATTTGAAAATGTAATTTATTCCTGTGATGACAAAGCTGAAAATTCAGCTTTGCCTTCACAGGAATAAATTACATTTTCAAATATATTCAAATAAAACAGTTTCTTCTAAACTGTAATAATATTTCACAATATTACTGTTTTTACTACACTTTTAATCAAATAAATGCAGCCTTGATGAGCAAAAGAGACTTAAAAATTACATTAAAATAAATTATTTCTTCCAAACTCTGGACCAGTAGTGTATGCGAAACAAAACTCAGAGCTCCATGACAGCAGTAAAAATGCCCTTTACACAGATAAATGGTAAAAGAAAGAGAGACAGAGAGCAGTGTGTAGGCATGTCTATGCTGAAAAGCCAAAGGTGAAAAGGTTCTTTGATTAGTGGAGACTGTAAAAATAGCTCTTTCAATGGCATTTGGTTTTCTTTTTGCGAAATACCAGCCTTTCATTGTGGGCATGAGGGTGTTAATGCTAGCAACCACATCAGTTTGGCCCCTGGCAACGATTACTGCCAATTTGTGTCTGTGTGTGAGCTGTGCAGTTTCTCTCAGATCAATAGGTCCCTGAGGATTTCTGAGTCACCCAGTAAAATCCACCAGCGCAATTGTGAGAAAATGTGTGCGTGTTAGAGGAGAACTATGATAGATGGACTAGATCTGATGAGAACCGGTTTGTGTGCGTGTGAAGGTCGGATCTCTCCTGACTATAACACTCGGTTGCCCGGCCAAGGAGATGTGTGTGTATGTGTGTGTGACGGTCCGTGACGCAAGCCGATTGCAGATGCGATGACTGGAGCTCGGCCTGACAGAAGGCCTGTGCGCACACTCTGGAGGACACCTCAAAAACTCCACGGAAACGACCTTTGGCTGCCTCATTTGAATTCCTCACCTCTCTAGGCGAGCAGGGGAGGATCACGACGCAGTAAACAGTGACTATTCATTTTGGTTTTAGCAGGCAGTGCCCATGAATCTACATGTGTGACAGTCTGTAAATTAACACCAGTAGGAAAGTTTTAGAAAATGACCTTAGGCATTGTAGACACTGAGGATAAACATGTCAGCCAGCAAGACTAAATATGTCAAAAAATGTGATTATACACTACCAGTCAAATGTTTTTTTGACTGGCACATTAATATTTTTTAAAGAAGTCTCTTCTGCTCACCAGGCATGCATTTAAGAAAGCAAGCAAAACTGAAATATTTTTACTATTTAAAATAATTGTTTTCTATTTGAATATATTTTAAAATGTAATTTATTCCTGTGATGTTGTCACGATGCAGGCAGGAACACACGAACAACGACGTAAATAAAAGACGTATATTTAATAAATCCAACGGAATACAGGCAGACACAGGAACACCAGGGGAAAACATCCATATAACATTAAAGACCGACAAGAGTACTGGGAAAACACACACCTTAAATAGACTAATTACAAACACAGGTGCAGACAATAAGGGAGAAACCAAAAACACTCAGAACTGCGGGGGAAAATGGGAAAAACCAACAAGAAAGTCCGGGGGTGTGACAGATGTAAAGCTGAATTTTCAGCATCATTACTCCAGTCTTCAGTGTCACATGATCTTTTAGAAATCATTTTAATTTCCTGATTTAATGATTAAGAAACATTTTGTATTATTATCAATGGTAAAAACAGTTGTGCTGCTTAATATTTTTTTTCAGGATTCTTTGATTAATAGAAATTTGAAAAGAACAGCATTTATTTAGAATAGAAATCTTATTTAATATTATAAATGACTTTACTGTTTAATGCATCCTTACTGAATGAAAGTATAAAAACAACCTTTTGAACTATAGAAATAAATATAAAGAAACAATATGATCAATAAGGCAACATATGTTTTTCCATAATTTTAAATCATCAAAATAATTGAATCCATTTCAGTTTAATTTTCAAGTTACACTACCAGTCAAAAGATTTTTTATGTTTTTAAAAACGTCTTTTCTGCTCACCAAGCCTGCATTTATTTGATTCAAAGAATTTTGAAATATTTTTACTATTTTTTTACTCTGTTTTCTGTTTGAATACATTTTTAAATGTAATTTATTCCTGTGATTTCAAAGCTGATTTTTTTTTTAGGAATTTAAAGCGTCCTTGCTAAATAAAAGTATTCATTTCTAGAATTTCTTTCCCCAAAAAACTGAATGTTTTTGAATGCTATAGTGTATAATGTTACAAAAGCTTATTATTTCAGACTGGAGTAATGATGCTTAAAATTTAGCTTTGATCACAGTAATAAATGGCATTTTAAAATATATTCAAATAGAAAACAGTTATTTTAAATAGTAAATATATTTGAGAATTTTACTGTTTTTTTCTGTACTTTGGATCAAATAAATGCAGGCTTGGTGAGCAGAAAAGACTTCTTTAAAAAAAAATAATTTCACAGTTCAAAAACTTTTGACTGGTAGTGTATGTGATATTTAACTAGACAAGTTTTGAAAAGTTGAAATGACTTCTTTCCAATTAGATTATGTTAGGATATTTATGTTAGCAACTGGAACACTTTTTTAACAGCAATGCAGATAAAAGACGGAAAGCTGTTGCATGTGTAAAAGCAGCTATTTTCTTTTTATCCTGTCTTACTCTTTGGCAAAGCCACAATTTGTACGCTGTATTTTAAGCCACTTTGGTAAGAAAGTTGGTTAAGTGCGTGCATGTAAATGTGCCCATTTGTTCTGCACCCAGACATGTCCTCATCCAGACTAGACACGGAGGGGTGAGTGGGGTGCAGAACTGTTGAGAGAAAGTTAGTGTTCAGGCAAGTGTTGGCAAGCCTTTCAATGGCTGACTCACACTACTGCCCATGTGAAACTCCTGTGGCAGAGAATGAACATCTAAGCCAACCAGTACCAGAGTCTAGCACCATCTCCTCCAGTTTAGCTTGACCTCCTGAGATAACCTCACTGAGACCACAACATCTCAGCCTAATAAAATCCACACTCCACTAAACATCTTTGGCTTGATGGAGTTGCTCTATTGTCTCATATCAAGCTGAGTTTCCGGGCAAGGTACAGGCCGTCCTTAATAAGTCTCTCAGTCTTTGCTGTTCAGAGCTTCTTTGAGAGATGCCATGTTTTTGGTCTTAATGGGGAGCAGAATAACAAGATTAGCAGCTTTAGGACGAGTTAGAGAGAGAGGATTTCCTCTAAATTGGCCTGTGATTGAGCACAAGGGTTTGGGTCTAAAGAGCTGCTCAGTCACACATCATGAAACATTTAAAAGGAAGTGCACTGATCATCACTCCCCCAAAATAATCACCACCTCCCTGTCCTGGTGTTGTTCAGTAATGTGATTTACGCATTGCACTGTAAGCCATTCAAAGGACATACTGTAGTAAACAGTCGTTTATTATTATGAAAATGTAATGCATTTGTGATAATTAATAAGAGAACGCCTGTCTTCATATGAAAATGCACTAGGGATATGTTAAATGGGTCAATATTTGTTAAAGCAGTAAGCCACTGCAAGCCATAAAGTGGTTTCGTTACAATTAATGGTTGCTTTTTGGCCTGAACTCCCTTAAAGGAGAAGTTCACCTCAGGAGTGATAATTTCCTGATAATTTACTCACCCTCATGTCATCCAAAATGTTCATGTCTCTCTTTCTTTAGTCCCAAAGAAATTACGTTTTTTTAAGAAAAACATTCCAGAATTTTTCTCTATATAATGGGCTTCAATGGTGGCCAACGGGTTGAAGGTCCAAATTGCAGTTTCAATGCAGCTTAAAAGGGCTCCACACGATCCCAGCCGAGGAATAAGAGTGTTATCTAGCGAAAGAATCAGTCATTTTCTGAAAAAAGACAAAATTCTATTCCTTTCAGCCACAAATGAGTTGGAAAAGCAGGGCGAAAAAACTCAATCTCATTTTCTCCTACAGCTTTAAAATCATCCAACATCGTTGTTTTATCTTTGTTTGTAAAGGGCGTTTGACTTTCTTTGCATGATCGCTTTCTAAATACTGATTCGGTACTTCTGCCTAGGTCACGTGTGTGATTACGTAATGCGTGAGGTCAAATTAGTGCAAGACGAGCGTTTGTGGTTAAAAAGTATATACATTTGTATTTTTTGTAGAAAATGACCGATCGTTTTGTTAGATAAGACCCTTGTTCTTCGTCTAGGATCATGTAGAGCCCTTTGAAGCTGCACTGAAATTGCACTTTGGACCTTCAACCTGTTGGCCACCATTGAAGTCCACTATATGGAGAAAAATCCTGGAATGTTTTCCTCTAAAAACGTAATTTCTTTTCGACTGAAGAAAGACATGAATATATTGGATGACATTGGGATTAGTAAATTATATTTTCATTCTGGAAGTGAATTTCTCCTTTAAGCATGGTCACAAAATCACTGTAACAGAGCACAGATTGTATTTATAAAACAGCAGCAACAGCAATATGATTAAAAAAACCGAAATGTTCTGTGAATAAAATGCATTAGTATTAATAAACAATTCTTCCATAAAAGATGCTAGTAAAACAATGAATAGTTGTAAGAATCAGCGTTATTTTTGTATTTTGTATATTGTATTTATTCATATTTTGGATTAGCTGTTATTTTTATATTTTCTGTTTTCATCTTGCAAATTTTTGTTTAAGGTTTAGTAATTTTGTTCTGAGTTTTTGTCATTTTTATTTTTTCCCCCTTCATTTTTCTATTTAGCTTTATTTTTATTTTGGTTTTGGGTTTAGTAGTACCTCTTAAACTTATTTTAGTTCGTTGCCAAAGAAACATTTCTAATTCTTAAGGTTTTTTTTTTTTTTTGGTCATTTATTTTAGTTTTATTTCAATTAACAAAAAATCGGTTTAACCATTTTAGTTTTAGGTTACGATAATGCTGGAAATAATAATATCTGACCCTCATTTTTATCTGACATAAATATACAAATGGAATGAAAAGTCTCCTTTTTTTTTACCATTTTGTTAATTTTAATGTTTTGTTGTAATGTTCCATTGTCATACAATAGAAACAAATACAATTCTTATCGTCTTTCTCACTGTTTTAAATACATTTTCCAAACTGATCTCATGATGAAAAAAAAATTTTTTTTAACCTGATCTCATGACTAAATCTGAAACTTTTTTGCAAGACGTGAAATATGTACTGCCATGTACAAGTTTTGGGACATATTTGATGTGGAATGTCCAACGATTACAAGTGCAGCCTCTAGTGTTAATTTCTGTTGGAAGCTGCAGTCATATGTACTTATTGGTACGTATTTTGTATCTTGCGTAAAAGTTCCCACAGGTACGTTTTCGTCATGAGATCGAGTAAAAAAAAAATATTCACACGGAGTTATCGAATGTGGACGAAAGGTTGTTTTAAACCATTTGTAACTCAGTTTTGGTGTTTTTCTTTCTTCTGTGATTTGTTTGGCAGGGAGTGGTATTTAAACGGCAACTACCTGGTCGTCTTTGTATCGTGCACTGTCATCTTGCCACTGGCTTTAATGAAGCAACTCGGTAAGTGTTCTCAAACTTCTGATTATTATGTCTAATTGCACACCCCCCTTGTTCTGCTTACAACTTCCTGTCTGCATATTTAAATAATGTCAAATGTTAGCATTCATGTTTTATTGAATTGTAAGAGTATTAACCAGGTGTTGTGGGTAATTGTGTTTCAGGGTACCTGGGCTACACCAGCGGTTTCTCTCTCAGCTGTATGGTCTTCTTCCTTATTTCGGTATGTTTGTTACTCTCATAATTGGAAAAGTTCACCTAAAAATGAAAACGGTTTGTTCTAAATGATTCGTTCAATACTCTGATGCATTCAAAACTCCATTAATGTGTGTTGCTCAGCAAATTTCAATTCTAGCATGGCTTTGTGTGGAACTACACTACCAGTCAAAAGTTTTTGAACAGTGAGATTTTTTTTGCATTTATTTCATCCAAAGTACAGGAAAAAAACTGTCAAATTTTGAAATATTCTTACTATTTAAAAAAAAGTTTTCTGTTTAAATATATTTTAAAATGTAATTTATTCCAGTGATTTTAAAGCTGCATTTTTAGCATCATTATTTCAGACACATGATCCTTCAGAAATCATTCTAATATTCTGATTTGCTGCAAAAAAACATGTATTATTATTAATATGTTGAAAACAGCTGAGTAGAATGTTTTTAGGTTTCTTTAATGAATAGGAAGTTCAAAAAAAAAACAAAGTTCATCTGAAATAGAAATCTTTTGTAACATTATAAATGTCTTTATCATCACTTTTGATCAACTTAAAGCATCCTTGATAAAGTAAAGTAAAATATTAATTTCTATAACCCCACTTCTCCCCCAAAAAATCTACTGATTTCAAACTTTTGAATGGTACATTGTATAATGTTACAAAAGCTTTTTATTTCAGATAAACGCTGATGTTTGGATCTTTCTATTCATCAAACAATCCTGATAAAAATGTAGCTTTGATCACAGGAATAAATTGCATTTTAAAATATATTCAAATAGAAAACATTTATTTTAAATAGTTCACAATTTTACTGTTTTGCTGTACTTTGGATCAAATAAATGCAGGCCTGGTGAGCAGAAGAGACTTCTTTAAAAAACATTAAAATCCTACTGTTCAAAAACTTTTGACTGGTAGTGTATTTTCGTTGGTGGAGCAACAACTGACAAAGTAACTGTCAATATTGTGTCTAAAATGTAAGTTGCTCAATATTACCTTCTTCCTTATATAACTGTTGTATAATAATCTGAACAAAATCACTCATGATTGTGCAATATTGCTGAAATTCATGTTGTTTTGTGTTCCACCAAAGACGTCATTCAGATTTGAAAGAACATGAGCAAGTAAATGATGACAGAACTTTCATTTTTGTGTGAACTCTCCCTTTAGATACATTTCATTGAGTTGCCATGTGCTGCTTAGTATTCCTATCACGAAGCAGTAGTCTGCTATTTTGAAATTTGTCTTTGAATAATGTGCTGAGAGCGTGAAAATTAATATTTAATCTTGATACAGTTCCAATTAGCAGTTTATAAATCTTCTAGTAGACTGGGGGATTTGGGGATGTGCTTATGTTTTCCACCAGCAGGATCAGCGTGTGATGTTGTGTGAGAGTGTCTTGTATTTTTAGAGTGGGGTTGTGTTTGGTGCACCTCACTGACCTACTTTTGGAGGGCAGCTTTAATCTTTGCACACGGCTCTCGCTCTCTCTGTCCTCATGTTGGTGTGTGAGTGTGGCATTGGCTTTGTCACATCTTCAAGCTGGATTTATTAAACCATCCAGTTTTTACACCTTGGTCCTGTCTGAATACGATAACATTGCCTTCTTTCTTCTTCTCTTGAGTCATCATCCCTGCTGTGAAAAAGAAACCAAAGAAAAGAAACAATGGCAACAGAGCCACCTCAGAATAGTCTCTCTCTCATCTGACTGGTTATGTGACACTGAATAACATTATAAAGCAGTGATGTGTGCCTTTCAAGATTAAGGGTCATACCATGAGGAACCATGTTTAAACAACAGCAAAACAGTATAATATATAAGGGGAATTTGAGGGGAACTTTTGTTCATTTTGATGACATTTTTGCCACAAGCCCTCGTTAATTTCTGACCCTGGCTTGATGTAATTTTCAGAACTCCTAAATCTTTTAAAACTAAGCAGTAAACAAATGACTACCTACATTTATAACAATACATATTTGACGTCTTGGCATATAAAATAATAGTCAGAAAAATCTACTTTCTTTTTAAAATGGACGTTTTTTTGTAACTTTTAGTCTAAATATTTTTAAAAAGTTTTTTTTTTAATACATCAGGCTTTTATGGCTCATATAGTATGATATCGGAGAATATGGAGCTCAACACAAAGAGGAAAAAACAAACCACTAACATAAAATACATATAAATATCAGTTTTATCAGTAATATGTCTTAGTAAGATGATATTTGAATGCTTAGTTTTATGAGCATACAAAGATCTTTAGGGTTTTTTTTTAATGTGGGGCAAAACATAATGCAATGTAATACGATGATTATTGAGAGATAAACAAATAAAAGTTTCCCAAAAGCCTGATGTATCATATTTGATACTCTCATTTCAACATTAAAATTATATTATATGGATAATCGAATAAACCAAGGTTGATTCAATCCAGTAAGTGCTTATTTTGAAATATTACAAACAATATTGAATATATGCTTACATCAACATTACCAGTCAAAAGTTTTTGAACAGTAAGTTTTTTGTAATGTTTTTAAACAATTATTTTCTGCGCATAAAGCCTGAATTTATTTAATCTAAAGTACAGCAAAATCAGTAATATTGTGAAATATTTTTACTATTTAAAATATATTTTATATTTTATTATATATTTTAAAATGTAATTTATTCCTGTGATCAAAGCTACATTTTCCGCATCATTACTCCAGTCTTCAGTGTCACATGATCCTTCAGAAATAATTCTAGTATGCTGATTTGCTGTTCAAGAAACATTTATTATTATTATTATTATAACAGTTAAGTACATCTTTTTCAGGATTCTTTGATGAATATAAAGATCCAAAGATCAGCATTTATCTGAAATAAAAAGCTTTTGTAACATTATACACTATACCATTCAAAAGCTTGGAGTCAGGTATAATATTTTTTTTATTTTGGGAAAGAAAATGTAGAAATACTTAATACTTTTATTTAGCAAGGATGCTTTGTTTAAAATTGATAAAGACATTTAGAATGTTACAAAAGTTTTTTATTTTAGATAAATGCGGTTTTGAATTTTCTATACATCAAAGAAACCTGAAAAAATTCTACTCTGTTTTCAACATAATAATAATAATAATAATAATAATTAAAAAAAAATTAAGCAGCAAATTGGAATATTAGAATGATTTATGAAGGGTCATGTGAAAAATCAGCTTTGAAATCATATAAATAAATTACATTTTAAAATATATTCAAATAGAAAGCAGTTATTTTAAATAGTAAAAATATTACAAAATTGTACTGTTTTTGGTGTACTTTGGATCAAATAAATGCAAGCTTGGTGAGCAGAAGAATCTTACTGTTCAAAAACTTTTGACTGGTAGTGTACTTCATAAAAATGTGTTTTTACACCAAAAAGACACCAAAACCGAAATGGGACATTTTTAGAATTATACTAAAAAAAGTACAAAAGATCAAATCTCAGTCAGAAATCAGAAGGCATGTACAATAGTAGACTGTAATAGGCTTTTTATGATTAAAAAACATGTCCCGTATAATTATGAGGGATATAAAGCAAGTTTGAAATTGTCATGAAAAAAAGATTGCGAATACCTATAAGTGGAGCCTAAGGGGAAAAATGATTAAACAATGACATGAACCTGTAAAATCAAATAGCAAGCTCAGCACAACCTATGCAATATGCAAGACTTGTTAATTACTCAATCTCTCGTTTTCCCTCCAGGTGATCTATAAGAAGTTCCAGGTGAAATGTCCTTTCGAAGACTTTTCCCATAACAGGACAGTGTTGGGCTTTAACACCAGTGTGGCGGCTGACCCCGGAGGAGTGGAGATGACCCATGAGGCTGACCCTGCCTGCACTCCCCGCCTCTTTAACCTCAACTCACAGGTATATGATATGTATATGAATAACTAATGAATACTTAAGAATATGAATGTACTAAAATCAGGCTGTGACATTGTGAGTCATGTGTAGAATACTATAAGCCAAATCAAATGACACATACTTTGTTTTCCAATAAACCACTGCATGACTCGCATATATTTGGTCTTAAGTAGCCATTTACATATCAGTTTTCAAACTGCATGAATGAAACTTTGTATTTTTCCCTTAATACGTCCTTTACTGCCAGACTGATAAATGTGAAAGTCTGTAGTCAGGAGTCTTCAGCTCAGTCCAGGACCGGCATTTTAAATGAGCCCAGGCATGAGCTCCGTCCAAGTCTGACTTAATCACAGCTACAATTAGCTCTCTGTAATGTGCTACAGTGTTTAATGGGCTTTAAAGTGTGGGGTTTGGGGTTTATGGTTGCCGCTGTTGTATCCATGGTGACGTGACGTGGTCTGGTCTGTTTTTTAGACGGCCTACACGGTTCCCATCCTGGCGTTCGCGTTCGTGTGCCACCCCGAGGTGCTGCCAATTTACACCGAGCTGCGCAAGTAGGTGGCAATTTCTTTCGCAGGTCTCGAATCACAGATGAGTCACGTTGTGCATATGGATGCTATTGCACTGTGCGCGTTTGCCCATCTGCTTCACTGTCCAGAAAGTTGTGGTTTAACCAGTCTGGAATGAACATATTTACTCACAGGCTTTCAAGGAATATTATGGGTTCAATACAAGTTAAGGCCGACCGACAGTACCTGTGGTATACTTTTTCATAATATTCATTAAAAAAAGCAAATCTTGATTATGGTGAGGCACTTCCAATGAAAGTAAATGGGGAATGATCTGCTAAAATGAGTGCTGTCAAATCGATTAATCGCGATTAATCGCATTCAAAATAAAAGTTTGTGTATACATAACATAGTTAGTCAAAAGTTTACATACACCTTGCAGAATCTGCAAAATGTTAATCATTTTACCAAAATAAGAGAGATCATATGAAATGCATGTTATTTTTTATTTAGTACTGACCTGAAGAAGATTCACGAAAAAAATGTTTACATATAGTCCATGAGAATAAATAATAGTTGAATTTAAAAAAAATTATTCTTAATACTGTGTTGTTACCTGAATGATCCACAAGAGAAACTTTTAAATTGTAATAATATTTCATAATATTATTGTTTTTCTGTATTTTAAATAAATGTAGACTTGGTGAGCATAAGAGACTTCTTTTAAAACATTTAAAGCCTTATTGACTTAACTTTTAAACAGTTAGTGCCTCGATTTTTGCTTTTTTATAAGAAAACAAGTAACAAGTTAAAACAATTTTTGGTGGTAATCAACATTATGCCACAAAACCCATAGTATTTCTTTTAGTACATACAAAAACAGATTTTAAAATGACAAAATGGGCAATTAATATTAATATTTCTACCTTATAACCATATCACAGAGACTGAAATGTGTTTTCACTGCATGAAATGACATTTTGGGTATGAGTATGCATTAGTCTGTGACTATTTTTTTGTCATATCCTTATATTGTGATTTCAGCCCCACAAAAACAAAGATGCAACACGTCTCCAACATCTCCATTGGAGTCATGTACGTCATGTACCTCTTGGCTGCTCTTTTCGGATATCTGACCTTCATTGGTGAGGCCTATTATCATCATCACTCCTTACAATATTTGCATTCTTTCTTCATGCATTTAGTGATAGTTCCTCAACAAAGATAAAAAATGAGAGACAGCAACGCGTGGAAATAAAAATATTAGTCAGCTTGTAGGAAAATTATGAAACATACTAAGCCATAAATACAGTTGAGGTCAAAAGTTTATGTACACCTTGCCGAATCTGCTAAATTATTTTACCTAAATAGGAGGGATCATACAAAATGCATGTTATTTTTTTTATTTAGTACTGACCTGAGTAAGACATTTCACATAAAAGATGTTATGTTATGACATATAGTCCACAAGAGAAAATAACAGTTGAATTTATAAAAAAGACCCAGTTCAAAAGTTTACCCTTGATTCTTAAAACTGTGCTGTTACCTGAATGATCCACAGCTGTGTGTGTGTGTGTGTGTGTGTGTGTGTTTGTTTTTTTTAGTGATAGTTGTTCATGAGTCCCTTGTTTGTCCTGAACAGTTAAACTGCCTGCTGTTCTCAGATAAATCCTTCAGGGCCCACAAAATGTTTTGTTTTTTCAGCATTTCTGTGTATTTGAACCCTTACCAACCCTTACCAGGTTCAAACACTCACTGAATTAAGTCCCAGAAGACATAATTTAACGTATTATGTCTTCTGGGAACCTTCTGTAGCTTCTGAAGGGCAGTACTAAATGAAAAAAATATATATATTTAGGCAAAATAAGAAAAATGTACACATCTTCATTCGGTTCAAAAGTTTTCACCCCCAGCTCTTTATGCATCGTTTTCCTTCTGGAGCATCAGTGAGTGTTTGAACCTTCTGTAATAGTTGCATATGAGTCCCTCGGTTGTCCTCAGTGTGAAAAGATGGATCTCAAAATCATACAGTCATTGTTAGAAAGGGTTGAAATACACAAAAATGCTGAAAAACCAAAGAATTCGTGGGACGTGAAGGATTTTTCTGAAGAATTACAATTATCTTGGTGAAATATCTTATTCAGGTCAGTACTAAATAAAAAATAACATGCATTTTGTATGATCTCTCTTACTTTGGTAAAATAATAAACATTTTGCAGATTCTGCAAGGTGTATGTAAACTCTTGACCTCAACTGTAGATGTAGCAGATAGGAAGGGAACAGAATGCACTGCACTATTCTAAACTGTTATCTTAAAATGCATGTGTACATAATCCAAAAATTCAAAATGGCTGCAAATAGAACATAGAAAAACATGTCCTGTGTGAACATTCTCTAAGAATACCAATCAAAAGATACTGCAGATACTGTGCCAATAAAGAGGCATTAAGTCCCCAACTGTTTCCAAGTCTCCAAACATTTCATGTTTGATTTTGGTCATTCTGTTGACTATATCGTAGGCCAAAGATAACATCAGAGTCTGATTTTGGACTTGCTTAGACGGCTAATGCAGAATAAATGATCTAGTGCCAGGAATGAAGAGCAAGGCTGAAATGCTGTATGTAACTGAGCATGAAGCAGCAGGGAATGCTAGTGCCACAATTGCTGAAGATCATTTGGTCGTTCAGGACAACTCCCTGCTCTTTTACACATCAGGACGAGACAGCAGTGTGACTCAACTGAGATGGAGAGAGTGGAGGAGGTTTTGTTGAGGAGAAAGAGGAGGTGAGAGCTGTCAGGATGGATGTGCTGAGTGGTCATTCAAGTTGAGATGTCAGAGGCCAGCTGAGATCAGTGAGACTGCAGCGGTAAAGAGGCAGAAAAGAGTTTATTTGCTTATTTTATGTGCAGGGTTTTAAAATTCACCTTCATGTTTCAGAGCTTCTGAAGTGTAAGGACAGATTGAGACCTGCTTAGCTGTCAGCATGTGTTTGCTGATGTCACAGATCTAAGCATCTGTTTCAACAAATCAGCTTTGAATGCAAGGTCATGTTGAAGTAGTATTAGCACTCCATCTGGTGGCCATTGTGCATGAATAAAAACACATTACCACTGTAAACAGGAGAAAGAATAATCTAATGCAGTGGTTCTCAAACTGTGGTCAAGGAAAATCAGTTCAAAAGGTGAGGAAGTATCTTATACTTACCAAGGTAGCATTTGATGATACAAAGAATTTGAATTTTTTAGCATCATTACTCCAGTCTTCAGTCCTTCAGAAATCATTATAATACTAAGAAGCACTTTTTTTAATCATTATTACTGTTAAAAATGTTTCTGCTGCTTAATATTTAATTATTATGTTTAATATTTGATATACACATACACTGCCATTCAAAAGTTTGGGATCTGCAAGATTTTTAATGTTTTTAATGAAGCCTTTTCTGCTTATCAATGATGCATTGATTTGATTAAAAATACAGAAAAAAACAGTAATATTGTGAAATATAATTGCAATTTAAAATAGTGGTTTTCTATTTTGATATACTTTAAAATAGAATTTATTCTTGTGATACAAAGCTATTCTAATTCTATGCTAATTTATTATCAATGTTGGAAACAGCTGTGGTGCTTTTTTTAATATTTGTTTTTGTGATTTTTCAGGATTCTTTAAAGAAAAAATGTTCAAAGGAAAAGCATTTATTTACAATATAAATCTATTGTAACAATATACACTACCATTCAAAAGTGACATTAAAGACTTATATTGTTAGAAAAGATTTCTATTTTGAATAAATGTTGTTCTTTTTAACTTTTAATTCATCAAAGTATCCTAAAAGAGTATCACAGGTTCCAAAAAGTATTGATCAGCACAACCATTTACAAACAAATCAGCATATTACAATGATTTCTAAAGGATTATTTCTGAGGTGTCATGCTGAAAATTGAGCTTTGCATCACATGAATAAATTATATTTTAAAGTACATTGAAATAGAAAATTGGTATTTTAAATTGCAATAATAATTCACAATATTACTGTTTTGCTGTATTTTTGATCAAATAAATGCTGCCTTGATGAGCATAAGAGACATCTTTAAAAAAACAGCAGTGTATATGTATGTCATAATATTTATATATTTAAAACTGTAAATCTTTTTTTTTCAGAACTATTTGACAAATACAAAAGTAAAAAAAAAATTATTTGAAATATAATTTTTTTGTAACAGTTCCGTTTAATTGCATCAATTATTGTCCTTGCTGAATATAGTATTATATATAAAGTATAAAGTATAAAAATGTGCAAAAAATATTAAAAATAGATATAAATGACAAAAAGTCATTGAATTATACTGAATTAACTAGTTAATTTCTGTTAACATTTCTGTTTTCTCAGCGCAATAACTTATTCATTTTAATCCAACTTCTTTGCTAGGAAACAATTGACTAATTTAGGTTTAATACCTGAAAGTTTCACTATTTAAGTTTAAAAAATTGCAAGATTTATTAAAAGTGAGATTATTTTGTGGTTTTCTTCAAGATTTGGGTTGTTAGGTGGTCCACAATTGTTTTTCTTTAAATGGTCACCTGAAAAAGTCTGAGAACTACTGATCATTTTTAATTTTCAATTACATTTCAATTAATATTACATTTCAATGATTGAATTTGTGTGTAGATAAGGTAGAAGCTGAGCTGCTGCACACCTACAGTCGGATCGACCCATACGACACACTCATCCTGTGCGTTCGTCTGGCTGTGCTGACTGCCGTCACACTCACTGTACCCATCGTGCTGTTTCCTGTGAGTTTCACACACACACACACACACACACACACACACACACACACACACACACACACACACACACACACATGTTGGGTTTACATGTTTTATGGGGACATTCCATAGGCGTAATGGTTTTTATACTGTACAAACCGTACTTTCTATCGCCCTACACCTACCCTACACCTAAACCTAGCCCTCACAGGAGATTGTGCACACCTTTACTTCCTCAAAAAAACTCATTGTGCATGATTTATAAGCCTGTTTCCTCATGGGGACCTGAGAAATGTCCCCACAAGGTCAAAATCTACTGGTATTCCTATCCTTGTGGGGACATTTGGTCCCCATAACGTGATGAATACCAGGTACACACACACACACACACACACACACACACACACACACACACACACACACACACACACACACACACACACTACTTTAAAACTTTACACTTTTAAATAAACTACATCTTATCAAGTTACAACTTTCTCAGAGGAGTCAGGATTGAATGACAGGCAGTATTTCAGTTTCTGATTTCAATGCTTTGCCTTCTGATGTCCTTTCTCAGGTAAGGAGAGCAATTCAGCAGTTGTTCTTTCCAAACAAAACCTTCTGGTGGCCACGTCACATCGCCATAGCTGTCACCCTCCTCACCCTCATCAACTTACTGGTCATCTTCGCTCCAAACATCCTGGGCATCTTCGGGGTCATCGGTGGGTTTGGTGCTTGCTTTCTTTCCTTCTTTCTTTGTTTGGTAGTTTCATTGGTGTGAAAAGAGTGTGAGAGCAGTGTACAGTGTCCTTAAAGGAGAAGTTCACTTCCAGAACAAAAAAAATGTACAGATAATTTACTCACCCCCTTATCATTCAAGATTTTTATGCCTTTCTTTCTTCGGTCGTAAAGAAATTATGTTTTTTGAGGAAAACATTTCAGGATTTCTCTCCATATAGTGGACTTCTATGGTGCCCCCGAGTTTGAACTTTCAAAATGCAGTTTTAATGCAGCTTCAAAGGGCTCTAAATGATCCCAGCCAAGGAAGAAGGGTCTTATCTAGCAAAACGATCGATTTTTCTAAAAATATTAACAATTTGTATACTTTATAACCTCAAACACTCGTCTTGTCTAGCTCTGCATGAACTCTGTGTATTCCAGTTCAAGACAGTTAGGGTATGTCGGAATACTCCTATTTTTCTCCTCCAACTTCAAAATCGTCTATGCATGTACACTTTGTAAACACTGGGTCGGTATATCTGCAGAGATGTAGTACGATTTTGATGTGGGAGGAGCAAATGTGATGGGAGTTTTTCGACCTGCTCTAACTGTCTTGAACCTCTGGTTCACGCAGAGCTAGACAAGACGAGGATTTAAGGTTAAAAAGTATATAAATTGTCCATTTTTTTTTAGAAAATAGATAAGACCCTTCTTTCTTGGCTGGGATCGTTTAGAGCCCTTTGAAGCTGCATTAAAACTGCGTTTTGGAAGCTGAAACTCAGGGGCACTATAGAAGTCCACTATATGGAGAAAAATCCTGAAATGTTTTCCTCAAAAACACAGAAAACTCAGAACAGCGCAAGTTCAAAGAAACATTGATAACTCAAGCAAGTGATTTTGCTGATTTGCATGTGAAATTAGGCTTTTATGGAGGAGCAAAAGCACACCGCTGGAAAGGGGGCAGAATGGGGCGCAATAATCGTTTCATCAAGGACCTCATAGCTGCTATTCAGTGTCTCAGTCTTAGACTATAATACTGTACGAACAGTTCCAGCCGTGCATAAATCCATCACCAACAGCATAATTAATCGCCTTTGGAATGTGTATATAATTATCAGCAAGTCCCATTTTGCTTTTCCTTTAATTATATTACAGTTTCTCCTGGTCTCACACTTAACTCGATAACACTAATTGTTTCTCCACTGCTTGTGAGTTTTACCTACCTCAGAGAAGAATGGACACTATTGTTCTTTTGGCCTGACCACCATGAGAAATCTCTCAATAACTATGGCTTACGTAACTTGAATAGCTTTAGCTCAAGATTTAGTCCTGAGGCATGATGTTACTAAATTGTGGAGGTTTAGGTTTACAGTATGTAAGTGTGTACATGTGTTTAATGTTCTGTAGGTGCCACGTCCGCGCCGTGCCTCATCTTTATATTTCCGGCCGTGTTTTACATCCGCATTGTTCCCAAGGAAGAGGAACCTATGCGCTCAACGCCGAAAATCATTGTAAGTACTTGGACATGCGGTACTGTATTAGATTCCTCCCCATTCTTCCACAGTGGGATCTAGTTTCTTAGCGCTTGTAGGAATGTAGATGCTTTGAAAATGTTCACACTATTAGATTGAGGCCCTTTGAAAACTAATCATGCTAAAAGCTTTGTAAATCCCTTGGGTAAATCTTTGGTGTGACCCAAAACTATTGTAAACTAGTAAACTAATTCCCCTTAAGTTACAGCAGACTGCAGGAATCTGGAGATTGTGGGCGAAACCTGAACATATTCAGTATTTGTGAATCTCATGAGAAATGCTAAGACATGTTCAGGTTATAATTAACCCTTAAATCCAAAGAAAAAAGTGTTTTGTATATATTGAAAAATATATTAATAGCCATTAAGGTTTTATTTATTTTTTTATTTTTTTATTAATTACTTTCATGACAATTAAAGATATATTCTCCCTTTTCCACACTGTAATGTATTTTTAATAAAATTTCATAAAAAATACATTTGTAAAATATTATTTTAATTATGCAAATATAAAATATTTAATTTATGCAACAAAAAAAGTAATTGTGACATGCTCATAAAAAATTCTGAAAATCTTTTTAGATGACATACTTCATTAAAATCATGGCACAATGCAGAAAAACATTGAAGTTGGCAAATTTTATTGTATTTCAATTATCTTTTTAGATGACATTTCACTGTAAAATGTATTTAATTATCATGCAAAATATGCTTAATTTTGAAATCATGCACATGAAAATGGCACAATGCATTAAACACATGAAAATAGCACAATTTTGTTTGCAAATTTGATTTAATTTATCTTTTTGATCACATATTCTATTAATGTAAAATGTGTTTATTTGTAATGCAAAATGTGCTTAAATGTGTTTAATTTTAAAATCATACAAATGAAAATAGCACTATGCAAAAAAAATTTGTTTGCAAATTGTTTACTGTAAATTACACATTTCATTAATGTAAAATGTATTTAATTGTAATGTAAAATATGCTTAATTAAATGCACATGAAAATGGTTCAATGCACAATGCAGAAAAATAATTTTATTTAAATCAAATTTTATTTAACATTTGGATAACTTTTAATTGTAATGCAGATGAAAATGGCACAATGCATACAAATCTTTAAAATTGAAATTTGATTTTATTTCATTTATCTTTTAAGATGACATATTTCATTAATGTAAAATGTGTTCAACTCTAATGGCAAAAGTGCTCCATTTCAAAATCATGCACATAAAAATGGCTCAATGCAGAAATATCTAACAAACTGGCTTTTATCTTTTTTAGATGACATTTCATTAATGTAAAATATGTCAAATGTGTTTAATTGTCATGCAAAAAGTGCATAAACGTGCTTGATTTTAAAATCATGCACTTGAAAAATCGTACAAATTGGCTTCATTTTGTTTGCAAACTTTATTTTATTTCATTTATCTTTTTTAGATGACATTTCATTAATGTGTTTAATTATAATGCAAAATGTGCTTAAATGTGCTTAATTTTAAAATCATGAAAATGGCACAATGCAGAAAAAATTTGGCTTTATTTTGTTTGCAAATTTCATTTTATTTCATTTATCTTTTCAGATAACATTTCTGTGTTTAATTGTAATGCAAAATTTGCCTAAATGTACTTAATTAAAAAAAATTGCACATGAAAATGACACAGTGCAGAAAAAAATCTTACAAGTTGGCTTTATTTTGTTTGCAAATTTTATTTCATTTATCATTTTAGATGACATATTTTATTAATGTAAAATATATTTAATTGTAATACAAAATGTGCTTAATTTTGCACAATGAAAAAAATCGTACAAATTGGCTTTATTTTGTTTGCAAATTTTAGTTCATTTATTTTTTAGATTACATATTTCATTCATGTAAAATATATTTAATTGTTATGCAAAATCTGCTTAATTTTTAAAAAATGGAACAATGCTGGAAAAAAAAAGTCTTACAAATTTTAATTTATTTTGACCCAGATATTTCATAATATGCACCCAGTCATATTTTTTAGATCACATATTTCATTAATCACTTCAGCAATTTTGTTATTAATCCTTCCTCTCTCCTTCTTTTACAGGCTGCTTGCTTTGCCATTTTAGGAGTCCTATTTATGATAATGAGCCTCAGCTTCATCATCATCGATTGGACATCAGGGTCCAGCAAAGGAAGCAGTGGTCATTAGGCCTCTCCCTCTAATGGTTTATGCTTTTTTAATATTACTTTCGGGTCAGTAGTTGGGGAGGATGCATAATCTCTCAGTGATCAGTCACGAGTAGTAACAGATTCCTAGCTTTAGTTGCATTCAATCAATGCATTATTCGGGCCATGTGACCTGCATGTGCTGTAAATGGAGTCTTGCCCAATCTCAGGCCGGCATTAAATGCATTTAAAGGCCATCCGCTTTCAAAAAGAAGCGGATGGGACAATGGAAATAGTTTGTTTTAAGGCAAGAAGAAGAAAAAAATCAAAGCCCATGATAGTTAGTGCGTGCCATAGTAACAGCACATGCAGGGTTTGCAAACAAAAGGGATTTTGCATTCTAACCAAACAGACTCACTTGGCCCAACCTTCATATTATGACCTATGACCTTTGACCTTTGGCCACATTCACAAGAGATTAGAATCACAGTAAGTGCTCAGTTCCTATGGGAGGACTAAAGTGTTTATTTTATCATATCTCATCATAGATATAGCAATACTCTGTGCAATAGCTGTGAGATTTCTAACATCGAAGGCTGTTGAGAGGCAACGCACGACCTCGAACCTAGAATCTAGATTTGGCTGCAGTCTATTACACAATTTCAAATTTATGCAAACTGTACGTATGTACATTTTTATATGGATTTCTAATGTTTATCCTTTATACAATATATTAGTAGATATATGAGCATAAATATATATATATATATATATATATATGATATATATAAGAGTATTCCGATTCATCCGGTGTTCTCAAGGTTATCTATCACATCTTTGAATGGCAAGATTTAGATTAAAAAAAACAGGCACATTTGAAATCTTTTTTTTTTTTTTTTTTTTGAATAGTAGGAATACTACTGGTTGCGATGGGAAAGCACAGATTGGAAAGCACAGTTAATCATAGGCTCAGGTTGTAATGATCCCATGAGTCCTGCGGACAGACTGATTTTGAAACACTCTCTGGATTTACATGCAGAGAAAACCAAAAACACACATTCACAGGGTCTTCTCCTTAACTGGAGAAACAAATGTGGTGCATTGATGCACATAAATGTTTTAGTTAACATTGCCCAGCGGAAGCTTCTATAGGCTTAAAAAAAGGCTATTAACCCAAGTAGATGGATGATTTCGGAAATCTTAAGCTGTAGCACTTTCAGTTAAAGCACAACTTCCGCTCAATCTCCTGACCTAGTGACCCAGTTACGACTTATAATCCTAGATTAATATATTTTATAGACAGACGTATGAACAAAGCCTATGTACTAACTGTAAATTGTTCAAAGACAAAGTAAATTGTGGATGTCTAACATGGTACATGAATATTTTAAACTTTGTAATTGAAACATCCTAAAAAACGATAAATCAAGCACTTACTGGCCCATAATGATCGTAGTGGTAACACTGTGGTGTTTTAGTGTGAGTGTGTATGTGTGTGAATGTGTATGTGTGTGTTCTCTCTTTTTCTCGCTTGTGGAGAATACTTAAGTCAGTGAATGTACTGTAATGGACTATAAGATGTCTAAATGAGATGTGCATTTAAATTGTGGTACTTTTTTATTCAGTTTTTGTCTGTTTAAGTAATGTTTAATGGATACCACACATATAACTAAATCATATCTGTGAACCAGTGTTAGCATAATTACATATCTCGATATCTTTCGGTGTTTTAAATGTCCCTGGTGCTGCATCAAGGGCCTGTCAGACAGTAAAGGCACTGTAATATATATTTCAAATTACAATTACTTCCTTGTTTCAAAAAAAGCCTTGTTTATCAATGGCCAGATACGTCATTTCCCTCTGTGGTGTTTTGGATATAGAGTACATAGAGAAATAAGAATGAAGATTGCTGAAGTACAAACCCATTTAAATCATTGATATTTTTTGGTAAAGAGCATTTAGTTGTGTCCTGGTGACTGTGAGATGTATGTAGTGGTGTAATGCCTCACACACCAATGTGGTTTCTCAAGCACAAAAGTGTCCCATCGTTTTAGCCATGTGTGTTAATGTATTCACATGCCTGAGAACTAACTGTGCCAGTTGTTAAGGAATTGCCAGTATTCGTCCTTAAGTATACCAATGGCTCGAAATGATTCTTGATTGTTTAAAGTCTGATCTTGGCTTTGAAAGTGCGTGAATCTCATGCAAACATGCCCAGGTTGCATTTTACCCCAAAATCAGACAACCAAAAATATATATGCAATACCAGTCAAAAGTTTAATGTTATTAAACAAGTCTCTTCTGCTCATCAAGTCTGTATTTATTTGATCTAAAGTATAGGAAAAAAGTAACATTTTGTAAATATTAAAATAACGTTTTATTTGAATATATTTTAAAATGTCATTTATTTCTGTGATTTCAAAGCTGAATTTTTAGCATCATTACTCCAGTCGCATGATCCTTCAGAAATCATTCTAATATTCTGATTCGCAGCTCAAAAAACATTTATTATTATTATTATGTTAAAAACAGCTAAGTACAATTTTTTCAGGTTTCTTTGATGAATAGAAAGTTCAGAAAAACAGCATTTATCTGAAATATAAATCTTTTGTAACATTATAAATAACTTTATCATCACTTTTGATTAAAGTAAAGCATTCTTGCTAAATAAAAGTATTCATTTCCATAATTTCTTTTCTAAACTGAAGACTGGAGTAATGATGCTGAAAATGAAGCTTTGAAACTTTTTTTTTCTCAAAATTGTGATACAAACTCACAATTTTTTTCTATTTTTTTTCTCATTCCTTTTTTCTCTTTTTCTTTTAAAGTCAGAATTCACAATTCTGAGAAATAAAGTCAGAATTGAGTGATATAAACTCGCAATTCTGAGAAATAAAGTCAGAATTGCATGATATAAACTCACAATTCTGTGAACATATCAGTCTTCTCAGATTGCGAGAAAAATAGTCAGAATTGCCAGTTTATATCTTGCAATTGTGTATTTATATCTAACAGCTCTGAGAAAATAGAGAAAGTCAGAATTGCAAGTTTATATGATGCAATTCTGAGGGGGAAAAAAGTCAGAATTGCGAGATAAAAAGTTGATATTACCTTTTTTATTTTTTTTATTCAGTGGCAGAAACTGGCTTCCGTAGTAGTAAAAATATTGCACAATTTAGCTGTTCTTGCTGTACTTTGGATCAAATAAATGCAGATTCTTTTAAAAATATTAAAAATCCTTCTATTCAAAAACGTTTGATTGGTAGTGTATATTATGTGTCTAATTATGTATATACTTTTATTTGGCTAGGATGCATTAAATTGACCAAAAGTGGCAATAAATGCATGTTTTATCATTTCTATTTCAAATAAATGATATTCTTAAGAATGCTGAAAAAAGCACCAAATCAGCATATAAGAATTATTTATGAATAACTGATGTAAATGTAGCTTTCCATCAAAGGCATAAATTACATTTAAAAAATGTATTCAAGTAGAAAACAGTTATTTAAAATAATTTTTGATTAAATAAATGCAGTCTTGGGTCAGCATAAAAGGCTTCTTTCAAAAACATAAAAATATATAATTGGGCCCCAAATATATATATATATTATAACAGGCTTTAGTTTCTCTAAGAAAATTCTAATTTCTGTCATTTGATTTTGGGGTGACATTTTCGTGAGATTCACTGAGCGAGAGTGTATTTTTGATTTGATAATTGTTGTGATTCTTTTTAAAGAGCGTGTAGTGTTTGTGAGTATTTTTAAGGAGAAATGACTCCTGTCGGATGTATCCACTGCATAAAATAATGATTTTATGATGTTAACTAGTAAGATCTTATTAACTTACTATCATATAGCACAAAGTAGAAATCTTTAGTATCGATGGTGAATCATGCATAAATACTGTTCCCAATTATAAAAGTACAATCTAATCGCTGCAACTAGAGCATTAGCAGTGGTGCACCAGAACAACAAGATCCCCCATAATGCTGTGCTTCCATCCCCAGGCTTTCTCACACACAGCTTTGACGTCTGGGCTGACAGCAGCACTTTTTAAGCACCCGCAGATCATACCGTTAGGTGATCTTTAAATCTGCAAGGTATCACAAAGTAGCAGAGGGGGGGAGAATTGAATTGTGTTTTTAGCAGCTGTGTACTTGTGTCCAGTCAGCGTGATGTTTCCCTTGTGATGTAATGAAAGTGTCATCTGTTTGTAACAGTTTCTATGAATTCATTACTTACATGGCAGCATTTATAAATAATGTACATAAATGTAAACCCTTTATATTATAAGCACATCTATAGTTTGTATATTGTAAATAGGCAGATGATGTTTAGTCTGATGATTAAAACGTAATAATTTTTAAAACATGCTTTTTAAAAAGCCAGTTTATGTCTTTATTTTCTTTATTCTCAGTATCAAGTACATTGCTGGCAGTTAATGTACTGTAAACAATGTTCAAATAAAAAAGAATAAATAATATTCATTCATTCTCGATTCAGTCTGTATTTCTCATATTCGTGTAAGTGTTTAGATCGCTCACTGAACAGGTTACCAGTGTAAATGCTCTATTTACCTGGAATTTATCAGGTCTATATGACGTGACTTACCTTACACTTATGCTGCGTTCCAGGCAGGTTTTTTAACTGGTAAATCACCACTTCAAGCCACGACTTTGTAGCGTTCCAGGCGAGTCACGCTAAATTGCCTGGGCACTTTTATGAATTACTATTATTTTTATATTATTGTAAATTTGATTGCAATGTTATATTGTCCTAAGCTCTATTTTTCCACCGTGTGCCACTTGCATAAACACCGCACGCATTAGGGCTGACTTTGTTGTTTCGCGGGCTATGTTACGTCAGAACTCCTAACTGGGAGTCCATCGATCTAGTACGAGTTCATGAGTGGGAAGTCACGGGTTTGACTGCCGTTCCGGTGCACTTTCACTGGTAGAAGGTCGGAAAAACACGAGTTACGGGTTGTCTGGAACGCGGCATAACTTGCAGGTTGAGATGAAGTGTCTTTTTCAAGGGCACTGTGGTCTGAAAGCAGCTCCTGGGATCAAACCTGCTGATCTTTTCTTCCACCATCAGCAGCTGTCTCTTTCCTTTCCTGCTGATTGTCCACTTAAGTGCAAAGCTGTTTATGTCAAAACACAATCTTGCCTTGAAGCAGCAGTTCACTGAAGATTTTCACATGATTTATGTTTCCTCTTCTCCTGTGAGAAAATGGGCAGAGCATTTTGTTAATAGTCCATCTGAATGGATCCAATCTGACAGACATGACAGACTCTGGTTCATTATAGTGAAAAATGGTTCTTAAGATTATTTAATTTCTTCAAACAGAAAAAAAAGGTTATTTTATGCTCTAATTTATCTCATTTTGTTTCCCTATCCACCGTATTCTTTAACACGGAAGTAAGCCTATGGGTGGTACTTCTGGTTCATTAGCCACTATAGGGAAATAAGGAGAAGAATAACAACGTGCAGTAAACGGTAAAACTGTTTGCACTACAAACCAGTGTGTTCATAATTAAGATAATACATTAAAATAATATGGTAAGACACACCAATTTGCAATATTATGCAGCAAAACAAGCTGTTTTGTACAGCTAAAAATGGCTGGACACGGATGAGACCAGAAGCCAGACCGCTCTTATGGGAAAAATAAATAAGGTGAATAACTCTTCTTACTTGCATGTGTAATCTGGTAATCCTTAAAGACACAGGAAGATTTTATTTGGTAATACTGTTACCAACATAGACTGTAAAAAATATGGACGTAGTGTCCGTGACGTCACCCGTAGGTTTCTGAAGAGCAATGCTGAAGCTCATAGTGGGCGGGATTCGGCCGTCGCCATCTTGGAATCTTGGAGTCACTCCCGGATAATCAAAAATGGGCAAAGAGGCGGGACTTGGGTGGAGCTGGTTGCTGAAACCACACCCGCCTAGCGTGACAGTGGTGACAGCAGTGACAATCCCCCTGTCACTCAAGTAGCCACGCCCATAAGTATGCAGAATTTAAACTTTTTCTGTAATGTCCTGTTTATCCACCTTATTTTTAATGTACGAACTGGCGGTGCCAATTGTAACTTGAATGTGCGGAGACATCCAATGTAATTAGCTTCAAATATTTTTTTTTTAGCATACAAAACTGTTTGTTGTGGTGTTTGATATTATATTTAAATGAATAGATAAGCATTGTTGTATGGTTTGTTAGGATAGGACAATATTTGGCCGAGATACAACTATTCGAAAACCTGAAATCTGCAAAAAAATCTAAATACTGAGAAAATCACTTTTAAAATCGTCCAAATTAAGTTCTTGCCATGCAAATTAGTAATCAGAAATTAAGTTTTGATAAATTTATGGTAGGAAATGTACAAAATATCTGCTTGGAACATGATCTTTACTTAATATCCTAATGATTTTTGGCATAAAATAAAAATTGATCATTTTGAGCCATAGAAATATACCAGTGCTACTTAAGAATGGTTTTGTGGTCCAGGGTTGGTTTGGAGTATTTGCAAATAATTTTACCGTTTAATACACCGTTTATTTGTCACTTACTTATTCTTCGACGCGAAAGTAAGCCTATGGGCTAGACTTCCAGTTAATATAAAACAATATATATTGAAATATGTACATTCATCATGTTTATTCATCATTTTGTGCGTGAATTCACACAAGCCCTATGCGTTTTGCTTGTATTGCACGTTACGACAGCGTCAATCTGTCAGTATAGCGATACTGAGGTAAAATTACCTGTTAAACTTCGAAGAGCTCACAGCGACGCCATCTTGGCCCTCTCCACTCGTCCCTCTCAGTTCATATCCAAATAACGAGACGAATACAGTAAACGGTTAAACTTATTGCAAACCAGTGTGTTCATAATTAAGACAATACACTAAAATAATATGGTAAGACACACCAATTTGCAATATCAAGCAGCAAAACAAGCTGTTTTGCACAGTTTAAAATA
Source organism: Garra rufa (assembly GCF_049309525.1). NCBI lineage: Eukaryota > Metazoa > Chordata > Actinopteri > Cypriniformes > Cyprinidae > Garra > Garra rufa. The sequence goes on along the minus strand of NC_133380.1, from coordinate 10,230,921 downwards.
GCTGGACGTGGATGAAAGCGGAAGCCAGACACAAAAAATGTACAAACATAAGGTGGATAGGCTAAATCGGAAAATAACGTGGATGATATAAGTAAGATAAGTCATGCCTCAAGTAAGAAATGCTAATCTTTATTAAAACATTTACAAGCTTACACAAACAGCTCGGGAGAAAACGAGCCCTTTTAGCTGTTAAACTTGATTAAATGATCAAAAATACTAATCTTAAATGCAGCTGTATGGAATTGAAACTGGTGTCTCAGGTAAAGTGTAAATGAATATAATTTCAGACACACGGGGGCGGTATGAAACACAGAGACGGATCTAGCTCTCTGTGCTGTTTGCTCCAGCCAAACGATGGAAATGCAGTCCACATGGAAAAATCATTGCGAGCATTTACTTTAAACAAGGTTTCATCTCCTGCCTAAGTACAAATCATACAGAACACATGCTGAAATCAGTGCGTCAATATTGACATACGTCTCCACAAAAGACATTTCTAAAAGAGGCCCTAAAGAATGTCATTTGTCATCAATGAAGGGCAAACAAAAGAAGGTCAGCTGTAATACACACATCACACACAGGCCATTTCGTCTCCAAAGAAACATGCAAACATACTTATTATCATAATAAATAAATGCAATTAAATAAATACCACATTAAAAAATATTAAATTAATTTAAAATGTTAAATAAATCCAGCAGCTATTTGCACTAAGTGTAAATAGCATTAGATTCTAAGTGAAAATAGCAGTATTTTTTTTGGTGATTTGCTATTTACACTAAGTGCAAATAGCTATAGATAGCATTTACAAAAAAAAAAAAAAAAAAAAAAATGCTGGATGGCACTTATTGGGACAATATTAGCCCTCCCTTACACCTACCGTAGCCCTATCCAATACTTTATTTTCAACTTTTAGATTATTTCCTTCATTTTTATTAAAAATAAATGCCTTCTTGATGTGATATGAGAGTTGAAAAGGGGGGAAAAATCGGGAAAAAGTTGGATTCGAACCCGGGTCAATCGCATCAAAAAGACTACAGCATACACTTCAGCTTTAAATATTTTTCTTTTTTTATTAGTTTGTCATTCAACTTAAAGGGTTAGTTTACCCAAAACTGAAAATTAACCCATTATTTACTCACCCTCCAGGTAACGGCCTCCTGTAGCGAATCGATGCGTTTTTGTAAGAAAAATATCCATATTTAAAACATAATAATAACTTTAATCTAGCTTGTGGGGGGGTTGGTATTTCATAAAACAAGTTTACCAAAAAAGCCAGGCTTATTTCAGTTGGTCTGACTTATTTTGAGCCAAATCAACTTGTTTTATTAAATAAAATACGACCTCATGTTGTGTCAATCACGTTTACACACTGCCTCCGAAACTTTCGTCTGTCAAAAAAGTTCAGATCAGGTTTGATTTTCTGCGTTTTCGCATCTGTAAAAAGCATTTTGATAGGAAAGGATGACGAATACGAAAAAAATTTCGGACTCAGTGTGCAATGACCTTAAAGCTTGGAAATGTTAGGATAATTTTTTTATATAACTGCTTTTGGATACGTCTGAAAGAAGGAAGTCATATACAACTAGGATGTCTAGAGGGTGAGTAAACAATAGGCAAATTTTCATTTTTGGGTGAACTATCCCTTTAAATTGAGTGTAAACATATTTAAACTGAAATACGGCATTAAAAACTGCATTTCCCATGAGCACCAGCGGTGGGCGTATCAGCGAGGGGCTGGCTGGCAATGAGCGAGGAGCCCAACAGTTCTAAACTGTCTTCTGCTGTGTGGCAGAGAGCAACTTCTCAGCAGACTGGGGTGTGGCGGCTTTGAAAACACTGAAAGAAATCAGAGACCGCTCAACCTTGGCTACCTAACGGCGCATATTATTCAAAACCCTCGGCGACCAGCGAACGGACTAACCGAGGAAAACAACTGGGATTTTTTTGCATTTTCTGATTCATTCAGTTTTTCGTCGCCGATTAACGTTATCTCACCTTTTGAATACCTGAGCACAAGGGGTCGATCTCACTTTGTTTATGCAAACTTTTTGGATTTGTGGATAAATGTTTTTTCCTTTCCTGTCCGCGTGATGTAAAACTCCAGCGTCTGGCTACTTGGTTTCTCTTGGGAGCGTTAAACGTCAACAGATTCCAGGTGTTGTTTTAAAAAGTGTCTTCAATATATACATTTCATTTTTCATTTCTCAATCCCAAAAGATTTGCGGACGTCTAAAACTGCAGTTTTGGATCTAGTCTTTTCTTAAGGACATTTCCCCTTCTTGGACTTGCGACAGTCATTTTTTTTTCAAAGCCAAAAGAGGAAGTTAGTCACGGAAGACTGTTTTTTAAAAACTCCAGTCGCTTTAAAAGGGTAATACCTTTTAATTTTTTTCTCCTAAGTCTATACTCATAAATCCGTCGCCCTGAAGCGCGCATTCGGAACCATGGGCTGTACCGTGAGCCAGGAAGATAAAGCCGCGGCCGAGCGATCCAAAATGATTGACAGGAATCTGCGTGAGGACGGCGAGAAAGCCGCCAAAGAAGTGAAACTGCTGCTGTTGGGTGAGTGACGAATCACAGATAACGGTCAGCGACCCGCTGCTGTAAAATATCACGGTTATAAGCACTTTGTCAAACCGATAAGTCTCCATTTCATTCAAGAACTTGTTTTAAACGCGTTTGAGAAGCAAAGGGAGATATTCTTGCGAAGTTAGAGGGCAAGTTTCTAGGTAATGTATGTGTGTCAGGTTTCCTCCTCAGGTGTGGCCTGCGAGAAACTCATCGGATTTGAAGTAAAAATGTCAACTAACGTTACTAAAGCAAGCGTTTACTTGCAGCATGTACTTTACTAATTCTCGTTTTTTCGGTTTTTGTTGTTTATTACTCAAATTATAAGGCGTGTGCAAAATTTGTTGAGATAAACTTGTCATTTGAGGAGCTTAGTTACTCAAAATGCTGTGTTAGATATGATGACAGTCGTTTTTGGCACTTAACAGGTTACTATTATTGCCTCAGAAGGTTACTCTACCAGTTAAATGTCTGGACACACCTACTTTTCCTGAAATTATGACTACTTAAGATTAATAGTAAAGGCATTTTAATGCTACAGAATTATGTAGCAAGCCCTTAGCCACCCTTATTTACATTGCATTTACTTTTACGCATTTGACAGAAGATGTACATTGCATTCAAGGTGCACATTTACATTTTTATCAGTTCTTTCTCTTCCTGGGAATTGAACCCATGACCTTGGTGTTGCTAGCGCCATGTTTGAGGTATAGTTTCCTCTCAACCAATTCATGTAGTGCTTATAACACTGAAGGATGGTCCAAACAAACAAGTTTTCACGATGCAGCATTAATCAGCCATATTGGCGGCAATGAATGTAAACCATGCCAAACAAAGCTTGCATATTTTGCTGATTATTTCTTCTGAAAATGGTGCATTACTGTCATGTTTTCAGACCAAAACATTTGGAGTACTATAGACTGCTGAAAGTTATAACAAATCTAGTGCAAAAAGTGGTGATTTGTGTTTGGCCAAACTGAGCCAGGATTTCCAGGGCAAGAGTCTTGACAACATTCATGTTTGTTCTTATCATTTCCAGTCGGTTTGTGAAATATTAGGTGAATATCTTAATTAATACTGCTTGAACATATCTTTACCACCTGTTAACTTTAGTTTGTCAAAGTATTGTGCCCTTACCTGTTTGCTAAGTCCTTCTCTACATGATTTAGCAGCGTCCACACATTTTTTCCGTGGTTTAGACAGCATAAATTAGCAGAACAACATACTCAGTAGAACATTTACCATGCGATCAATGCTGTTGTTTACATCCGGGTATCACCAATATGGCCGGGCATCTGGGTAACCGATCAAATCGTGACGCAAGTGCAACCCAGTGTGTAGTGTGCCCAGACTTTTGCCTGTTAGTGCATGTGTGCAAAACTTTCCCAATGGCAGAGAAACACAAACAATGTAGATGTGGAAACTGGTTATTTTAGTATGACTTTAAGGGTAGAGGTTGAGGGAATGTTTTGACAGTGCCTGTGATCACTCTCAGCATCTCTTGTGGTGCGGCGTGGCCACACACACTCACACTCAGCGTGCACTTTGGCCTGTGCTTTAACAGAAATGCAGGAATTCTGTGGGGGGAATGTTTTCAGAAGGCTTAGAGCCCAAACAGAAGCCTGGAACATCCACCTTGAGCCAAAGAAAGTGTTGAAAGTACATTTTTGGCAGGGGTTGTGTATTGTACTGCTTTGCGTGTTTGTTAAGGACTCTTGCTGAGAAATGAAATGCTTGGTGCAGAGCTTTTTACGGGGAGTTCTAAAGCCCTTTTGAATTTGCTTTATGAAGTCAGAAAATTGCTTTGGCGTACCACTGAGTTGACTTTTAAAACATATGTGAGGGAGACATGTGAGTTGTGCCCAGCAGCTTTTGGAGTTGAACAGTCATTTTGTTTGTTTTTCTCCTTCACATTTAATATGTCAAACAAAGCCAGTTAGTTATCTTTCATAATGGTGTTTGTGGCAGGTTAATTTAATTTGAAATGAATTTACTTTGGGGGGTTTTCCATATGTATGATAAATACTTGCAGTGTCACATAGAAGATAAACCATTTTCCATGCCAGTCACAAAAACCTGAAGACTCATGATTTTGTTCCTCATATTTTTGTTTTGGTATCTTAATCAGGAATTTTCCACATATACACAACAAGTCAAAAGTTTTTCTTTTGAAAAAAGAGTCTCTTCTGCTTACCAAACCTGCATTTATTTGATCAAAAGTACAGCAAAAACAGTAAAAAAATTTAAAATATTTTTACTATTTAAAATAACAACTTCTATTTGAATATATTTTAAAATGCAATTTATTCCTGTGATTTTAAAGCTGGATTTTGTTTTATCATAATTACTTCAGTGTTGCATGATCCTTCAGAAATTATTCTAATATGCTGATTTGCTGTTCAAGAATTTTATTTATTTATTATTATTATCAATATTTAAAACAGTTGAGTAATTTTGTTTCAGGATTCTTTGATAAATAGATCCAAAGATCGGCTTTTGTCTGAAATAAAAACTTTTGTAACATTGCACACTTTACCATTCAAAATAATTTATTTATTTATTTAGCAGTGATGCTTTAAATTGATCAAAAGTCATGATAAAGACATTTATAATTTTTCAAAATATTTCTATTTTAGATAAATGCTGTTTTTCCTAACTTTCTATTAATCTAAAAACCTGAAAAAACTATTTACCGTAATAATGCTTCAGCTTTGAAATTACATTTTAAAATGTATTCAAATAGAAAAGTTATTTTAAATAATAAAAACATTTCAAAATGTGACTGTTTTTTTACAGAAGAGACAAAAAATCTTACTGTTCTTGCTGTTGCTCCCAATTTGATTTTGAATTTAAATATTAAATTTGGACCATTATTTTGAGATTCCTAATGGGTCAGCTGTTTTATCAGCCTGCAAGACACCTACTCGGTTAAGTAACGGTGAACAATCCTAATAATGTTTTCCCTGTCACTTACTAGATTTAATTCTAGGTTTCGGTGGGCTGTGCTCTAATAGCAGACGTGAAGAGTAAACACTAGGTTAGGGATTTGAGTCACTGTCTGAGGAGGTTTAAATGACGCACATCTAGACAAGTAACTCATTAAACTAGGAAGTGACAACACAATTTCACATACTAGGACACATACAGTCTAATTCGCCAGAATAATCAGCAGTTTCTCAAAACGATTACGTTTTTAACCCCAAACCTTCGCCTAATGCCAGGAAAAGACCTCTGGTTTGGAAAAGTTGGTTGAGTTTGGAAAAGACATGGTCAGTCTCATATGGCTCTGTTCCATCTCTCTGGTGTTTCCAAACTCAAACATTTTGGTTCAGAGGGGAGTGTTGCATTGCTATGGACTATTTTTAGCTTTAGAGTCAGATGTAGGGAAAAGTTGTATTTCAAGGCTCCCAGAACTCTGAGTTAAGGCCGTAGAGGAAGTCTTTTAGAAACTCCTTTAACGATAAGCTGGTGTAGACTTTTTCTGTTTTTTTTCCCCTCTTAATTCCAGGAATGATTCTTTAGCTGGGCTTACCCTTTAGGTTTCCTGAACTTTGTTCAAATTTAATCATCCACAGTGAGTTCCAGTGCATTATTCTGTTTATTTACCCCAGTCCTGAATTGTTCTAACTGACTTTGTTTTCCGGCTTTACTGGCAGAGGGAAATATTCATTTAAGTCTTCATACTTATCACCCTTGATGCCCGAACAAGTCTGAACATCTCCAGTCCGTTGCTTGCAGCATGAGTGTACTTGAAATTTATTCTTACTTGGATAAATTCTACATAAACCTGTTGAACTGATCTGTGCTTTCGCCCCTTTGCTTTAGCCATTGGGCTTAATAGTGCTGATGGTGATAAATAGAGCGAGAGTAACTCTGTGAACACAATCGCTCATCCTGTGTGTTTTTTTTTTTTTTTTTTCACACTCTTACTGTACCGACAGATAAATGCCGACAGGCATTTGGCAAAAGGCCCCATCGCAAACAAACCGTCACAAAAACCCATTAAGGCCTTTTGGGCTGGAGAGATGACTGAAGCTGGCACTGTGTTGCTCTCTCCTGTCAGCATGGCTGTAATGGTCCTTCACCACATGGAAATCACGCTTTGCATTTACACGCCTTATTTGCTTTCTCTGTTGATCGCCTGGTGGAAAATGCCGGCCGGTCCATTTAGGAATCCGCTGTAAAACTGTCACAGGTCAACAGTCAAAAGCTTTCGAACGGTACGATTTTTATTGTTTTTAAAAAGTCTTTTCTGCTCACCAAACCTGTATTTATTTGATTCAAAGTACAGCAAAAACAGTAAAATTGTGAAAAAATGTTTTCTATATTTTCTTGAATATATTTTCAAATGTAATTTATGCCTGTGATCAAAGCTACATTTTAAACATTATACTTAAGTCTTGAGTGTTACATGATGCTTCAGAAATCATTCTAATATGCTGATTTGCTGTCTAAGATTTTTTTAGTATTATCAATATTTAAAATAGTTGAGTACTTTTTTTTTTTCAGGATTCTTTGAGTAGAAAGATCTAAAGATCAGCATTTATCTGAAACAAAATGCTTTTGTAACATTATTTAAGAAATTATAGAAATTATTATTTTTCTTTAGCAAGGAGGCTTTAAATTAATCAAAAGTGATGGTAAAGACATTTCTAATGTTACGAAAGATTTCTATTTAAGATAAATGCTGTTCTTCTGAACTTTCTATTAATCAGAGAAACCTGAAACAATTCTACTCAGCTGTTTTTAACATAATAATAAATGTTTTTATCACGTAGAATGATTTGTGAAGGATCATGTGACTGGAGTAATGACACTAAAATTCAGCTTTGAAATCCTAGGAATAAATTGCATTTTAAAATATATTCAAATTGAAAATGGTTATTTTAAATAGTACAAATATTTCCTGTTTTTGCTGTACCTTGGATCAAATAATGCAGGCTTGGTGAGTAGAAGAGACTTTTTTTTTTAAAAACATTAATTTTACTGTTCAAAAACTTTTGACTGGTAGTGTGTATATATAAATTTATTTGTAAAAAAAAGAGCTGATTTATTGTGTTAGGTGGTGTATAGTTATAATGTTGGTTTGAATGGCTTCACTGTGTGATTATAGTCTGAGGTAATAGCAGGGTGTGTGTGTGTGTGTGTGTGTGTGTGTGTGTGTGATCTGTTACTACTACTGACAAGTCTGCTTCTTTTTTTGTCTCTTCTAATAGTGAAAGGAATGCCCCAGCTCTGCTTTTCTACTCTGCAAAAGACATTGTGAGGGTTTCGGGTTTTATTATCTTATGTGTGCGGAAGGAAAAGAAAACAGTTGGATCGAATCACTAGATTAAATTAAGATGCTTTCCTTAACTGCTGTGCTCTTGTTAATTTTGGGTTTGGAAGTTGATCATTAAGCTAATGTGAAAAACGGCCTTATAATGCCCTTCTTGTCCATTTGCATGCTCTGACGAGTAGTGCGTTTCATATTGATGAAATCAAACTGCATCTGTCCTCAAAAGGTTTTTTATGTCAGACGAGCTCAATGATCCGTCACGATGTTCTCAACTGTTTCCTTAAAGCAAGGTCAGAATGCTTAACAAGTCCTTGTTGCACCAGAAAGCTATGTGTTGGCTTTTGCATTATTTTTGCTTTTAAAATAACCTCTAAATAGCTTGACAATGTGGTCGAAGAGGACTAGCGCATTGCTGAACTTATTCAACATTAACTGAGGCAGTGAAGTGTGATGCTTGCTTAGAAAGTCTTCTGGATTCCTAGAAGTTGCTCATTGGAGGTCATGGGTTTTGTTTAATATATTCCAAACAGTGACGTCATGTGTGGATAAACTTTTTAAGTCATCCGTTTGGTACCTAAATATAATCACGGACACAAATTTTATTTTGACAACTTGAGGAAAAACCTCTTTGTCAATAAGATTCAGTGATGTATTAATTTAAGGGGATTTCCTCTGTGTTTTTACTTGGGACATGTGAACAAATGAGTTAATCAGTAAGCCAAACTGCTGCAATCTGCTTTAAATAGTTTTACTTTCTATAAATTTGATTTAATCTCAGCCACTAAATTACTAAAGCCTATAGTGGTTAGTCAAATTTGCGAGAGCAAAAAGAATAACCGCTGTTTTCTCTGTAGGCAAATCTCCTGAAAGCTTCATGGGAATTTTATCAAGCATGAAATTGAGATTTATACATCATCTGAAAGCTATAATAAATAAGCTTTCCATTTATGTATGGTTTAAGATACAACTATTTGAAAATCTGGAATCTGAGGGTGCAAGAAAATCAAAATATTGAGGAAATCTTCTTTAAAGTTGTCCAAATGAAGTTCTTAGCAATGCATATTACTAATGAAAAATTAAGTTTTGATTTATTTACGGTAGGAAATTTACAAAATCTCTTCATGGAACATGATTTTACTTAATACTAATGTTTTTTGGCATAAAAGAAAAATTTATAATTTTGACCCATACAATGCTACAAATATACCTGTGCTACTTTCAGTTCACTTTCAGAACAAAAATGTACAGATAATTTACTCACCCCCTTGTCATCCAAAATGTTTATGTCATTCTTTCTTTCTTCAGTCGTAAAGAAATTGTTTTTTGAGGAAAACATTTCAGGATTTCTCTCCATATAGTAGACTTCTGTGGTGTCTGTGAGTTTGAACTTCCAAAGCGCAGTTCAAATGCAGCTTCAAAGGGCTCAAACAATCCCAGCCAAGGAAGAAAGGTCTTATCCAGCAAAACGATTGGTTATTTTCTTTAAAAAAATTGCAATTGATAATACTTTTTCAACTCAAATGCTGAGTAAACTTATCTGTACATTTTTTTTTTTTGTTCTGGCAGTAGGGCGGTAATGTCAGACTTGCTACTACATTTGAATGGCTGTCATTGACGTTGAACCCGGTGAACCATTTTGACATTTATTTGAGTGGATGTGAACACGAATGACATGAGGGTGTGTAAACAATGCCAGAATTTCCATTTCCAGCATTTATGGAAAATCAATGTTGATCAAACCCATTGTGTGCATGTATCATCTATGCATTCAGTTTTTATTCTCTCACGCCTCTAAAAGCGATTGTGGAAATTCTTTCCACATCCATGATAGAAAACAATAGCGTTGATGATAATGATGAGTTCTACAGACAAACAGACTCTCGAAAAGCCTCCTGGGATTTTCTTTCTGACCTTTCCTGCTCTCCTCAGTACCGATTTGTTTAAAGTCTTTGTATTTGCTCTTTAGCAGCTTGCCTTATAGGGTTCGAGAAGTGGAAACTGCCCTTGTCAGATAATAATGTCCATTTGGCTCCATTTTACACCAGGACCAAAGCTTGCTCACTGTCTCTCGCTTTGGTCTGCTCTGCTCACTTCTAAGTGGGAAAACGGCGCTCTGCCACATTGCTTGTATGAGCAATGAGAACATTGGCATAGATGTGCGAAGTGCCCAGAAATTAGGGGACAGATCGCGGACACTGGCCCGGCCATCTGTTTGTGGGGCGAGGTGGAGTTGACATTTGTTCAGGCTTGCTTTTTCCCACTTCACTGACATGAGAAATGGCTGATTGTGCAGCATCATATACTTTTCTTTGAATGCAGGAAGTTTGAGCTGTATGATAGAAGGTGATGTAAATGTTTTTAAACGCATGTATGTTCACTTCACTGCTTCATCTGTGAGGAGAGACTGGGAGCAAGAACTCTTTGTTTACTTCAATCTGACCCATGAGAACCAGCAACGTGCAGCTATTGTAAACTGCGATGACTGAGAAAGCAGAAAAAAACGCTTTATCTCGATTCTTTGCCAGAGGTTGCTGAAACGCACTGAACAGAAGTTCATAACCTCTCACGTCATCAGGAAGGTGAAAGGTCACCTCTTTAGTGGGTTTACATTGAGTGTTTTACCTCAGGAAATGGCTGGCAGATTGCATTTCATCTTATGTATCCTGCTTCCTTTATTCATTGAACATTGGGGTTAGTATGTGTGTGCCTTTAGGGCAGAAGCCTCTCCATTTGTGGATTGGGGATTGACAAGATATCTCCTTTCGGCTAAAGCAAACATGACCTTTACAGAAGCATAAGCATGGTCGATTCTTGTGGATCTTCAGTTTGTATATTGGATGCATTTTATATGAATGCTTTTATTTACTGCATTGTTGTTCAAGACAACATGAAATGAAAATTGACACCATTTACTTGCTAAATATACATCCATTGTAAGTAAATAATCAGTCCACAGAGAAACCTTTGCACTCTTTTATCAAAATGTAAATCAGTTATCAATGGATACAATTATGTATTTAGTTATTATTTAAAATTTTTAATGAAATGTCTAATGAAGAATGCATTTATTTGGATGTAGAAATAAAGTAAAAACGGTTATTGTCAAATATTAGGGATGTAACGATATCAAAATCTCACAATTTGATAATATCACAAGTCCAAGATGCAATATTTAAAGAAAATTGACAAATGAAGACTTGGAAAAATATATATATAAAAATTATGTTCTTAACTAAGAAAACTTAACTTAACTTATTATTTGTAATAAAATGTTCTTAATTATATTGTGTTTTTTCTTATGCTTGAAAATGCTTTTCATTTCAAGCAATTTTCCCTCATAGTCGGTCACACAAAATCACAAGACTGATTGATGTCAATTTCATTTACCTCTAACGGAGTTAATCTAATACCAGAGATTTTATCAAACAGACTGTGATCTCTCATCACTAATTCTGGATTGGGATGGCAAGGTACGTGATCATTTGATGTTTGCTTTTGTGCCAATTTCCATGATTGCTGACATCAACATACCCCATCAGCTTGTTAGGAACTACTCTGTTTATTACAGCTTATAATTAGCCACTGATTTCTCACTTTTTTGTGAGCGATGGGTTTGTTAAACCAGACTCTCTCCTTGACAGTTAGCAGTAGAGTGAGACAGCGAGGTGATGCAGCCCTGGCAGGTCTTTGTTCTCAGGACTGTGGGGCATGAAAGATGGTGCCAGTCGCTCGGGAGAAGAAAGATCAGCCAGCTTGGTCTCAGAGGTACAGGGTGAAGGGAGTGAAAATGAAAAACACTGGAACTCCCATTTCCTTTTTAGCCCATTGCCCGCCTGTACTGGCCCGCTAATCTTTGCGTCTGTGCTTACAGAGCAATGCACAAAAACAAGACATTCATTAGGGAAAACACTTGCTCATTCCTACATTAGCATACTCTGCCGGTTGAACTAGTGAGGTTGACTAGTTTATCAACGTTTTCTATAGATCTCCTTCCAACTGTTATTAAATGATAGAGCGTGTCTTTTGGGAGCGCTTTTTTAAAAACATGATTAATCTGTGATTATGAAAATGGCTTGCATGCTAACAATAGGCTTCTTTTGACTCGCATTGTGGTGAGATCCACTTTCCAGGTCCAAGTGGCCATGCTGTGCCTGATTTCTTTTAGACATTCAGTCCTGTCCCCATAGCTGATGTTCAGCCCTAATTGGTATAATGTCTTCCTTTCAGTTTTGATTTAATGGCTGCTCAACAGGCACAACTTGTGCTTGTGCCTCTCGCTTGGCCCTTTTCCCTTCATTTGGTCAATTCAGCTGTTCAAGTCGCATTGATTTTAATCATCGTGGAGAGTCTGGAGCTTGTATACGGCCACATAATGGCCACTAACAGTAGCCCTGACTTCCAGATTTGTTATTTTTGGTGACATGGCAAACATTTGTTATATTTATCTCAGGAGGTCTCACAAAACCAGCAGCCATATATATATATATATATATATATATATATATATATATATATATATATATATATATATGAGTCTTTATGGTGTTTTCAACCACAGGCGCTGTTTGCTGTCTCTCAACCCCCTGTTTTAAAAAGCTGGTGTTCTGGTGCAGGAGGAATGATGTCATTTCCTGCTCCCCTAAACCACTTCCTCTTTTGGCTCGTCTCAGTCAGTGCTGAGACTGAGGTTGGTGCTATCCCTTTGTTCATTCGGTACAGGAAGCTAACACACCCATCCTGTTGAACGTTTCTCACTCATTCAGGGGCAAATTGTCAAGCACTTCCTTGTAAGTGCCCCACTTTTGAGTCAAATAATGCAAAATTTAAAGCTTTTCTTTTGGTATGGAGCAGAAAAGTAAACGAATCAGTACTGGTTTGCTTATGAATTTTGGTTTGGTTAGATGTCTTTTGTCCATGTTGAGTTTACAGTTGAGGTACACCTTGCAAAATCTGCAAAATGTTAATTTATTTGACCAAAAAAAGAGGGATCATACAAAATGCAAGTTATTTAGTACTGAACTGAATAAGATATTTCACATGAGACGTTTACATTTAGTCTACAAGAGAAAATAATAGCTGAATTTATAAAATGAACCCGTTCAAAAGTTTACGTACACTTGATAACTTAATACTGTGTTGTTACCTGAATGATCCACAACTGTTGAGTACCTTGTTTGTCCTGAACAGTTGAACTGCAGGAATCCTTCAGGTCCCACAAATGTTTTGGTTTTTCAGCATTTCTGTGCATTTGAACCTCTTCCAGCAATGACTGTATGATTTTAAGATCCATCTTTTCACACTGAGGATAACTGAGGGATTCATATGCAACTATTACAGAGGGTTCAAACGCTTACTGATGCTCCAGAAGGAAAACGATGCATTAAGATCGGGGGTGAAAACTTTTGAACACTATGAAGATGTGTACTTTTTTCTTATTCTGCCTTACTATCATTTAGTACTGCCTTTCAGAAGCTACATAAGATGTGTAAATGTTTCCCAGAAGACAAAATAAGTTAAAATTACCCTGATTTTCAAATTCAAAAAGTTTTCACTCCCACTCACATCATGTGCATTTCCTTTTAAAGCATTAGTGAGTGTTTGAACCTTCTATAATAGTTGCATAGTATGAGTCCCTCAGTTGTCTTCAGTGTGAGAAGATGGATCTCAAAATCATATAGTCATAATTGGAAAGTGTTCAAATACACAAATGCTGAAAAGCCAAAGAATTTGTGGGACCTGAATGATTTTTCCGAAGAACAACGGGCAGTTTAACTGTTCAGGACAAACAAGTATCTAACAAATAACTATCACTAAACAAACATAGTCTTGTGGACTACGTAAATGTATTTTATGTGAAATATCTTATTCAGGTCAGTAATAAATAAAAATGACATGCATTTTGTATGATTCCTCATATTTTGGTCAAATAATTAACATTTTGCACATTCTGCAAGGTGTATGTAAACTTTTGACCTCAACTGTTTGTGTTTCTTGAATTTATGAGGAGTGATGTTCTGAACAGCTCAAAGTTGAGATCACTTCTCCCTTCTTTTCAGTTTTCAAGCACATCACGTCCATTAGTGCAGCGAGCGCATCAGCTCGGATGTCAGGACTCAAAGCTCATTCCTCGTCTTAAAATCAGGCTTTACCGTCAGAGGCGATAAATGTAATTTCAGCATTGCAGAGAAAGTGGTAAGCTGTGCAACCAACCGGAAGTTGAATCATATTTAAATTGCATCATATCGTTCAGATTATCCTATCTGCGCTTTACAGAGAGATAATATTTATTTAATAGAGCTAGATATTCCCAGCTACTTCACAGTGTAATAAAACATATGATGTAAATGTCATGGCTTACCATGCAATTGTGTTTGAAAGTTGGCCAAATGCCTGAGAGAGACTTGGCGTGTCCGCAAATAAGAGTGAAACTGCGGTATCAGTTTCAATCTCTCTCGCGCGGTTTTCTTCACTTTTGGTCCAGTGCTGTATCTCATGAAAATGACTAACAAAAAGTGTTTTTTGAGTTTGAGCTTATTTAGATGACCTGCTTTTACATTGGAGGTCATGTATGGTTGGTCGCTATGCTATAGACAAGAAGAGGAAGTGCTTGTATGTTTTTTTTTTTTTACCAGGCTGTCATGTGTCTTTTTTGCATGTGCAAAACTTTTCACTTCCATCATGCTTCTCAACACGCACACACAAAATCAATGCGTGAGAGCGTGTTAATGATAGTATGCCAAGAGTAGGGTCGTTTCTGACACATCTGTAATTACAACTTTGATTATCACCCCTAGCTTTGTGACGAAGCTCTGCTGACGTACCGCTCACGTAAATCCGTTCTGCAGGAGAATAAGATGAGCTTCAGGAAGCCTTTCATAAAAGCTGGCAGTCTTATGTCTCTACAGCTGATAAGGTAGAGCGGGCAGGGCATGGTGCCCGGGAATGCCCTATAGAGCCATTACACACACATTTGCAGGTGTCACAATGCACTCCCTGCCTTTGCGATGTGCTACAAATGTGTAATCCTTCCTTCTGTTCTTAGGCTGGTGGATGTTTTGTGTGTGTGTCTGTCAAACATTTTTGTCCTTTTCTGGACTTTCCTAAACACATGTGGATATCAGAAATGGATCTGAGCTGGTCATTGGCAAATAACATGGGCTGTAAACACTATGACTCTTATGGTTTCTAATTAGTGGTGTTTGATAAGGAAAGTGTGGTTATTACTATATTACTCATACTTGGGGTTGTAATTTGTCCAAATTGAAGTATTGCATAACCCAAACTGCTTGTGATGCAAACTTGAATGATATCTCAAATCAAATGGCGTGTTGAAGAAAGGTTTGCAATTACTTTCAAAATGATAGAACCAATAAAACCATCACTTTGATGTACAACCTGAGACGTATCTAGGGAATAAAATGTCATAGAGACCTGGGTGTGGGCTTTTTTTTTTGACACGGACCACTAAGCAACCACCCTAGCATTGTAGCAGTTTCATTTTTATATCTTTGAGATACTATTACAGTTTTACAATTAATTAATTGATGTTTTTTTTCTGTTTTATGTTGTAGTGTTTTTTTTTTTTTTTTTTTGTAATTTTGAATAAATTTGTTTAATTTTTATTAGATCTACTTAGTTTTTATTTATTTCAGTTTTAGTTTTACTCATTTTAGTACTTTCCTGTTAAAAAGTTTGGAATCAGTAATACAGATAATACAAAAATACAGAAATTAAATATTGTGTGAAATATTATTACGATGTAAAATAATTTGAATATACTATTTGAATATACTTTACAATCTCACTTATTCCTGTAATCAAAGCTGATTTTAGTAATATTCAGTGTCACATCCTTTAGAAATCATTCTAATATGCTGATTTATTATCAATGTTGGAAACGGTTGTGATGCTTAATATCTTTTGGAACCTGTGATACTTTTTCTTTTAGCATTCTTTGAATAAGTTGTTAAAAAAAGAGCAACATTTACTTAAAACAGAAATCTTTTCTAACAATTTTCACTACTGTTCATGTGTTCAAAGAAATTAATACTTTTATTCAGCAAGGATGTGTTGAATTGATAAAGTGATAGCAAAGACTTATATTGTTAGAAAAGATTTATATTTTGAATAAACATTGTTCTTTTTAACTTTTATTCATCAAAGAATCCTGAAAACAGTATCACAGGTTCCAAAAAAGTATTTGGCAGCACAACTGTTGCCAATATAATTCTAATAATAAATCTGCATTTTAAAATGATTTCTGAAGGATCATGTGACACTTAAGACTGGAGAAATGGTTGATGAAAATTCAGCTTTGCATCACAGGAATTAAAATAGATATCATTATTTTATATTGTAATAACATTTAGCTTTGTTCTGTATTTTGATCAAATAAATGGATTATTAATTGTATTTCCATCTCTGTTGCAACCATTTTGGGAGTGCCAGAAATGACTGTACCCATAGTTACAAGTCAATGCTGTTTGGTGATGAGTTTTTGGCTCAAAGTCTGCATTTATGTTCAGCTGGGATTAGAACTTTGCTTTCTGCAGACCAGTCAAGTTCTTCCACACTGACTGAATCAATTATTTCTTTTTGAACCTTGCCTTATACTAGGGCTGGGCGATATGGCTGAAAACTATATCACGATATCAGTGTTTCATATCGGTCGATATCGATAATTATTGATATTTTTATGACCCATTTAAAATAAGGACCAGGAGAAAAATATATTACACTCAAGCATTTTTATTTTAAACTTAACCTGCCTCTGATCATAATCCCCTCAGTTATTAAGACAGAAATGTCAACAACCATGGAAAACTCAAATAATTAAAATGTAAAGTCTAAAGTCACAATATACACTTAATTATCTCTTAATCCTCAATTCAAACCCCATTCATTGTCGATGAAGTGAATGGTCAAGCTAATGTATGGCCCAGAAGTCCAGCTTGACCACAGGTCAGAGGTTGTTGCAAAGTACTTGGCTGATAATATTTATTTCTGCACAGATTGGTGGTTGCCAGTAGCCAACATTACTTCTTTCCCGGTACTTTAGCCTATACTTTGTGTAATAACAAAAATATTTATTTAAGTGAAAAAATAAGTCCAAAACTTTCAACATTTTGAACAATAGGGCCTTACAATCTTTTTTTTTTTCTTTTTTTTTTCAGAAATTCTTGTTTTAATTTTTCTGATAATCAAATGAAAGCAAAATCACTGATTTATTTTTAAAAATAAAAATAAACGGAGCTTTACTGTTAAAATTAATACATAGAAGAAAAATTATATTCAGTTAAAAAAGGTTTAATAATAATAGTATTTTTTCAACAATTAAGTGGTGACTCTTTATTTTAATTTTTTATCATATATATTGTTTTATGTAAATTATTTAAATGTGAACATAAACACCTACATTATACAGTACAGTAATACAAGACTAATATTGTTCTGTTACATGTTAAACTGTACTTTTATTTTGACAGGTTGCCGTGAAGTTTCAGTGTGTAATACAGTATGAATGATGCTAGTTTCACTAATGAAACGGTAAAATTGACAAAAAGTGACACTCACAGCAGCTTTGGAGATGTATTTATTGGAGTTTGTCTGTTCATGTGAGATGCAAATGCCAAAAATTAGCGGGAGCGTCACGTGTGCAGTATGCGTGTAGTGAAAATAAAACGCGTCTCCTCCATTCATACATATAGAGGCAAACAGAACATGCAGGATTCATATTGAAACGGTCTTTTTGCATTTCAGTTTTCACAGACACTAGTCCATATCGCGATCTGAACTAATTAACAGACCAACTTTTGATTTATTGGTCCAAAAATCGACGAATTCCGCGGCATTCCGCCCTATAGTAAAGTCCGTTTTTATGAATGGAGTCCGCGATCCCGTCTGTGAGGAGACATTGTAAACGCGCAATCATGTAGAGACAGAAATCAAATGCCGTCGTGTAAATAAGATTAATAACATAAGGCTATTTAGTTTGTTTAATACAACAACATGGACCCGTTCTGTAGGAAAGATAACCTTAACTTCTATCTGGCGCTATGAACTGAATGTTAAAGGGGGGCTGGGCGGGCCGACGAAGAATACAAAATATCGAACGTTTTATCGAACACATTTTTTATTGATATCGATCTCTTGTCTATCGCGATATATATCGTTATCGTTTTATCGCCCAGCCCTACCTTATACACAGAGGCGGCATTGTCATGTTAGAATACAAAAGGGTCCTGCCAAAGCTGTTGCTATCAAATTAGAAGCACACAATCCCCTAGAATATCATTATATGCTTAAACATTAGGATTTGTACCCATGGAAATTACTACAGTAATCAAACCTGTCCATTAGAATGAGGTGTCCCAGTACAGTGTCTATTTTTACCCATTTTATTTAAATTATACCCTTGCATTGTAGTAGCAAGTTTTGCAAAGGCAAGGGTCACTCAAATCTCGTTAGCATCATTGTTGCTTGCATAATCCACTTTAATTATGTGGGGGAATTTGAAATTCATGCTTGATAATGATAATACAGCTGTCATGATTCAGATCCATGTGTGTGGAACGAACACGGAAGGTCTTGCTCTTTAACAAGGATGATTGAAAGACTTATTGAATTATTTATAACTACTTTCAAATGATTTTGAATGCAGCTACTGTGGTGCCCAAGCAGGGTAATTAAGCATTTAGCGTGTAATGAAGTGTACGCCACCGATCCGCTGTGTTCGGGTGAGAGAGCTTACGTGTATATATTTCAAAATGCTGGAAGAGAATTAGCTTTCCTCACAATTAGCCTGTGTCTTCTAAGTCATACCTCTTCTTACCTTACACTAAAGACTGCTTTAGCCCAGGGCAGGAGGAAACAAGCAATCATTTTACTAGGGGAAACACCGTTTACAGTGCTGACTTGCAATCTCGCCTTAGGCCTCTTCACCAGCTCACTTCATCAGTTTTTTCCAATACGGTCAGTCCAAAATGTTTAAACAGAAGTTGCTGCTGAGAGGTTGCAGTTGTGCTTATTTGTTTCAGTGTTACACCACTTCCTGCTTTCAACTTCCTGCTTTAATTTAGGAGCAAGAGCAGTTTGAGTCACACTGCGACAAGCTGTGACAATCCATTCTCAAGATAACTCATTGGTTTGATTGTTATTTTTTTTTCAGTATGTGTGTAGGTGGCGGATGATGTGCGTATACAGCTGCCTGAATCTGTGCCCTCTTATCTCGGACAAGCGCGGCTGTCATCAGCCTTCTGCTGAAAGGACGATTAGAAGATGGATTAAGTAAGACCTTCATCTCAACGAAGAGAAAATCCCTCGATGTTTGATTAGACAGAGAAGCATGAGGAAGGATGATAAAGACTGCGCTTCCTAAGTCCTTAAAACAAATGACTCGAAAATGAGAAAGTTTGAAATGACATGAGTAAATTCTGTCTTTTTTTTGGACTGGCGCTTATACCTGGATGGTTTCGGCTCATCATAATAGGGGTTTATTCAAATTAGAATGTTTTGTGTGGAATTGAATACGATTTTAGAGATTGGTTTGAGATTGGCGTATCAGACTTTTTTTTTTTTTTTTTGTGTGTGTGTGTGTGTGTGTGTGTGTTGATATTCAGTATGTTGTTTAAATTGGCGTGCTCATTTTTCCTTATTTTTATGTTTAGATTAGCTTTCCTGTTATCTAACATTCACTTAATCTATAAAAAACATTATAATTTAATAGTACTTAAAGGATTACTCTAGGGCTGCAACTAACGATTATTTTAATAATCGATTAATCTGTCGATTATTTTTTCGATTAATCGATGAATCGGATAAAAAAAAAAAACAAGGGATTTACAACCCTTTATTCAAAAACAGAACTAAAATCTTTAGAAAGTGCACGAACATGTTGCTCCTTGAACTGTTATAATAATAATAATAATAATAAAATAAAAATGGACTAACACAAAAAACATACATGTATGCTTTACATCTGCCAAATATATAGACTAAATAAACTAAAATTACTATCCGTCAAGACAGCGGATACACTTGCTGTGGTGTACATGCTGCATTTCCCATCAAGAAGCCTCTCAAATTAAATTCCTCAGTGCGCATTAAAAAAGTCATGTGACTTTGCACGCTGGAACCGGATAACTTGACTAACTTTCTGCTACATTCATTCTGCCATGGCGGTGTTTAGTGTCCTGCCATCAGCAGCGACCAGCTGGAAGAGTTCCGCATTCAAATGCACGCAAAACTGGCCTCAAAGCCCCAGCAAAAGTAATTACCATGAATGTGTCAAGGCAAAAATTAAGAAAATATTCGAATTACTTATTAATAAACTAGTATTTTCTGATTCAGTGTTGCAAAGAAGAAATTGACGATCCTGCCATCTGCTCATTAATGCCTAATGCATCTTTATGGATTAGCTAATGAAAGAGTTTTGTTTTCGATTTTAATTATTTCGTTTTATAGTAAAATAATAATTTAAAGCTTTCTATAGATATTGTGTTTGTGAGGCAATTACCTGGGTTTCGGTTAATTATTGTGAAGCGCTCCTGTTTAAACCAAAGATATCAAGCGTATTCTGTTTGTTTTCTTTAAGAGCACATTTTGTTGATACTGTTAGTACACACAAACTAAGGTAGACCCTTTACAGTTCCGGCCCGGGTGGTAAATTACTCTTACCTTTATGAGCAAAAAAGAAATTCCACATCGCACTGGTGTCTCCATGCGCTGCAAAGCGCGCTTCTCTCCGCACAAACTTTGGATTTATATTGATTGAATGATTAAACTAATATTGTGATATGTTTTAAGTTTTTTATATCAATGGATTTTAATTTAAATCGCGATGAATTAAGCAGGCTTTTGATCTGTCTGCCGCTGTTTGCTAGGTATAACTTTAAAAAACAAAAACTTGAATTTAACAAACAAAAAGTGTTCCAAATATATCTCTAAATTAACTTTATAAACTAAAGGAACGAAAATAAATGTAATCACTTTGCTATTAAAATCAGCAGCTGTGTAATGAGGAAGAGAAAGAGAAAAAAAGACAGTCGGACTGGAAATTCAGTCGGCCAAAAATTGATGAGCTGTCGGACATTTTTGCAAGGAATGTTTGTTTAATAACCTTTATAATATTCTTAGGCTACTTTCTTAATTAAATATATTATTTCTTTGATTTATTTTAGCGTTTTTAGGCTGCTTGTTAGCTGACTGAAGTGTAGGCTATATATAAAAAAACAACGTGCCACCGTCACAGCCCTATTCAAAACTGAGACGATTTCACCTCAGCAGAGCTCCTCTTTCTCCTTACGGTTGTGGTATGTTTTCGACACATTATACAGACAGACAGTGTTACAAAAACTATAGAAGTAGTTTTCTCCATCTCCACTATCCAACGACCCGTACACCAGCTGTTTTGCGATCGAGCATTGGCTGCTGTGAAAGTACGCTAGCCAAAGTAGGCTTAAATATCAAACATGTTTGATATAAATCGGGGCAGCATATATATATAATGTAGAAACGGTGCTTTATGCTCAAATGTTCCAGTTTTGCGCATAAGTTAAATTCGCATTTTTGGATGGAAACACAGCTTATGAGGTGCCGAACTCTGCTGGCATCAGTGCGGGAGAGAGACCGAATGTGTCCACTCCGCTCTGCGCTCAATTTTTTTTTAATATATATATAATAACAACCAAATGTCTCTGCGTCGCGCGACACAACGAATCGATTATGAAATTCGTTGCCAACGCTTTTAGTAATCGATTTTTATCGATTTTATCGATTCGTTGTTGCAGCCCTAGATTACTCCACTTCCAAAATAAGAATTTCCTGATGATTTGCTCACCCCCATGTCATCCAAGATATTCATGTCTTTCTTTCTTCAGTTGCAAAGCAATTCATTTTTTTGAGGAATATATCCCGAAATTTTCGCCATATAGTGGTTAAAAATGCAGCTTCAAAGGGCTTATCTAGTGAATCAATCTATTATTTTCTAAAAAAAAAAATGTACAATTTATATACTTTTTAACCTTAAATGCTCACCTTGTCTAGCTCTGCGATGCGCATGCATATTAAGTGCACTCTGGTTTAATACAGTTCGGGTATGTCACAGAGTACGCATGTGCATCGTAGAGCTAGACAACACAAGCATTTGTGGTTAAAAGTGTATAAATGTTAATTTTATGTAAGAAAATGGCCGATTGTTTCACTAGATAAGACTCCTATTCCTCGGCTGGGATCGTATAAGCCCATTAAAACTGCATTTCTAATCTTCAATCAGTTGAGCACCACTGAAGTCCACTATATAGAGAAAAATCTTGGAATGTTTTCCTCAAAAAGCTCTTTCCGACTTAAGGAAGAAAGACATGATTATCTTGGATGACATGGGAGTGAGTAAATTATCAGGAAGTTTTTATTCTGAAAGTGGGGTAATCCTTTAAGCCTCGTCCAATTTTGTGCATATCCGGATGGAATATGATTTGAATTATTGACGGTCCACAAAGTGTATCGCAACTGTTCATATCTGATTTGTGTGTCCATAAGCGCTCTTTTAATTTCCAGGAATTGAATTTCAATAGGATTGTTGCTTGAAACGGATTTTCACAAATCTAAATATGAAAAAATCTATTGAAATATGATCAGATTTCAATCGGACGTGCAAAAAATTTTGATTTTGTCTGACAGTCTGAACAAGGCTAAAGACACTTAATTCTGTTGTATGTTGTTGTATATTTAAGTTAAATGTAATAATTATCGCTGTCAATCGATGCAAAAAAAAATTTAACTAATTAATCACATTTTTTTCTGAAATTGTGATTAATCCCAACTAACATTTTTAGTTTTTAAATATACTTTAATATTGCAATTTCACATTCAATCTTAAAATTAAGGTAGAAGCAACATAAAGACAGAACATTTTAATAGTTCTTAAACTTAATTATTTTTTATGACTGAAGTTGAGTATCGCTGAAGTTGAGTATCGCTGATACCAATATTACAGTCTCTAGGAAATAATTTTTTCTTAATATTTAACCATTGACTATAGCCATTCAACATTACATTAGAATTGAGAGCTATCAATTTTAACATTTATTAGACTTTTTATAAAAAAAAAAACTTCTAATTTAACTGACATTAAAACAATCTTTACCTAAATCCATTATTTACCCGTGCACTTCAGCAAGTAGGAAATACACAGAAATTCAATCAAAGTTATCAAACACAAAATACTAAATTAAATGTAAATTATTCTTAAAGCTACAAGTTATTAATTTCCTCTTTTTTCTTTTCTTTTGTACTTTGATTAACAGACATCGCAGCAGCTGAGTTATTAGCTTATTTGGCTGCTATTACTTTAAGAGCCACCACTGCTGAACCTGACGCGGATCTGACACTCATCCTTGTAGTTTAATTCGAGCTTTGATATGAAATGATATGTGCAATAGAAGCATGCATGCTACGAAGACAGTATAACAGCTGACAGGACAGGTAAATTCGTTTTTGCTTGCATATAGCCTGACAAAATCTCATATGACCGCAGTTCACCGTCTGAAAAGTCTCGCATTTGATGTGGTCATAAAGTCACTCTGCGACTAAATAGACTCACTTCTTGTCAAGAATAAAAGAGACGGAAACAGCAGTTGTGAGCCGGGTGGCCAACCTAGCCCCACCCCTGCGTTAAATATTTTTAACTGGTAATAACCCATTAGATTTTTCACCTCTAGGGGGCCGTTGTCTGGACTAAGCAAGCAAACTAAGTGTTAAAACGTGTGGTGTGCGTTTGACCTAACTGATCCTTGAAGTTCTTTATGCATGATTTAGAAAGATAGTGAAACCTAGTTTTTGCAGGAAGGAGAAAGTGTGTCGTAAAAGAGAAAATAGGCAGGATTTCAGCCATTCGAGAGCGGAGAGTGTGTTTGGGGTTGGAAAGGGTGCAGAATGCAGCTGGGGCTGGCCCGCTGTACTGAGGGCTTTGTGATTTGTAATTATGTCGTGCTCCGCAGGCCTGTAGTTTTGTGCCCTGCCACAGAAAGACTCTTTGTGGGGCAGCATAACGTGAGCAGACTGAGAAAACCCTCAGAGAGAGAGAGAGAGGAGTACGGCTGCAGCCCTCAAAAGATCCACCCACATAATGAGAGAGAAAGTGAGTGAAAGGTAATTCAGCGGAGAGCTTGACGATCATCTCATCTCCACTGTGACTCCTCGGCCTTAACGTTTTGATGTCGTTTTATGCTCTTCACTTTCAGTGAATGTAATCTGATGGTCTGCCACACATGACTGGGAATTTATGACTTTGTTCATAAAGGCTTTCTTAAGAATAATGCCACACACTGCAGCTGTACCTTTGAACAGTCTGTTTCAGGGCTGTTCCTCCACCGCTGGGCTAATCATTAGCTTGGGGCAGCTGTGTTTCACACCACTCCAGTAGCAGGAGATGGGACACGGAGATCAATAATGGCAGGATACACAGCTACCTGATTGTGAGAAAGCTCTAGGGCAGTGAGAAGTGCAGGATACAGGATATAGAAACATATACTTATGTGGGTTTACTAAATGCTGTGATTCAGTGTTTTGCAACAGGTGATAAATAACTGATGTCAGTGAGCCACAATTATATGGTTTCATACTTTACAGTAAGCGAAACTCATTGCAGTTCTGCTGTATTCTGTTTTCAATAAAGTCATACAGGTTAGAAATAAGAGACTTCAATTTTAGCGTGAACTGTCCCTTTAATAAAATCCACCAGTGCTTATTTCTTCACAATCTTGCATCCACTGAATACCAACCCTTGAGTGCAAAGGTTCTTTAAACAAGAATGAAATGCAACTGTGAGCGAGGGCAAGAAAGCCATGTGATTACACAAAGCACGTTAGAGTTGAGCTGTATATGTTCCAGGGGGAAAGCTTGTCGAGGCTGTCTGGAATAAAAGACCCATTTTATAGTCGGCACGAGCGCTGGAAACCTGAGCTATTCAAGGTTAAAGTGTCGTGATTCCAACTACATGCACATGAGGCTCTGTGAGTGCCATTAACATGACCCAGTGCGCCGTTCGTTTGTTTTCTCACACGTACTCGTGCATGTCCGTTGCACATATTTCATGAATGACAATCGACTAATCAAATTAAAGCTTGCTTGCCTGCCACTGTAATAGACTGCAACAGTTAGCTTATGAAAGTAAACATTCCATTGTTTTTGTTCATAGAGTAATTGATTTTTAACGATAACTTTTATAAACTTTTAAAAACAGACCTACTGTGGCTTGTTAATCGATGGTATTTTTTTTAAGCCATTAGTTTGCTATATATATATAAAAAATCATGTTTAATAGTAGAATTCTTGGCAGAAAAACTACACTAGCAGTCAAAAGTTTTTGAACAGTAGGATTTTTAATGTAAATGTTTTTTTTTTTCTAAAAATCCTGAAATGTACTCAACAGTTTTAAATATTGATGATAATAATAAAAAGGAAGGATCATGTGACACTGAAGGCTGGAGTAATGATGCTGAAAATGTAACTTTGATCACAGGAATAAATTATATTTTAAAATATATTTAAATAGAAAACTGTTATTTTTAAATGGTACAAATATTTCAAAATTTTACAGTTTTACTGTACTATGGATCAAATAAATGCAGGCTTGGTGAGCAAAAGAGACTGCTTTTAAAAAACATAAAATATTACCCAGGATTTTGCTGAGAAATCTTCACCAATCACAAAACTAAGCAAATCCCACCAAAAGATCTTTTTAGTGCTCTTAAATTGCTTAAATATTTGTATTTATATAAAAAAGTACAATACAATCAACGTAAATGAGTAGTTTTATATTTATCTGTCATTTTTAATTTGATAGTTTTTTTGCAATTCTTCATGGGATTGCTAGTTCTTTCTTTCATTAAAGCCGTTTAGAACACTTGTACTGATTTTTCAAATACTTGTTTGCTTTAAATCAAAGTTTCTAATGTTATTCACAATGTTATCAATTTATTGAATCGTGTAGAACCGGAGAGTTTTTTTTAGGGAGGGAGGGAGGGTTGGGCTTGCGTTAATTGACATCTGGGCCGATCGGAATCTCAACTGAGCTCGCGCCTGTCAAGAGAGGGAGGTGGGGGTGGGCTTGCGTGCCATGTAGGCCATTATTGGACAATTCTTATAAATGACATTTTTCCTGGACCAATCTCAGCGCTTGCTTCAGTATCTTGAAACACACTGCCATCTGTGTTCACGTCTTTCAAGAGACACCTGACCTAATGTGGAAACTGAAATGACCGTATACACGGAGCGTTCTTTAGAACTTCTGCATAAAGATAAGCAGCTCGTAAACTTCCGCTAAAGCTCATTTTATATGTGCTATATATTAGGTGGACACTCTTGAGACTGATCTACTGCCTCGTTTTAGTTGTTCTTACTTGAGTAAGAACCCCCCCCCCCCCACCGTACACTGTCACCTTTTTTCCTCTGATGAATTTGCAGGTCTGTATTACAGATCAAGTAGACTGATATCCAATATATTAAACCTTCATATATGTCTGGTGTAAAAATGAAAATTAATGTCAAAACTAAGAATAAGAAGTGCTCTGACAAAAACTTTAAATGCTTTTAAATTATTTTATCAGAAAATCGGTTTTGAATATGAATGTTACAGATAACCATAAAAATGCTTAATATCTGCGCCGATAATTGGTCAACCCCTACTTCATAGCTTTAGTTCATGTAGTAGAACTCTTTGACTGATACGATAACCATAAAAAAAAAATCCTAATATCGGCACCGATAATTGGTCAACCCCTACTTCATAGCTTTAGTTCATGTAGTAGAACTCTTTGACCGATACGATAACCATAAAAAAAATCCTAATATCGGCACCGATAATTGGTTGACCCCTACTTTATAGCTTTAGTTCATGTAGTAGAACTCTTTGACTGATACGATAAACATAACAAAAAAATCCTAATATCGGCACCGATAATTGGTCAACCCCTACTGTATAGCTTTGGTTCATGTATTATAACTCTTCAACCAAGACATTTTTAAAATCCCAATGGGAAAACCCAGCCAAGGTTGTTGGGTTAAAAAAAGTAGTATGTATATGCATATTTATCATGGTTGTCCCTGTATTTAGCTGATACCTTGTACAACTTTGCCACCCTCAGCAACTATGAGGTTAGTGATGTTCTTTTCCCCTTTAAGCTCCTTTTAGTCTTTCCCTTTGAAGCCTGGAATTTCAATCTGCCACACACACACCTCAAACCCACAGAACTCCCTCCTAAAATGAGTTTTCCTTGCCTTAGCTGTTGTAACCATGGATACAGCGACAGGAAAGCCGCCTTGAAGGGCCTGTCGGCACAGAACTTCCATTAAATGACATTAATTAGCAGCTGAAAACTTAAATGAGATTGCTTGTGCTAATAAAACGTGCCTCTGATTCAGAAAGCAAGGACATTTTTTTTTTTTTCTTTTTTTTTTTTTTTTACATCAGCTGGCAAAGTCATTATCTTCTGTAATTTATACCAAGAAATGTTAATGGGAAGCTGTATAGCAATTGAATTCTGCTTTCGTCATTTTTTCCTTCCCCTCAGGTCACAGAGATAGTGGCATAACTATATTACATGACACATTTTGATGCAGTTTTTGTGATGCTATACGCATACATTCTCCGTATAGAAGCTACGAGTGCCACTTAAAAATAAAGATCAATTTATAAATTTAAAAAATAAAAATAAAATGTGTGTTTTTGAATGGCCAAATAAACAGACATTATGTGTTTAATTTAAAATATTATATAATTGTAACAAAATATGATCTAACATTTTAAATGTCAATGTTGGCAAACATTTTTAATACACTACCAGTCAAAAAATTTTGAACAGTAATATTTTAATGTTTTTAAATAAGCCTCTTCTGTTCACCAAGCCTGCATTTATTTGATCCAAAGTACAGCAAAAACAGTACAAAATTTAAAATATTTTTACTATTTAAAATAACTGTTTGAATATATTTTAAAATGTAATTTATTCCTGTGATCAAAGCTACATTTTCAGCATAAATACTCCAGTCTTCAGTGTTACATGATCCTTCAGAAATCATTTTAATATGCTGATTTGCTGTTCAAGAAAAATGTAATGTTATTAATATCAATATTTAAAACAGTTGAGTAAATGGGGGGGGGTGTTATAGAAATTATTAATTTTATTTAGCAAAGATGCTTTGTATTGATCAAAAGTGACGATAAAGACATTTATAATGTTACAAAAGATTTCTCTTTGAGATATTTCTGTTCTTCTGAATGTTCTATTCATCAGAGAAACCTGAAAAAAATCAACTCAGTTGTTTTCAACATGGTAATAATAATAATGCTAATAATAATAATAATCATTTTTTTTTAGCAGCAAATCAGAATGTTAGAATGATTTCTGAAGGATCATGTGATTGGAGTAATGCTTTAAAATCACAGAAATAAATTACATTTTAAAATATATTAAAATTAATAAACTGTTATTTTAAATTGTAAAAACATTTCAAAATTTTACTGTTTTTGCCGTACTTTGGATCAAATAAATGCAGGCTTGGTGAGCAGAAGAAAAACAAAACAAAAGATCTTACTGTTAAAAAAACTTTTGACTGGTAGTGTAACAACTTTAAATGTCTCTTTTTTGTCAGTAGGAAAAAGTGATAGTGAACGTGTTTAAAAAAAAAAAAAAAAATTCATAACTGAGTCCTTCAGTTTTAAGTCAGGGCTCTAGAGTGCGACCTAATTTCTCAATGGTGCGACTAAAAAAAATAAAAGGTTGCACCGGTGCGAACAGCCGTTCGAGGGGGAAAAAAACGAAACTCCGTCACTCTTAAAGTCTCCCTGTTGCTCAACAATAGACACACATTAGACCCATATCGTGGTCTAAAGCAATCAGAGATGAAGGACGGATCCCGCCCCCCCTCTGATTGGCCGTGGTCCAGATATTCCTGTACGTGTGTGTACGTTTGAAAATGCATGTGATGCAGTCAGGATGTCTCTACATTGTCAAGCGTTTACAATGCCTCCTCCGCAAAAACACGGACTGGATCGCGGACTCCATTCATAAAAACCGAATTTACTATGGCGCGGAATGCCACGTAATACGTTGATTTCTGGATTGATAAATCAAAAGTTGGTCTGTCACTTAATTCAAATCGCGATATGGACTAGTGTCTATGAAAACTGAAAGGCAAAAAGACCGTTTAAAATGAATCCTGCATGTTCCGTTTGCCTCTATGTATTAATGGTGGAGACGTGTATTTTATTTTTTTTTTAACTACATGCGTATAGGCTACTGAAGCACGCGTGACGCTCCCGCAAATTTTTGGCATTTGCGTCTCACATGAACAGATAAACTCAATCTCCAAACCTACTGTGTCACTTTTACCGTTTCATTTGAGAAAGCATCATATCATACTGTACACACATAGCCGCGGGAACGTATTTTGAGCAGGGGGGGCTGAGAAAAAAAAAGTTTTCTGTAGTCTACCTTTTATGTAATGCTTTTACACAATGCAAATAGGCCATATTTACAAATATTACAAAAGACAGCTATCTCAGCACGTTTTCAGTGGCGTAACTGATAATACGTGAAAAATATTGTTTTTGACGCGGGAGACCCGAGTTCGCGTCCGCCTTTTGGTGAAATCATTTTCGAAATCGTCTCCCTTTTCACTTAGGCTATATCACATCGGAAAGTCATTTGTTTTTAATAAAAATGTATGAAATAAATTTAAATAAGGAGTTTAATTTATTAAGGCATACCTCATGGATTTGACTGAGTGTGACGGTGCTCTGAAAAGTGCAAAGACATACTCGCTGAATTAGAGACGGTAAATGTGGCTTTTTTTTATAGAAATAAAATACATTTAGTTCAGTTGAACATGGGAGGCTACAGATCTGAGGGAGCGCAGCGAGTCTGTTCCAAGCAGCTCTGAGCCGCAGGAGTGATATGTGACGAGAATGATGCGAAATGAAGTGGCGGATCCAAAAGCAAGATAACTATTGTTAATAAACCTTTAATTTCTTCATTTAAAACAAATGAGCTGGTCTTTATCGTTGCTGTGTTTTCATAAAAAATAACGGTGAACCACAAATTAAGCATTCGTTTAAAAAAAGGGAAACCTTATTTATTTGGGGGTAGATCTGCTTCCTTATCCGACTGATCCAATATTATCTGTCTGCTCAAGTCTCAGTCTATTTTTATTTTGTTTGGAAATGCGTTTTTGCGCCGTGTTGGTTGGTGTAGGCTATTTTTAATCTTCAATGACGGATGCGGTGACTTCACGCGACAATTATTGTCATTGTATTGTATTTCCAATAAATTTGAATGAATTTGAATTACTAAAAATAGTTTTTGTCCTTTTTTGTTACAAATTTTACATTTATTTATTTTTAGCACCGCGCCCCCAGCACCCCCATTTTTTCTTTAGCTCCGAGCCAGGGGGTGCTGCAGCACCCTCAGCACCCCTACTTCCCGCGGTAATGTGTACACATAAACTTCACGGCAATCTGTCAAAATAAAAGTACGGTTTAACATGAAACAGAACAATATTAGTCATGTATTACTTTTGTACAGTATAATGTAGGTGTTTATATATTCCTATTTATAAATCATATATATGTTTGCCAAAAATTAAAAAAGTTTATTTTTCATTTGATTAAAAATAAATAAATGTTTATGCTTTCATTTGATTATGAGAAAAATTAAAACAAGAATTTCAAAAAAAAAAAAAAAAAAAAAAAAAAAAAGTAGAGCCCTATTGTTCAAAATGTTAAAATAGAGAGTTTTGGACTTATTTTTTCACTGAAATGTTTTCGTTATTACACAAAGTAGGGTAAAGTACTGGGGGAAAAAATATGCTTCAAAATAAAGAACTTTATATTGACCAGATTGTTAGTTAATCATTTACAAGTCAATATTGCCTATATGGACAGGGATTAAAAAAATAAATAAAAAAAAAAAGTAAAAAAAAAAGTGAACTTGTAAAACTACTGTGAAAAATGTGATGCGGTTGAAAATTTGGGTGCACCTAACTTTTGTGCTGGTGCACCTAAGAAAAAAAGTTAGGCGCACCAGTGCAACCAGTGCAAAAAGTTAGTCTAGAGCCCTGTAAGTCATTCTAGTTGAGATTCTGTTAACGTCCCAAGTGCAACAATCATAAAACGTGTTTGTATGCAATATATTCACTTCCTTTAAAATCCCTTTGTGAAAAAGTCTCTGACAAAGCAATAAATGTGTATTTGCCTGTAGGGTTGTGAGCATTCTTGGAACGAAGCACTGAGTTTTATTTTCAGCATTGCCTTGTTTATATGAATTATAGAAACCCAGGCGCCTTGCCTCAAACTCCTTGAAACAATGGAAAGTCAAATGTCTGTCTGTTTCTCTTCGTCCTTCAGTCAGGCGTTCTCGGGTTGCTCTCTTTTTTGCTTGAGGTTGAGTAAAGGTGGCCGTTTACGTTTATCATGGCTTTATGCCTGAGGCAGTCACTTCTCAGACTGACAGATGTGGTCCGATTGTATTCTATATGAGAAGAGAAATCAGCCATGACCCGGAGAACTTATGTTACAATGAGGGTGTAGAGGTGACCGTATTTAGCCTTATCTGTGTTATAATGCTGTGGAAACACTAATATAGGGCGGATATTATGTGCTACGCTAACTGGCATCCAGAACAGGAAGGGTTGGGGCGGAACCCTCACGCTAGCTTCCTGTTAGGCAGGAAGTATGTTTGGATAGTGACACAGTTTCACCCCAGCAGTGATCCAAAGCAAATAGCTCTCCACAAGCATCAACTATGATGAATGAATAACAGACACCAAACCACATGCGCAGTATTTTCATTTAATTTAAGAGAACTCTGTTGGCTAACATTAAGATAGTTCCTTCTTTTAGTTTATACTCCACGGAGATTTGTCTTCCACCTTTCATACACTTTGTGATTTATTGTACAACAAGACTGTGTAGCCTTCCAAAAACTTTTAACACCAAACAAACACTGTGCCAGAATCGCACTTCGATTTTTGAGGAACTATATTACAGTTGTGACGCCATCCTTCATCCTGAAAAGCGGTAATGAAATGTGTAAGACTGGAGTTTTGCCTCTGTATAAATCAGTGTTGCACTTTGACAGGAAGTGCTTTCGTTTGGCAATGTTTTAGGAAGACTCAGGATTTGGAAAGGCACATTTAGGCAGGATGGAGAAAGATGGTCATGGGATTGAACTTGTAACTTGTGGTTTAAAGAGGCATACACTACCAGTCAAAAGTTTTTGAACAGTAAGAAGTCTTTAAAAAAGTCTTTTCTGCTTAGCAAGCCTGCATTTATTTGATCCAAAGTACAGCAAAAACTGTAAAATTCTGAAATATTTTTAGTATTTAAAATAACTCTTTTCTTTTTGAATATATTTTACAATCTAATTTATTTCTGCGATTTCAAAGCTGAATTTTTAGCATCATTACTCTAGTCACATGATCCTTTAGAAATCATTCTAATATTCTGATTTGCTGCTCAAAAAACATTTATTATTGTTATGCTGAAAACAGTTTTTTAGGTTTCTTTGATGAACAAAGTTCAAAAGAACAGCATATATCTGAAATAGAAATATATTGTAACATTATAAATGTCTTTTATCATCACTTTTGATCAATTTAAAGCATCCTTGCTAAAAAAAAAAAAGGATTAATTTCTATATTTTTTTTTTTTACCAAAAAATATTTTTTTGTTATATAATATAATATAATATAATATAATATAATATAATATATATAATACTCCAGGCTTTTGAATGGTATAGTGTTACAAAAGCATTTTATTTAAGATAAATTCTGATTTTTGGATCTTCCTATTTATCAAAGAATCCTGAAAAAATTTACTTAACTGTTTTAAATATTGATGATAATAATTTTTTTTTAAATTTTAACCGTTCTTGAACACTTCTGTGATGATGCTAAAAGTTTAGCTTTGATCATAGGAATAAATTACATTTTAAAATATATTCAAATAGAAAACTGATATTTTAAATTAAAAATATATATATTTCAAAACCTTACTGTTTTTGCTGTACTTTGGATCAAATAAATGCAGGCTTGGTGGGCAGAAGAGACTTCTTTAAAAAACATAAAAAAACTTACTGTTCAAAAACTTTTGACAGGTGGTGTATTTCGTCCCACATTTATATTTTTGCACTATTTTGCTTGCAAGAACCTTCTTTTTAATTCTTTATACTTGTCTAAGCACTTCTGCAGAAACATTTATGGCTGATGTTCTGTGAAACAATTTTACATCTCATTAGGCTCAGGCCGAAGTGACGTCTCTCAGATGTAATTAAAGATGTAAAAGTCACTGTTGTTTTTGTTTTGCACATCATCTTTGCACTCCACCTGATTTATTTACTACAGGGAATTCTGGAAATTGCCTTCCCTTCATTGAGCTTGTTAGCTTGTTTTGTCCAAATGAATGAATAAATGTGTGAGTTGTTGAGGAGGGCTGTGTGAAGACAGAGTGGGTGGCATTTAAAAGCGCTTTGCTGGTCACAGTGTGCGAGTCTGTAAAGGTTATCGATGTCTCGAGCTGACCCTCGTGAGGAAAGAAGACAATGCAAAGGAGTCTTTTGTCATTGATGCCAATTTCCTGTTGACTCAGCCAGAGAGGTTTTTGAAGTCTGCAAGTAGGAGCATTTGCATATTGCCCCCTTCCCTTTCTTCTCTTCCGTAAATTTGAAATACTTCTTCCTCTAAGTTTTTTTGAATTGCAGCAGCAGACGGTTTGTCATCTTGCCTCTTGAAAGAAATCGTTCACACAAAAATGAACATTCTGTCAATTCTTGTGTTGGGAAAAGATATTGTCATTTTTGTATTTTTTTTTTTGGTCCATGTCATGAAAATGTGGATGGAATTACAGAATCCTGGCATATAAATGGAATTTACTGTATAACGCGGAATGTCACGAAATTTGCTAAATTATGGATTAAAACATTATTTTTAAGGAACATTTACCAGAAAAAAATATTTACCAGAAAAATGTAAATACAGTATTTCTGGAAAAAAATAAAAAATAATATATTTTTAAAAAATATAAAATAACTTATTAAAGATGCTTTTGATTATTAAAATTGATGGAATGAAATCCAGAAAATTAATGAAAAACAGAATTTGGAAAGAATAAAACTGAATTTGAGAAAAAAATAAAACATTTTTCATAGGGCCTTAATTTAATTTTTGTTAAAGTTGCTGTCAAATTGTGTACATTTTTTTTTTTCCAATTAATTATATATATATTTATATATGTATGTGTGTGTGTGTGTATTAGTGTTGTCAAAAATATCGATATTTCGATAAATATCGATACTGAAATATCTGAACGATACCAATACTAATTTCCCGAAGTATCGATACTAGCCGAGATGTCACTTTCACTTCTACACTACACGTGACCGCAGTGCCTCTCATTCAAGTGAAGCGAACAGAAAGGCGAGCGCAGGACCCCGCGACCGGCTTTGTTTGATAAAGAACACAGCAGGAGTGCTATCTGGAAATATTTCGGATATGAAACAAATGAACATGGAAAGCCGAAGTACACAAGCAAGCCAATATGTCAGAGTTGTTACTGAGCAGTGCTATCAAAAGGCGCTAACACCACTAATTTCGCAAAATTTATTTTTTAAATCACACGATTCCACTTTCTGAATGCTATGAAAACACAGTGCTTAACAATTACAACAATTCACCTGTCGTAATAAATAGAAAAGACAAATATCTGAAGAAAAACACACTAACAAGCATAAAATACAGTGTTTCTGCTATTTATTCTGCCGTGGAGGTGTTTAGTGTCCCGCCAACAGCTGCAGCAGCAGCAGCAAGTGCCTTCAGCAGAGTTCCGCGTTCAGATGCACGCAGCTTATAGGTACTGGGCTGGCCGCAAAGCCCCAGCTAAAGTAATTACCATGAATGTGGCGGGGAAAAAGTAAGGAGATATTCAAATTATTTATTAATAAACTAGTATTTTCTGAGTCAGTGTCGCAAAGATGAAGTTGATAATCCTAACTCGCCATCTGCTCGGACGCGCTTTTAAAGCCTAAATGCCATTTTATGGATTAGGCCTAAAAAAAGAGTTTTGTTTCCGATTTGAATTATTTCGTTTTACAGTAGTGAAGTAATAATTAAAAGTGAATTTATTACTCTTACATTTATGAGCATAAATAAAGTTTCACGTGGCGCTTTGCACCTCATGTCCTGCAAAGCTTTCATTCACCGCACAAACGATTGGATATGCGCCTATTTGTAGCCTACACATTTATCTAAGTTAAACGATTAAACTAATATTCTGATAAATAAACAAATAAAAACTGAAAGCATATCAGAATATTAGTTTAATCGTTGCCGCTGTTTAATAAGCGGCTGGCCGCTTTGTCGTTACTTTAAAAAACAAAAACTTGAATTTCACAAATAAAACATGTTCCAAATATATTCCTAAATTAACTTTATAAACTAAAGAAACGAAAATAAATGTAATTACTTTGCTATTAAAAACAGCAGCTGTGCAATGGGGAAGAGAAAGAGAACTCGGGCCAGTAATTCTGATGCGCTGTTGAGTTTTTTTTTTTTTTTGTTTTTTTTTGCAACAATTGTTTGTTTAGTAGCCCATTTAACTCTTATTTAGGCTGCTTTCTTATTTAAATGTATTATTTCGTTGATTTATTTTAGCGTTTTGTAGGCTGCTTGTTCACCAACGGAATTGCTAAAGTTTGTGAATAATGTTTGAGCCTCATTTATTTATATATAAAACACCGCGCCACTGCTGTGGTAAAAAATCTGCCACCATCACAGCCATACAGTTCCTACCCTTCATAAATGCGTGCACTACATGTTGTATTTAAATCTAAATTAAAGATTGTATTTGAACATCAAATAAAGTATGAAGCTCAAACTCAAATGAAGTTAAGAAGCTGAACAGGGCTGTAGCAGTGTACATATGCATATACCTCATTGTCATGTTCTAGACTATATTTATTTTTAAATTAAAAAAGAAATTTTCCTCCTTAATAGTGTGGAAGTTTTTTTCTCTGTGGTATCGAAAGTAGTATCGAATATCGATATTTTTCAAGGTATCGTATCGAAGTTAGAAATTCCAGTATCGTGACAACACTAGTGTGTGTGTGTGTGTGTGTGTGTGTGTGTGTGTGTGTGTGTGTGTATATATATATATATATATATATATATATATATTTTTTTTTTTTATTTATTTATTTGACATGCTTTAATTCTTCTTCTTTTTTTTTTTACATTTAACCATTAAAACAGAGTCTAGAAAAATTAAATCGGTAAAAAATGGAATACAGAGAAATTAAGCTGGAAAAAATAGAATCTGGGAAAAAAAACATGGAGTGTCAGGGAATTTGCTTAATTATGGATTAAATATATAATAATTATATAGAATCAAGACAATTAATGGAAAACACAGAATGTGGTAAAAATACATTTCTTAATTTCAATTAATTAGACATGCTTTTTGATTATTATTTTTTATTTATTATTATTTAACCATGTTCTTTTTTATTTTCATTTTAGGTTTTAGGAATTTAGTGGTGTGCTTTTTTTATTTAAATTTTTTAAATCTTAAAAATAAAGCTAAAAATAAATATTTGAAGTTTTTGTAATTTTAGCACTTCAGTAAGTTGTTAAAGGCAAAATTTCTGTAATTTCAAGTTTTTGATCTAATATTTATATCAGCTTTATTTCAGTGAACAATTTTGGACCCTATTGACTTTAATTGCATAGACAAAAAGAGTTAAATGATTCTTCAACATATCTTTTGTGTTCCACAGAAGAAAGAAGTTTCATTTCATTTCATGGTTGACTATCCGTCAAGACATTTTACAAAACACACACAAACAAAAATCATCTTTGCAAATCAGTTATTTTATCTGCCTTTTTTTTGCATCGATGACGCCTTGTCTGTTCTTTGACTCGAAACCTCAACTTCCCTTTAGCTCCATCTCACAGAATGGCATGTTGAATCTCTCAGATTGGCACGTTGAAACACACCCCATCCTCTTCCTGTGTGAACGTTCACCAATCCATGTCAAAGTGCTTTAATGCAAAGTCACTTCGTTTGTTGCTCAACAAGCTCGGATGTCCTCCATCACACTTATATCATGTCAGAGATTTAACTTACTAGTGCTAAATGACCGTATCCGTCCCTCTGTTTGTTGTGCCCTCAGACTAAAGCACGTACTTGTGTTTTCACAACTAAAGAGAACAGTGATAGCAATCGTTCGCTGCAGTAACCGCCAAAGACTGTGAGACCCTGAGAACTTATCTGTAATCTTCACTCATTGTGCATATTATATTTCACACGCAGGGCATCTTTCTCAAGAAAATGGGACGTCACCACTGTTTTCAAGTCACGTTTTTTTTGCATTTACGCCACTTTTGTCAAACCACTTGCCAAAATGTATCATAATTTATTATAATTGATGTACATTTTGAAATTCACTGTAATTGTTTTTGTACACATGACTCGGGCTAGGCCTAGCTGTGGTGTTTGTTTCTATGTGACCGCTGTGACGTTTGTTTTAAAAGCAAACAGGACTGTTTAGCCGGGTGAAAGAAAGGGAGAAAGGCTGAAAATTGAAGTGCGAAGCATGAAGTGCTGGGAAAAAGGGAGTTCACAATAATACAGCCATTCACTAAAGTGTTGACTGCGGCCAGCTGTTTGCACATTCAGTGAGGTGAAACTCTTTCAGACTTCAAGCAGTGTTGTGTTTGGAGTTTTTGAACCTATTTGAGCCTTTTTGCAAGCTGTTATTTTACTGCGCAAGAAACAAGACCAAACAATCCTTCCCAGACACATTCTTTGTATTATTAATAGCCCTTGTGTGACGTCATTTACAGCTGTGCTTCTTTTCCACAGAATTTGGTTGAAACCAAAGGCCGTTTTACGTTTTTGAAACGTGACCGAACTTGTGAAGAATGATAGATAGATAGTTGATAGTTATTTCATCTGTGCAGTTGTGATTTTTCTTTTCATCCCAGGGCTCTGCGCTTACTTTTATTATTAGGAAGTACCTTAAAAAATTATTATGAAAATATAAATGAAAACAGAATTTATAACAGAATTTATTTTAATTGTTTAATTATATTATAATTGTGTACGTTTCTTGATTTCAATTCATTAGATATGCTTTTTGATTAATATTTTTACATTTAACCATTAAAACAGAGTCTAAAAAAATTAAACCGGAAAAAATGGAATGCAAAAAAAATAAAACATGGAATGTCAGGGAATTATGGATGAAATTCACTTATGGATTAAAACATTTTTAAGAAATGCTTGCCAGAAGAAAATATTTACCAGAATTTATTAAAAAATGTAAATATACAAGTGTTTCTAAAAAAAAAAAAAATAATAATAAAAATATTTACCAGAATTTATTTAAAAATGTAAATATACAACCGTGTTTCCAAAAAAAAATTTAATAGTAAATTATTATTATTATTATTATTATTATTATTATTATTTTTAAATAGAATCACTTATTAGAGATGCTTTTGATTAATAAATTGATGGAATTTAATCCAGACAATTTATGGAAAACACAGAATTTGGTAAAAAAGAGGGATTTAGTTTTTACCTTTGTAATGGCATTTTTGGCAACTTTATTAAAAGTATGTTGTCTTTTGTGTCAATTTTTTTTTTTTAAATCTATTTTTTTAAGCTTTTTAAAATTTCTAATTAAAACAACTGAATATGAACAAGTAGAATAAGAATAAGTTACCGATCAAATTAAATCAGTATTAAATTATTTTGTACTGGCACAGAAGAACACAAAAGTAAGTGTATTGTAAGTGTATTTTCATGTTTAATGAGGCTCAGAGGTGACATGAGTGCAATCAAATTCATAAATTCATGTTGAGATAAATGTTTTAAATATAAAATTTTGAAAATAGAAATATTAAATGATTTAAATAACTGAAAAGATGCACTGAAAAAAAAAGATTTATTGAATTTACTAACTTTTTTAAGGTAATTGGTTGCAATCAATTTATTTTAGCTGCATTTAAATAAAAAAATGTTGAAATTTAGTCAACAAAATTACTTTATTTAAATGTAGCTCAAATAAATTGATTGCAACCACTTACCAGTAAATAATTTTTTTCCAGTGTACTTTAAAACTAAAACTAAAGCGATATGATTCAGTAATTAAACAGTGATTATTTGATTCGTTTAAAAACGCTGGTTCCTTCATAAACCAAACACTGTTATATTTGAATCAAGATGCACAGCAGCTTAGTTGACTTGTTTCAGACCATTTTTGACGACGAAATAGAGCAAAATCAGGCAATAGTCTTATAGTTGGACAATGTAAGTCACTTAATATTCACTTGTTTATTTAACAGTTGTGTTAAATCAATATCTCATTTACAAACTCCCTTAAAAATCATTAAAAGTTGTCACTCATCTTAGTTCATCGCAATCTCACGAAATTCCATTATAATAGGGTCTCTACACTGCACAATGAATCTCTTATTTACACTCTCTCTACACTTTGTTTATAAAAGAATTTGTCAGATATGTCTGTGATACATTGCTCAATGTTGCAAAAACTCATAGGAACCTTTGAAGCTCTCCTCAGCGCAAACACAAATATGCTGATCGGGTCAGTCACACATGATGCTCCTAAATATTTTTTCATAGTCTCACGCAGTAGACTGAAATGGTCACACTGTAGAGCCCTTTCGTGTCTCTTCTTTCTCAACGGTCTGAACTGTGGCAGTCGTCAGCTGGGTTTGAGAGAGAGGGAGAATCCTCGAAAGGAAACGGAATAAATAAAAGAGGAGCAAAGCAAAGAGAGCAGTAGCGGGGTTGAGGGCCGTGTGAGGTTCACAGGAAGGTTGTCTCAAACAATGCCATCTCTGTTAGCGCAGCAGGGAGAAATCGCTCCGTATTCCTTTAGCGTACTGTCAGGCCTCTCCACCAAACCTCTCCATTCGAGCAGGTGCTGCTTACGCGTTGTCCGTGCTGATCTTAGGTCAGTTATGTCGTTTGTTTCACAGCACTGAGAAGCAGAGTTTTGGTGGTGTGGGTGCATGTTCCACCTAATATATTATTGGCTTGAAAGTCATTTCAAGTCAGTGATTTTGAAGAGTGTGCAATGTGTTTAATAACAGTGATTTACTGTGCAGGGGTCTTTAGAGTTGTCAACGATCACAAATGGCAAAATGCACACGCAGAGCTGCCCCCTAGCTTTTCTTGGATGGGTTTACCCTGTCATCAAGTACTGGCTGTCCATTTTATTGCATCAAAACAAAAGTACATTTATGCTTGTTCATTAATCAGCTAAGGCCTTCATGGAGGTAAGAGAACACCTCAAACTGTTGGATTATTGGATAATTAAATGTATAAATGCAGTACTAAATAGTACATGACATCCTCTGCCACAGATAGGAGTTTATGAGTAAAACATAAATATCGAATGCGATATTAAGCTCGATATGGCGTAGCTTGTCAGAGATTTACGTCTCTGTGTATCAATTGCCGCTCCAGCGGAACCTGAGCGAGATTTACTACTAATCAAAGCACCGGCTTCATTGATTAAACGCGCCTCACAATATCGTTCGATATATTGCACAGCCCTAATTTGCGTTACGTGTACTGAAGCCCTGATCTCAATAATGATTCGTAAACTATCATTTCACATCAGGAAAGGAAGGAAAGGAAAGGAGGTGACGTGAGGCCAAGTATGGTGACCCATACTAGGAATTTGTGCTCTGCATTTAACCCATCCAAGTGCACACACACACACACACACACACACTGTGAACACACACCCGGAGCAGTGGGCAGCCATTGCTGCGGCGCCTGGGGAGCAGTTGGGGGTTCGGTGCTTGCTCAAGGGACTCACCTCAGTAATGGTATTGAGGGTGGAGAGAGTGCTGTACATTCACTCCCCCCACCTACAATCCCTGCCGGACCTGAGACTCGAACCCGCAACCTTTGGGTTGCAAGTCCGACTCTCTAACCATTAGGCCACGGCTGCCCCATCAAGCCATCAGGGCTTGAAGTGCAGATTGCGAATCTTTTGACTTGGATCAGAACTTTGATCATTGATTCATTTGACTTATGTTGCAACTTTGTGGATCGAGAATAATTAGATTGGGACATCAGTCGCGTATCATGAATAATTAGATCTGATCTAAATCAAATGATTTGTGATACACAATTTGAAATCCCAATCTAAGTCAAATGATTTGTGATATGCGACTTCACGAGATTGAATCAATTGGAGCGGTTCCAGCATAAATGACTCAATTGATTCGTTCTGATCTGTTCTTCTTTTTGCGTCTTTAGCCATGTTTACACGACACTGTCAGTACTACTACTAGCTTAGATCACGAGTTTTAACTGGAATAAGTGGAAAAAGGTATGATGTTTTTTTAAATTGTGGAATTTTGTGTGAAAATAATTATGCTAATTGAAAATATTAAACACTTATTTCATAGATGCATTATTTTTCAATAATTCAAGCAATGCAGGACTGTCAGTCAGCAGGTGTGGGTGGGGCCTAAACAATGTGACATCACAATGCTTTGAGAATCAAAACTGCATGACTTATTTGGTTTTAATGGGATTAAAAAAAATGAGTGGGTAGATTTTTATCATTGTAGGGTGGTTGTTCACATATTGCTGACACACATTTATGTCTAAACACCATGTTAAAGTGGATTTTGCATAATAGGTGCCCTTTACCAAAACACACACGCGCGCACACACACACACACACACACAGTGCCTCCTTGAGCATTGGGTTTTTCTCCACAGTGACTACATGATATTGCAGTCCAAGACAACTGAGGGAATTTTGTTCTTATCTGTAGCTTTTCAAATCTCTTTTTCCCCCCTTTCCCTTCAGACACAGCTTGTTAGTTGTCTCCCTTTGGTCTAAATCAGGTTACTCGAGAGCAGCCCTAATCCGAGATGGAACTAATATACCTGTTCTTCAGGGGCGTCTTATCTCACTCCCCTTGTGGCCTGAGGAGTCCCATGATGGATAATGATCCTGATCTGTCGGTGCTCTTGGCTTCTGAACACGGCCGGCGGGAGATAAGGACTTTCTGTTGGCTTGTCATCGCAGGGTCGCCCACAGGTTATGCCTGGTCATAACTTATAAGCCAGATCGAATATCACAAGCCTTTTAGCTGCACTTTTAATCTTTTAGAAAGGTAGATGGTGTATTAGATGCTATGCGATATGGCATCTGAGCCAAGGCTTAGTCTATATTTCAAAGTTAATAAACAAAATGATGCTTTAACAGTGCTACAAGTAATAAATGAACACCGTAGGTCTGGCACAAGACCTTTAGCCCTTACATAAATATTTTTACTCTAACCGCACCTCTTTCCCACTGTTCTCGTTACATTTCCCCTGTATGTGTGTGTGTGTGTGTGTGTGTGTGTTTTAATTTAGCTGGGTAGAAGTTACCATGGCAGTGCAAGTGGGACTATACTTCCTGTATGACTCCTGTGGTCGACATGTTTTCTTTCCAAGAATTCGGACCCGATCTAAAACCGTAAATCCTGCAAAGCATCAATACCTGTTTACCATTCTCACCAAGGAAATTAAAACTTAAATGACAGGAACAATCAAGAAATATTGACTCACTGGGCTTTGCTTGTTTGTCACAACGTATTGTTCCCGTAGGCTAAAAACATGCGTGTGCATCTAGGGATGTGTCGAATTAGGCTGTTTCGAGTTCGCTTGATGCTATTCGAGATACCAACATTTCTTCTTGAAGCTCCCTTTAAGTACAGACCCCTGAGAAAGGGCTGGCCTATTCCCAAATCATTGCTTTTCAATCTGCAGTGTGACGCAGGAGCCATTAGCACGGCTTGCGGGGCAGAATGTTTTCAAAAGCATCACTGAGAACTGGATGTAATGCATATTCCATAGCTCATCCGTCAATACTGAGCTGGCTGTTTAAACCTGAAGCATAAATAATTAATCATATGAGGCAGATAACAGGTGCTGGAGTTTTTAAAGTGCCTATAGTTGCATTGCGAAAAGGGTGTCTGAAATGACAGTGACTTGTGGTTGACTGATATGGATGTTTTAGTGGCTGACGTTGATAACTACTAAGTGGGTTGGATGATGGTCTACATAAGCAGTGACTTATTTGGAATATGAGTAGCATACAAATTAAGTTCGCAATGAGCTATTATTTCTATATTAATAAATTTTTCCTCTTATGTCACACTAGAAGAGTAGTGTGTGGAAAGTGTGACGGAAGACTGTTAATACTGTATTTAGAAACAGAAGCCTCTGAAGAAATTTAGAAGTTGTTAACCTTGTCTACTAGATAAACAATAAATTGTATTAATGAGTTTAAGCTCAATTTACAGTCGTAACTCAATTTCTGGAGGTATGAGATGTTAGAGGAGAAAAGTTTTGTTCTGATCTAATTTTAGTAATTATATGATGTTTAAAGATTTATGTGTTCTTTAATTATATTTTAATGAAATCAATTAGTTTGTCACGAACAGGCAGTTATTTCATTCATATATGGGCCATTCTACAGAATTGGTGCTGTCTCACAAACAAAAAAGCATTTTAATATTCAAATCTTAGATGTTTACTAATATCCATCTATTATCTATTGAAACCCACAGTAATATTTAAAATAGCTTAATATATATATAAAATCATCATTTAGTGGGTATTTACATTTGGGAGATGGCTGTCCCCGAACACTAACCCCTGAATTTCACCTGAAGTAATTCTTACAATTTATTCCATTGTTGTTTTATGTTTTTCAAATTTTCTTTGTAAATTATGAAACTTCATGTAAAAACATGTCCTGCATTTTCATGTCACTACCGAAACAGTGTATGTTAAATATATAAAATCTATGCTATCAGATTTATTTTTTCCAAAACTCATTTTGTTTTTTCAAATTTATGTTTTTTTTATTTTTATTTTTATTTTTTATATATATAGATTTTCTGGATTCAGTCCCCCCCCCCCCCTTCTATTTAAATTTTTCTAAAAAAAATTTTTTTAATGGTTAAATAATAATAAAAAAAAGCATGTCTAATTAGTAGAAATTAAATGTACACCGTTTAACAGCAATTTATTAAAAAGTTTAACAA
The DNA here is from genome assembly GCF_049309525.1 of Garra rufa. Classification (NCBI taxonomy): domain Eukaryota; kingdom Metazoa; phylum Chordata; class Actinopteri; order Cypriniformes; family Cyprinidae; genus Garra; species Garra rufa. The sequence goes on along the minus strand of NC_133380.1, from coordinate 10,186,925 downwards.
AAATTACATATTTAATTTTTTTTTTTATTTTTTTTTTATTTTTTTCACAAATTCAGCTTTTTTTTTTTGACCCAATTCTGTGTTTTCTATTAATTTCCATTAATTCCATGTATTCTGTTTGACTGGTTTCAATAAATTTTAATAAATTATAGTATAGTATATTTACAAGGAAGATGTTAGCTAAATCTTAATAGGTCAATATAACCCTTCTTATCAAATTATATATTACTGTGTTTCAGTAATGACAAATTTGGGGAGAGGACATATATTCCAAAACTTATATACAATATGAGAATGAATTGCACAATTACTAGAAATGTGACATTGGATATTATACAATTTGCATGCATACACAATTTGTGGAAAAACAGATATTGTTTTTAACTCTGACCAATTTCATATAATGACCCATATATAGACTGACTCTGGATCGATGTTGGACTTCACAGCGTTGCATAAGAAAACAAGTGTGATTCAAGTAATTTCATGAGAAGTCAGCCTGCTTTTTCATTGATTAAATAAAATGCAATGTGCAACACACATGATTCACTGTATAAATATTGCATTAACATTAGCCACAAGATTAATCACTTTACATTTGACCTACATTTGTGAAAACGAAACATTGATCTTATGTTTTTGTTTCGGAAAGACGCCCCTTATTTAACTGTTAACATTTTGTTCAGTTGACATTACTCAGCATAGTTCTTGGTGTCTCTCGCTAGTCTTGATTAAAGTAGATTAGACAAGACTTTCCTTTCCACTTTAGAACTAATCTCACCTTTAAATGAGAAAAATATACCAGTTTCCTCAGAAACAAGCCTTAACCTTGCACTCATTAGGCTTTAATCCATCTTCCTGCTTCCAAACATCAGTGCTGTTACCATCAATGCTGCATGGTTTAAAATACCACCTGTTTCTAGAGCTGCTAACCCGAATAGAAGAACGGAAGGGGTGTTAATAATCACAGGTGACTGTGGATTAAAAGGTGTTATTAGCACTCTTTTTAAAGGACCTTGAATTTGCATTGAGGATGAGAAGACAAACAGTATTAACCTAGTAACCAAGGAGGAGTGCATGCATTCTTTTTACCCAAATATTCAAAAAATTTAAAGTACTCTCAAAAAGTTTGCCTTTCAGGGTGTTATAGTTGTATGACAGTTTGACTTGAGGGAATTTAATGCGTTGGCCTTGTGAGAGACTGGCCACCATCCATCTGTATCTAACCTCTGACAAGCCTCAGCCTGAGCTCAGGGTCTGGAGAACATCAGCCCTGAGCCACAGATTTCTTTTGAACTCTGATTTCATTGAAGAGATGAAAAGCAGATATTTTCACCTCTGCTTGCACCCTGTTTCAGATGTAAAAGAGCAGCATGGTGCTTCTCTACAAATTTAGACCGATTTTGTGCATATTTTTTATGCAATTGATTGCAGATCCCTAGGAAGTTTTGGTTGATGGTGAATTCATTCAAGTCTTTAATGTGTTCACCTCTGAAGTATAGATAAGGATTCTTAATGTCTTTAATATGAGAAATTCTCCTTTTGTATAATATTGCTTTTTTAATTTAGTGCTATTTCCACTGTTTTTACATTTAGATTATCTTTGCCATGATCTAACACTAATTTAAAATCTAATTTAAAATAAAAATGTATTTTTAGCAAATCTCAAAATGAGTGTAAATTTTTCAAACTGTGCATTAAGTCGTAATGCCAAAATATTACATTTAAAGTGATTCATTTTTAGTTGTTTATATTTAATTTTTAAGAAAAATTAGATTTTGGTATCGGCCATTGATCAGTTATTGGCAATATAGGGCCCTATAAAATCAGATTTAATTTTTTCCAAAATTCTTTTTTTTTTTTTTTTTTAATTCTTCTTTTTTGTATTTTTTTTTTTAATACATTTTCTGGATTAATTTTTCCCCCCTCTGTTTATTTTTTCTAACCTCTGTTTTAATGGTTAAATAAAAAAGCATGTCGAATTAATTTAAATTAAATGTACACAATTTATTAAAAGTTTAACAAAAATGGCATATTTAAGGCTCTATGAAATCTGTTTTATTTTAACAGATTTATTTTACTCAAATTCAGCTTTATTTTTTACCAAATTCTGTGTTTTCCATTAATTCCATGTATTCCATTTTACTGGTTTCAATAAATTTTAATAATCAAAGCATCTCTAATTGATTTAATTTTACATGGAAAAAAAGTAAAAAATAATGTTATTTTAAAAAATAATTTACATTTAAAAAATACTCTGTGTTTACAATTTTCTGGTAAATAAGTTCTGGCAAATGTTTTTTTCTGGTAAATATTAATTAAAAAAAAAAAGTTTTTATATTTAAGGACCTATGAAATGTGTTTGTTTTTTCAGTTTCATTTTTACCACATTATATTTTCCATTAATTTTCTGTATTACATTTTAAATAGTTTAAATAAAGTTTAATAATCAAAAGCATATCTAATTAATTGATTTTATTTAAATAAATAAATGCCAAATTCTGTGTTTTCCATTAATTTCCATTAATTCCATGCGTTCTATTTTACTGGTTTCAATAAATTTTAATAATCAAAGCATTTTAATTTTATTTTAAAAAAATGTAAAACATAATTTAATATGTATATATTTATTTATTTTAGAAATACTGTGTGTATTTACAATTTTCTGGTAAATTAATTTTATTATTAGTACTATCATTACATTAAATAATATATATTTGTTACAGTTTTTCTTTAAGTTAAACCAAACTTTTATTTTGACGGGTTGCTGTGAAGACCTTTACATTTCTGTTTGTATTTGATATGATGACCTTATTTTTTTTTCTTACAAGAAATGGTAAAATGCTTATGATGCTTATGTTTTTAGAGCAGTTCTAGAAGTTATGTTTGTGTTCATGTTCTCATATATTGTGGCGGCAGAGTCTAAAAAAACAGAGCGTCATGCACGATTCATATTCACAGAAAGCGTTTTGATTTTGGTATACTGACATGGTTTTGATTTATTCATGCAAATTTCGTGACATTCCACATTTTCCATTTTTATGACTGGAGTCTGCTATTCTATCCTCGTTTTCCACGTCATGGAGATCATAGGGCTGTAGCCATAACATACAAATATTATTGGCTTATCGATATTAAACAGAATTGGAATATCACTGCATCTAGAATTTAATAGAATTGACATTTTTCATCTTGCTGGATTCCAAAGATGTATATAAGCCACTAAAATCTTATATTCACTCCATGCCAATAAGTAGCACTTTGAATTGGTGTTGGCTCATAAATATCAAAGCGTTCCAGAAGTTAGAGGCTACATTGACTAATTTCTCCTTCACCGCGACTGGAAGATGATCGGGGTCGTTCGTCGGGCGTACTTCGATCTGATGAAACCAGGTCGACTTTAGGACAGGTTCAGTTGAATGTCAGTTTTGAATGAAATTGGCTCCAATCCGAATCATTAAGGGCATTTTGGTTTGCGTGTGACTGTCTGGAGTCTTTGTCTTCTTTCCTCTTTCTTCTCTTTGGGCTTCAAGGCAACCTGCAGCGCCAGACAGACTTCTTCCTTTGATAGAAGGCCTTCCTGCCAGAATTAATTATCAAGCACGATGCCTGTGTGTGCCGTCTATTGGGCAAGTGTGTGTATGAACAGGCGTCTGTCAACACACACAGCCTCGGTTGCTTTCTTCCACGCTTCTGCCAAAAAGACACAATAGCGGAGTCTGGCGCGCTGCATCTTTAATGTAGAAATGTCCTTGTCTTTTTGCGTCTCTTGGCTTATATGTCTCAGTCTGTGGTGCCTTTATTTAAAAATCCAACTTTTTTTTTGGTCTATATTTGAGCTGAACCAGTTTTAGGGAATATAATGATTGAACTGTCTGTTGTTCATTGTTGAAGGGCATATCTGTGCCCCCCTGCCAAGTGATAATGATATTTTTGTAATGCATTGCCTGGCATGGGGTAGTGTCGTGGCTCTTCCCCGTGCCAAACATCTTTGGCTGGTCTACGTAGTAAAAATTTATTTTATTTTATTATTTGTGGGCTCAGTCTGATCAAACCAATTGTCCTGGTGAATACAGAAAATGGAAAATCAGAAGGATGTCCCTTAGTTCCACCAGAATAAAAGCAGTCTTTCTTTTTCTAATTGTCTTTCTTACTCTTTCCTTCTACCTCTCTCTCATTTCTTTTTTCTAACTTATGCTTTGTCGACATTATCCATAATTTATTTGTGTGTGTTCAGGAAGCCAGCTCGCTAATGGAGGTATGCATAATGCATTCGTTTTGCTTTTATTGGAGCCTCTGGTGGCCCAATCCAAGACTGAGGCAAGTAGAGCGTCTGTTCCATGACGTACTGAAATCTGGGAATCACTGTGGATGACACAGTATGACAGTGAAAACTAGAGTAATAAATACGAGAGATATTAATCTGTCACTTGATCTTTCAGAATCCTTCAGAATTGTTGAAAACAGTTGTGCTGCTTAATATTTTTGTGGAAGTCACGACACATTTGATCAGAATTCTATGATCAAAAGAAAGTTTAGAAGAACAGGATTTATGGAATGTTTTGTCAAAAATAAAGTATTCTGAATTATCAACTAAGGTTTTATAATATTTTTTGATTCAATGTATATTGAAACTAATGAATCCGTAACTTTGAAAGCAGTATGATCAACTTTTTGCCTTTTCCAAAGAAAAATTGGATTTGAGATGCAACAAATCTCATAAATTGCACTTGAGAAATTTTTCAAAATGTAATTGGTATTAATTTACCTCTGAAAAATGTAATAAAATAGCAAAAATATATATATTTACAATGTATCTGCAAGCAAAGTCTTAATATGTCAATATAACCCTTTTAATTAAATTATTATTACTGTGTTGAATATTATACAATTTGCATGCATACAAATTTTTGGGAGAAAAAAATCAAGATGTTTCCAACTCTGTAAAAACAAATATGTCCATGCCATCTGCATGTTGCCTTAATGTTATGCATATTTAGCTGTAATGTATCAATTACACTCAACACCGCTAGTAGCTAGTCTGTTTCCTCTTTTCAGAGGAATACTCTTGTCTACAGAAGGAAGTCCGGCTATAGAGGTTTTCAAAGCTTTGTTTCAAATCGTTCTGTTCTGAAGTGGATGTCAGGTTTCCTCCTCTAAAACAATGGCAGCTTAAGTACCCGGAAGCATCTTAAGTGTCTTTCCACATTCATGCCTGTCTTGACTCATGCGAGCGTCTGGTTGTGTATGTGTATGTTTATGTCTGTAGTTGTATATGTGTGTATGGTTCATTGTATATAACTAAATAGTCTCCGGATAGTCACACGCTTTTGTTTGCATGTCCAGCTGTGGAATTAAAGAGGATTTCCTCTTTGCGGAGTTAATCAAAGCAGCCTTCTTGATCTGTGCGTCAGCACAATCTCAGATGGAAGAAACGTCACCTCGGATAAGAAGGGTTCACATGGCTAATAGATTTTTAGACGCTTAAAACATCAGCCGTGCACATAGTGTTCTCGCTTTGTTGAGTAAATGCACACACGCACGCCCTCAAACTGGCCAATCGCCCGGTTCTGTTTAGTCAGATCTGCAGCAAGATTGTGCCTGAATGTTTAGACTCCCCCCACGCATCCACATTTATCTACGCTCATTCATCCCAGCACTATAAATCTGTGAGGAGAAAGTGTCTTGATGAAAATAGAATCAAATGATTGCATACTCAGCACACAGACCTGAAGTTGTTCTTTCTGCCCAGATTTGACACTTCACCTATTAACTGCAACTCTGTCTGACCTCTCAGCCAGTGCATGGGATGCAGCCTCCAACCTTTTACTGTCATTTATGTATCGATCAGCACAAATAGAACGGTTGCCAAGCGGGTGAGGGCTGAAGCTGAGGCTTGTGAAACTGAGGCAAACCTGTAAGACTTTTGTTCATCTTCGGAACACAAATTAAGATATTTCTGATGAAATCCCAAAGCTTTCTGACCTTGCACACACAGCAATGCAACTGAAACGTTCAAAGCCCACAAAGGTAGTAAGGACGTTGTTATAATAGTCCATGCAGCTTTAGTGGTTCAACCATAATTTTATGAAGCTACTAGAATACTTTTCTTGTGCAAAGGCAAAAAAATAACCACATTATTCGACAATTTCTTCTCTTCTGTGTCAGGAGCCGGCGTTGAAATGGCATGAAATGCTGGTGAACGATTTGGATATGCGTATAAGCCTGAAGGAACCAAAACTGTGAGGAGAACAACGTGTGTTCATTTGTGATAGAGGCTCGTTGTCAGTTTGGAATATACAGCTTTTTGATGCGTCTGATGTGTTTTTGTATGTGTTGAGAGTTTCTTTAGATGAGTTAGACTGGAGAGCTCAGGGGAGATCTGCCGTCTGCCAGGAGACTTCAAGGCCTCTGGGCTGCTGCTTGCTTGCTTTGAGACTCTCACACTTACACACACACACACACACACACACACACACACACACACACACACACACACAATGCTCCGTCCTGCTGTCTGCCTAGATTAATGAGACCAGTGTCATACTTTGCCCAGCCATACACACAAACTCACTCTCTTATTCACAAGGGCCCCGAAGGCAGGTGTTTAATAGATATTACTCAGTGCATAACCTCTATCCAAGCACTTTATTTACATCAACATGCCTCTCGATGGAGCAGTTAAAGTCATTAGACAACACTGCACTTCTCTAATTAAACATCTCATGAGTTGGCAGAAGATGCAGATGTTGCAGCTGGAGAATAATCTCAATTTTCACTTCTTCTTTGTAGTGTTTATCTCTCGTTGTTTTGATTGATTGTCAAGGGCACATGTGATGTGGGTTTCTGAAGTGTGCATGTGGTGAGTGGACACATGATCACAATTCAAGTTAGTCCAGACTTGTTCCTCTGTGTCTTGAAGTCTATATGAGGCCTTCGTTTGAAGCACTACCTCACTGCTCAGGCTAGACACTGCCTCTGCCTGAGGTCTTATTGATTTCTCTTATTTATTGTCTTCAGCTTTATTATTGCCTTCTTAACAAATGTGTGTTGAACAAACAACTCATCCTGAACTGGTTTTGCTGTGGACATGATACCTCAAATCACGTGGTTGTTGAGAAGAGGTGTGCTATTCCTTATATTTAGCAATCAAACCTACAGTTTTCACCTTATGGATGATGAAATGGCTCTTTTATAAGGAGTCAACGAGATACCAGAATCTGTTTAATACCCTGGGTTTTAAGACTTGTATAGCTTAATATAACCCTGGACCACAAAACCAGTCATAAGGTTAAATTTTACAAAACTGAGATGTATACAGCATATGGAAGCTCAATAAATAAGCTTTCTATTGATGTATGGTTTGTTATGATAGGACAATATTTGGCCAAAATACATCTGTTTGAAAATCTGGAATCTGAGGGTGCAAAAAAAATCAAAATACTGAGAAAATCACCTTTAAAGTTGTCCAAATTAAGTTCTTAGCAATGCATATTACTAATCAAAAATTACATTTTGATTTATTTACAGTAGGAATTTTACAAAAAATGTTCATGGAACATGATCTTTACTTAATTTCCTAATGATTTTTGGCATGAAAGGAAAAACAACAATTTTGACCCATACAATGTATTTTTGACTATTGCTACAAACATACCTCAGCGACTTAAGACTGGTTTTGTGGTCCAGGGTCACATATATGATGACTCTTACGGAAATATGTAGTAGAAAAACCAATGAAAGATTTACGTTATATAAAAAATCGACGTTGTTATATTCATATTTTGGACTTTAGGGGACAGCATTTTTTTAAAATGTAGAACGGTTGCACTTGGTGAGCTACTAACACTGAGCTATGCTATTTTTACCGCAACACATCTCAGAAAATAAAATACTGATATGATGACCACAGCTACTGAAAGAGCTTACAGGTGGCGATGGATATAAGCCAAATACTAATAAAAAATACCATCGCTTTTCCCCACAAAAATCTAAACACCCAGATTTCGAGTGAAATCCGTGCTGAGAAACTCCTTCAGTGGCTGCGGCGTCATGTTTACATCCTGCCAGGATGGCATCTAGCGTTTCTTGTCTCTGCTGTTTGTAAGTTCTTTAGTAGCTGTGGTCGACTAAAAGCCTCAAAGGCATCCGGGCTAAAGTGGAGAGAACACAGACGCAGGTCTTTAGGAAGTTTTATTTGTCAACAAGCATCTTCCCATTCCTTTTCTTCTCTTCTTATCGCTAGGAAAGCAGTGAAGACATATCGCTTTTCTTGTTGCCCTTCAACTGAAAACACAACCAAAAGTCACACATGGTGGCATTGTATCTCTGTTTTATTTTCCGAGCTGTGTATTCCGAGTTGTGTTGCGGTTAAAATAGCAACAGATAGTGCCAGTAGCTCATTAAGTGCAACTGTTTTTTAGGTTTTCCACTACATATTTTAGTAAGAGACATCACTTGCTTTATTAAGCCATACAAGTCTTATTACCCAGGGTTTCCTTTAAGTGTTTATTTAACAAACACGCTTGCATGCATTTGCTAGCCACTTCTTTTTGCCAGTGTTTACATGTAACAGTCATCTCCTCTTTAATTCTCTGTGATGTCTCGGTCCAGCGGTGCCAGCTGAATTTTTTTTTTTTTTTTTTTTATCTCTGCTGTGTGTTTTTATCTCTTCGTCGCTCTCTTGTGAGTCCTCTTGAGTGCTTGGAGAATGAAAAATGAATCATCCAAGATCTAGTAGACATTTTTTCTTAAAACGTCAAACTTCTGGACAATGATTTAACATTTATGGATGCATTTCGTAATTGACAATATCAATAATAATAAACATAATAGTAGTAGTAGTAGTATGCTATATGTGTGCGCGCATGTTATATTCTTCCTTGTGAAATTCAGTGTTTTGACCTCCTGCATCCTGGGTCTGTTTGACCACAGACATGGAAGTGTTAGGAGGAACTCGGGCAATATCTCTCTCTCTCCTTGTGGGATTTGGAGGAAATGCTTTCAGTTCAGAACCTTTGTTCCCTTATTCCCTGATCTAGGATCTGCTTCCTCCCCACCCACGTCTAACCTTAACTGTTAGGATAAAGCACCAAAATTGTATCGTCTTGCCGTAAATGGCCAATACCTGTCATCTTTTGGTCTTAATTCATTGTATTCCTTGTCTTTTTTTTTATTTGTGAAATTTACTAGTGAATATTTCAATTTTTTTTCTCCAGTGCATATATGGGTCACAGAAAAAGTGGCTTTTAAAAAAATTTATTTACATAGTTGTTTACTATTTTATTATTGTGACATTTCTATGACTGTAGTAACATTTATGCATTATTTGTTTGTTTTGCATTTTGTTTAGTCCTGAAACTATAAAATGTACTTTGAGTTAATAGATAATTATTAGAATTGGAATGTAATAATTTTGCTAATTAACTATTCCCTAAAAGGAAAATTCTGTTGTTAATTACTCACTTCACATCATTCCAAAACTAACATCCGAGAGCTTTCTGACCCTGGAGACAGCCACACAACTACCACATTCAAGGTTGTTGAGAAAACTTAAAGTTTTGAGTTCTCTCAACAACGTTTTTTTTTTAGTTCTTCCTGTTAAAGATGTTTTGAACTAGTCCCTTTAAATGATATATTTTAGAGTCAAGTGTGACCTGGTAATTTCATGATATTCACCCACTAACCAGTGTGGGTTTTATATGCGATATACATGGTCATGGCATTATTGAGAACTTCTTCATTCCTGTAGTTTTGACATCACTTCCTCCAGAGTGGTCATGTAAGTTAATACGGACAAACAGAAAACAGAACTGGAGAAAGCCAGCCAGCATAAAAGCCTGTATAAAAAATCGATTGGAATATTTAAACATCACACCATCTGAACAGCCTGTCATACCAGACCAGACCAGACCAGTCTGGTGGATGCAGCCCAAGCTAGCCAAGACAGACCGCAGGCTAGGAACAAAGCATGAACCACTCTAAATTATAGAAGACCTCAATGGCGATTATCTCAGCCTCATGAAAACTGCCTGATTAGGAGTTCATTACTGCTGCTTCTGCTGTGCTACTAAAATCTGACACAGCACTTTGTCCAACTTTTAGAGCCGTACTTATAAAAGGAGCCCAAATGATTGACGCAGCTGTGGACTAGAGGCTGTTAACGCCTTCATTTGATGCCAGACGTATTCACAGTGCAGTAGGCCCATGCAAGCACTATTATATTCAGGCTGTGTTTGCTGCCTCCCTTCTGTTTGAATGAAAAGTTTTGCGGTGCTGATGGAGGCCTAGGGCCTTAGAGGCTCTAACAGGGGTGTGTGTGTGTGTGTGTGTGTGTGTGTGTGTGTGTGGCTGGTTCAGCTGTAATTGTTGTGACCTAAATGATGGTAAACAGTGGCATTGCTGTCCACACAACCAGAACCACACTTACACTGGCCTCTTTGTCTTTCTCTTCCCACCCCCTCGGATACTTACACATATACACACACACACACACACATACGGAGCATTTGTAGCCCCATAAGGGCTATAGGGAGCAGGATGGACTCAGGCGGATTGGACTGGCATGGATTTCCCTCCTTCAGTGGAAACTGGGGAACTCTGGGACAATAGTCACGTGACGCTCTTTGGCATCTTAAGAGCCGGATGAGGAAAGAGTCTTTTGTTTCTATTCTGCTTTTCCCAACGTGTTACATCACACATCCACTAATGCACACGTGTGAGACGTTGTGGAAGCTGTGATTTAGATGCATGCTAATGTGGTTTCCAGAAAGCCCTTGTTATTTTTCCTTCTGGATCAACCACATCACATGAGTTTTGAGATATTTATCTTTTTACTTTTTCACATTCATGTATTTTTTTTTTTTTTTAAAGTGGTTGACTAATTGTGACCCTTTACCACAAACCAGTCATAAGGGTCTTTTTTTTTTTCAGCTGATTTATGTATCAGCTGAAAGCTGAATAAGCTTTTCCATTGATATATTTATGAATCTATCCAAATAGATTCTTAGCAATGCATAATTCTAATCAAAAATTAAGTTTTGATATATTTATGGTAGGAAATTGTCTAAATATCTTGATTGAAAATGATTTTTACTTAATATGCTAATGATTTTTTGCATAAGAGAAAAATTGATAATTTTGACCCATACAATGTATTTTTAGCTATTGCTATAAATATACCCATGCTAATTAAGACTGGTTTTGAGGTCCAGGGTCACAGTTAATTAAAAATACACTAAATTTATATTATTAATTTAATTTCAACTTCTTTAATTCCGTTTAAAAAAATTGTGTTTTGTTGCACTTTAAACTCCTCTTGGATGCATACATATTTCTTGGCATGTTACTTTGCAATTCATGCTGTTTTTTAAAGATTGCTTTTTTTTAAGATGCTGAGTCAAGTTAAAAATAGTTTCAACTTTTCAGGACGTATCTAGATGCTTCTGTCTCTCCTGTTTCTTTTGCTAACCTTGTATTGTCCTTAACAGTCTGCACAGCACAAGCTGTTCCAAAGCGTAGTTCACCTAAAAATGAAAATTAGCCCATGATTTACTCACCCTCAAGGCATCGTAAATGTATATGACGACTTTGAGATTAATACAATCAGAGTTATATTAAAAAATGTCCTGGCTCTTTCAAGCTTTATAATGGAAGTGAATGGGTGTTGAGATACCTAAACGGCATTTAAAGGGTTAGTTCACCCAAAAATGAAAATTACCCCTTGATTTACTCACCTTTAAGCCATCCTAGGTGTATATGACTTTCCTCTTTCAGACGAATACATTCGGAGTTATATATAAAAAAAAATTCTTTCGAGCTTTAAAATGGCAGTGAATGGGTGTTAAGATTTTGATGTCCAAGAAAGTGCATCTATCTATCATAAAAAAGTACTCATGGCTCCGGGGGGTTAATAAAGGCCTTCTGAAGTGAATCAATGCATTTGTGTAAGAAAAATATCTGTATTTAAAACTTTATAAATCATAATCTCCAACTATCTAGCAGATGATGTAGATGTAGCATAAGCTCTGGTGAGAAGTGACGAACGTGGAAGTGCAGAGAAAGCAAAACAAAACACCATTCACGAATTAGAAGTGCAAAACAAGGATTTGTAAAGAAAAATGATGGAGGATTTTGATACAAACCAAGAGGAGAATGGTTTTCCTTTGCTGTAAACCAAACTTGGTTCTCTCAAGACTAACATTCTCACTGGAGCTTACGGTATGCCTATTTCCTGTGTCTTCTGCCACCCTTTCGTGAATGCATGTACAATAGTAAGCAGAAGCTAGAGATTACGGTTCATAAAGTTTTAAATATAGTTATTTTTCTTAAACAAATGAATCAATCCACTTCAGAAGGCCTTTATTAACCTCCCGGAGCTCTGTAGAGTACTTCTTATAATGGATAGATGCACTTTATTAGACTTCAAATTCTCAACAGCCATTCACTGCTATTATAAAGCCTAGAAGAGCCAGGACTTTTTTCAATATAACACCGATTGTATTCGTCTGAAAGAAGAAACTCTCCTCTAGGATTGCTTGAGGGTGAGTAAATCATGAGGTAATTTTCATTTTTTGGTAAGCTATTCCTTGAATTTTTCTTTCTAAAAACCATGATACATTTAGGATTCTTTTATCAACTGAAAGTTCAGGAAAACAACATAATCAGTTATTATTATCACATTAGCTGTTAACATTCTTATCTATTGAAATTGTTATATTTTTGAGATTCTGCCTGTGAAGTGCATTCTGATTCACTATTTTCTAGGCACTATTTTTGTCTTTGCTCTCTTCTACGTAGCTTGAATAGAGCTTGTGTGTGTTACAGTTGACCAACAGGTGCAACCAAGCTGTAGACGTGCAAAGTCCCTGTTTATTGTCAAGCTTTTGAAGGTGTCTCGCCCTCAGACCAATGAAAGCTTATTTACTGAACACACAAACTTCTCAGTACGTCATCGAGGGATGGTGTGTTGCTGTTTCAGGTATTACGAATGTGTACAATACCTTGTGAAACACATTTGGCACATTTGGACTTTCGTCTCGCTCTGGTTCAGAACAACATTTCTGAACTATCGATCTGACCAGAAGGCGATAATCCAACCTGGGGAAAAAATTAAAGCCATAAATAAGCAGACAACTAAATTTTTCAGACAGCCCAATAAACGGCTGACAGTTTTATCCATTTACTAGATATAAAAGGGGGGCATAAAAACAATCATGCTCGCCCATCTTCGGGGCATCATCCGTCTGCGGTCTCCGCTGATGCATTGATCAGGGCGAGGCGAACCAGAAGTGTTTGACTGTTTTCACAACAGCTCTGTCATTGCCGATTCATTATCCAGCAGTGGGTTTAGCAGGAAAATAACATTATAAATGACCCAAGAGGCACTGCGAGGATGTTCAGCGCTTATTTAACCATCGCTCCATTAATCCAAAGTATTCGGTTTGTAAGTGTGCGGTTGTGTCAAAGAGAAATGATTAATAAATTGCTTGTTCTTTTTTGTTTTTGTTTTTGCAATTGCATTGACATGAAACGGCTCATTGCAATATTAAGAGGTCATAACTCATTTTAGTAAGACATCTTGTTTATTTAACATTACTTCTACACAGAGAATCCTAATGGTAATTGCTTGTTCTTTTCAGCTCTCAATCTTGTAGTCACTTGCGTTTTGTTTTAGAGGTTGCTTGGACTACATTACAAAGGATTGCAGGATATAAATAATAAAATGTGCATAATTGACATGTCATTTTTTAGGGAAAGCTGACATCCAGAGTGGTATGCTATACACTCGGCTCATGATTACTTTAATTTTTTTTTATTTTTTTTTATTTTTTTTTATATCAGCCTTTTATATCAACCTGACCATGTACACAATCCACTGTGGCAAAGACACATTGATATTAATTTTAAAGTGCCCCTATTATGCCATGTTTAAGGTAGTTAATATTGTTGTAATAGTCTCTTAAAACAGGTTTACATGTATGCAAGTTCAAAAAACACTTTAGTTTTCTCAAAAATTAGATTTAATTTTACCCCGTTTCTAAATGATTCGTAAACGACTCGTGTGAAGCAGTTCGAAGAATCAGTCTCTCTAAACCCCTCCTTTCCGTGAGCCCTCACTGCTGTGATTGGTCAGATGGTGCAGTCCTTTTGGATTGGTCTACCGCTTCAGCGCAAAACGAAACGCCCATTGGCATAACTGAATGACAGCTGTGGAGACCTGTCAATGCATAGAAAAGATAGCCTCGATTTTACCCTATCAATTCGAGCCGGAGTCTGACGATGAAACGGTTGAAGTGTCACATCGACAAGAAACTGTTTTGCAAGCACGACTGGAGCAGGACGTTTCTCAGTGGGTGTCATATTATAACTGTGGAAAGTGCTTGCAATTTGCTTTTGTAAGCGAACCGGGCACACCTCTACGTTGTGAACTTCAACACTGTAACGTACAACCCATAACACTGCGTTAAGCCATCGTTTATCATTATCATTACTTAAACTAATAAGGCAGACAGACAGTCAAGCTGCATCAATCACAATTTTTAGACTACATTGCACTCACAGCTGAACAACAGAACTACAGAAACGCAAGTTAGCCGTTTACCAAGACATGTGCGGGGTTACACACCATAACGTACACAAAGACGTATTTTGAACGATCGCTAGAAAATACAATCATCAATTATTAATCATACTTACAGGTAGAAGTTCAGAGGAGCAAGCCGGTCCAAATAAACTGGGCACTGATCCATTTTTTAAAACCAAGCGTTTGGTGAATCTCGCGTTGTAACGTTACTCCCCAAGATTGGAAAAACAGTCATCAGTAAAATGACGCGAACACAACACAAGATTGGCATTGGACTGCTGAGGTGTTGAAAAAATTAATGTTAACCACTCATTCTTGGTAGTTTCATCTTTCGGAAGGGCATATAAAACAAATTCACTCTCACAGCGCAGGGCGTCTTCTTGACATGATGTAACGTTAATCCACGTGAAAATGGTAGACCTACTGTTTGTGGGCGGGCAAGTTGTTCGCGAAATTGAACGTGGGCGGACATTACGCAAATGTGTAGCTCGTGACGTGTGGCCGTTACAGAAAAAAGATTCGAATTGCTGACGACTCGTTTAGGCGAATGTGAGCCGACTCTTTTTTTTTTGTTAGACAAAAACTTCATTTATAGTGCACTGTCGGCGTCACAACTTTGCAGATAGTTTATGTTCACATACAGCTACATGACACACTACATGAAATATCATATTTGAAAAGGCATAATAGGGGCACTTTAACCTTATACCTGTACATTACCTGTAAAATTGTTTTTATTTTATTTTATTTTATTTTATTTTATTTTGCACAATCCACTGTGGGAAAGCTCTAACACACTGATATTAATTTGAACCCTTTTTTTATTTTATTTTATTTTATTTATTATTTTATTTTTATTTTTTTACTGAGTATGTGCATACCTCTGACACATTAATTTTAAGCAAATTAAAACTCAATTTTGCTCATTTTTTTGTTATTGAATTTGATCATGATTCCTGAGTTTATTATGCCAATACTGGTAAATTGCAAATCCAAAGCAAATACGATTTTATTTATTTTATATTGCTTTAATTTTTTCTATTTTATTTTATTATTATTATTATTATTTATTTTATTTTATTTTTTCAAAAAAAAATCACATTTTACAAATATTGGTAAATTGCAAATCCTGTTATTTTATTATTATTATTTTTTTACTGAGCATGTGCAAAGCACTTATTTTTGCTTTTTCTAAAAAAAATTCTTATTTTGACTCCCTGAAATGTATTTTTATTTTATTTATTTATTTTTTATTTTTTATTTAGCCTTTTTCCTGAGCATGTGCACAGCTCTGACACATTAATATTAATTTTAACCCTATAACCCTACATTGTACCGTTAAAAAATATTTTGCTTTTTAAAAAAATTGGGACCCTAAATTTTATTTTTATTTTATTTTGTTTTATTTTATATTTTGTTTTTGCTTTTTTCCTGAGCATGTGCACAGCTCTGATACATTCATATTACTTTGAACCCTGTAACCATATTTTATACCACTAAAACTATTTAAAATGCCTTTTTTATTTGATCATGACTCATAGTAATTTAACCACATTTTAAAATGATTAAAAACATGTTTTTTTTTAAACTACCCGTGTTCTTTTTTGTGTGTTATTTAAAGACTCTCTTCAGATGAGAGTATTAGTCCAGCATTTTTATCAGACTAGCCTGTGAACACTAGAGGAGACGAAAGAGGAGAAGAGGGATATGCATTTATTAAGTGAACAGTCAGAGAGATCACGCTCTGCTTGTGAAGGCCTGGAGATTCTTAGAATTTGAGCAGAAAGGAGCTAATGCCTAGCAACTGCACCACTAAGGGCGGAGAGCTGTGGTCAAGTCTGTCTGCTGGAGCAATGAATACAAAAACCCAGAGGACAAATGAAGTAAGAGAGCGAGAGCAAGAACTTAAGTCTGTTCCAATGTGATTAGATGGATCACACGCATGATCTCAGCCTTCTAAATAAGTCAGTTACTTGCTTATGATTTCCTAATGCAGTTGAGAGACCATAAAACTGGTTAAGTGATGGCCAGGCTAGAAAATAAGACAGGCGGAGTGGACGGAGACAGATGTGTACTGTGGTAACCTGGGTCGCAGCTGCAGCAACAAAACCGAATTATTCTCGTCTCCACTGTGAACCTGTGTGCCTCAGACCATAATGACCATGAAAACTCAGTGAACCTCAGCCAGACAAACTGGCGCCCGATCAGGAGTGCACACCTGAGCTCACTGGCATATTGCTCTACTGTATTGGAGCATCTCTCATTAGCTTAGACCATGTTGTCATTTACATACCCACGCCTGCTCTCAGATCTGAGGTACTGTAGCCATGTGATGAGACCATACAGTGCAAAAACAACACCTGATACCAGGCCTTTTTTTAATAATTTATACTGTATAAAACGGTCACTTTAATATAATTTTTTTGAAACACCATTATGACATAATATGAAAATGATTATCCTGCATCTCTTAAAAAAAAAGCTCAAATCCTATTATTTTATTATATTATGCCAGTACTAATTAATTGCAAATCCTGTTTTTATTTATTTTCTATTTACTCAAATTATACCAATACTCATGTATTGCAAATTCAAAGTAAATCCATTTTTTTTATTTCATTTAATTTAATTTTATATTCAAATTATGCCAATACTGCTCAATTGCAAATCCAATGTAATTCTTGTTTTTATTTTATTTTTATTTATTCAAATTATACCAATATTATAAATTGTGAATCCTGTTTTATTTTATTTTATTCAAATTATGCCAATGCTCATAAATGCAAATTCTCATAAATACTCAAAAGTAAATCCTGTTTTTTGTTATTTTACTTTTTATATTCAAATTATGCCAATATTGATAGATTGCAAATTCAAAGCAAATTTTGTTTGCATTTCTTTTTTTTTTTTTTTTTTCAAATTGCCAATACTGATAAATTACAGATCTTTTTATTTCATTTTATTCAAAATTTGCCAGTACTGATAAATTGGAAACTCAAAGCAAATGCTGTTATTGTTTTATTTTATTCAAATTATGTCCATACTGATAAATTGCAAATCTATTTTATTTTATTTTATTTTATTTTGCCGATATTAATAAATTGCAAATTCAAATCAAATCTTGTTTGTATTTCATTTTATTTATTTCAAATTACCAATACTGATAAATTACAAATCATTTTATTTTATTTTGTTTTATTTTATTTTATTTAAATTATGCCAATACTAATAAATTTGAAATTCGAAGCAAATCTTTTTTAATTTAATTTACTTTTATTTATTTATATTTTTTAATTCAAATAATGCCAATATTGATAAATTGCTAATTCCAATCAAATCTTGTTTGTTTTTCCTTTTATTTATTTATTCATTTATTTATTCATTTATTTTATTAAAATTGCCAATACTGATAAATTACAAATGTTTTTATTTTATTTTATTTTATTTTATTTAAATTATGCCAATACTAATGCATTTCAAATTCGAAGCGAATCTTGTTTTAATTTAATTTACTTTATTTAAATTGTGCCAATATTGATAAATTGCAAATCCAAAGCAAATCTTGTTCTTTTTATTTTTTATTCAAATTACGCAAATATTGATACGTTGCAAATTCAAGTCAAATCTTGTTTGTATTTCATTTCATTTCATTTTTATTTTATTTTATTTCAAATTATGCAGAGTTCTTCACTACTTAGAGGTTTTTATCCAATAAAAAATACTGCAAGTGAATATTCATGTGCATATTGCTTTTGGATTTGAGCTCAAGTGAAAACAGGTCAGGTTTAATTGGTAGTGCACTGAAAAAATATAGGCCATTGTCTAATAAACGTTCTTGGATAAGAAGGAAGATCCCACCTGCCATCCCTGTGGAATCACCGGTAATGTTTAAAATTAGTTTTCTAGGATATAGCACACGAATTCCAGTTCTGAGACCCGAAGGATCTGTAACCGTAATTGGATAAATTGAAGAGATGAAGCTTGCTTCTGTGTGTAGTTCATTTAAGGTTCTTTGAGTTGAGTGCTGCTCATGTGACGACCTTTTTCTCTTTTGTTATGGTTTAAAACGCATTCTGTGGAAATGCCACCAGTGCCTGATGTTTTATTCACAGACAATAACTAAAACATACCCGGCCACATCCTGCAGGTGTACATCGCACTAATACACAATAGACACGTTGACTCATACAGGCATTCGTTTTCCCATGCGGGCTGTCCCGTCTCCTGTTTGTCCTCTAAGGCATTGAGCACAATAAAAGTTTGCGAAGTATAACAATAACTATATTAGTGTCCTTACAAACAGATGATAAAATTGTTAATTATAGCATGCACTGAAATTTTGTCATCTGCCACTTTAAAGGCTCAAGCTTTTTATAGAATAGAAATATATTCTAAATGAGTTGTCGAAGACTTTCATACTATGGAAAGAAAAATAGTATGGAAGTCAGTGGCTACCATCAACTGTTAGGTTATCAACATTATTCAAAATAGTAGAGCCTATATAATATATTACTATTGTATAGTAGAGAGTATTAGTAGTAAAAAAATAATAAAAATTGTTAAAACCTTATTTTTAAGGAATATCACTAGGGCCCTAAGAAGTCGGTTTTATTTTTTCCTAAATTCCTTTTTTTAACAAAATAAATTTTTAACGTTTTTTTTTCAAATTCTGTTTTTCATTAGTTTTCTGGATACTATTTTAATGGTTTTATTAAATTTTAATAATCAAAAGCATCTCTAATTGATTTTGTTAATAAAAACAATAATAATAATTATGTATTCATTTATTTTCAGAAAATAATTTTTTCCCAAAGTCAGTTTAAAATATTTCCCCATTCTCTTTATTTTTTTCATTTACATTTTTCTTGACTCTATTTTAATGATTCAATTTAAAAGATATAACTAAAAAAAGCATGTCTAATTAAAAATAAATAAATAAATAATTTTAACAAGTGTATTATTATTATTATTATTATTATTATTATTATTATTATTATTATTATTATTATTATTATAATTTTTATTAATTTATTTTTCAAAAATACTGTTATGTATTTGCATTTTCCTGCCAAATGAATTCTTGTAAATAATTTTTCTGGTAAATATTCATTAAAGAATTAATGTTTTATTCATAATTTTATTAGTAGTAGTAGTAGTATCATTGCATTAAGTACTATATTTCAGTCCAAGTCTCTTCTTTTAACTGTTAATAAAATTATGAATGGTTTAACAGTAAGCCTTTGTGAAATTCTTGTTTGTCAAACAATAAAATTATTATTTTTATAGTTTTTATTTGATTCGATTTTAAGTGTTAATTTTTATTTTATTTTATTTTCACCAAATTTTGTTTTCCATTAATTTTAACCATTTTGATGGTTTTTCAGAAATGCTGTGTTGTGTATCTACATTTTTCTGGTAAATGAATTCTGGTAAATTCTGGTATTTTTTTTTTCTGGTAAATATTTATTAAAGAATAATGTTTTAATAATAATTTTATTATTATTAGTAGTAGTAGTATCATTACATTAAGGAATATATATATAGATCTCACAGTCTCTTCAAGTTAAACCGTAAATTCAATGTCTGTTTTCTACAATTCCGTCATTTCACAGTAAACATCTGTGCTTTCTAACCAGAGTTACCCAATGTAATAACTACTGTTTTTGATAGTAAATTTGTATCGCATCATAACAATTACAATAATCATTATTATAAATCACCACATTGTTAAAAATAATTATTTAAAATAATTACACCATAAAACAAGAATCCTGAAATGTAAAACTGAAGGAAGAATATGAAATTGAAAAAAAAAAAAAAAAAAAACAAAACAACAAAAAAGATTTCGCCCCATTATAGTTACAATCCTTGGTGTGAACGGCTCTTAACGCTAACTTGCTAAACATGCAGTAGCAACAAAAAGCTCTCAAGTGAAAGCCGCAAACTGATGTGTGACTGAAGTCTGAACGGCTGCCGTCTCCGTAAGATGTGGGAGATCTGATTTTGCATGTTTTAGGTGTTGACAGCAGCTGCTCAAGTGTGAAGTCATCTCGTCACGTAGAGTAAGTGGGTGTGAGCGTGTGGCACGTTGACAGGTGTGCTAACACTGTGATTTTAAACTCAGTAGGCCATCTTTTGACACACACAGAGGTAGGGCTGGGCTGATAAACGATATCATATCGAATCGCGATAAAATTTATGTTAATAACGATGATAAGCTCTAGACATTTTTTGCTCGATATGGATTAATCTAAGAGCCAATCACACAGCAAAAAAATATGTGACAACAGCCAATCAGCGTGCAGCGTGCGTGTGTACGTCAAAGTACAAAGTTCATTTCCTACCGCACTTTGCAAAGCAAACTTAACACCAGGACGAAGCAGCGACGAAAGTGAATCTAACCTCGAGTTTTTATCCAAAGATGTTGAAATTGTCGACACAAAAGGTAGCACGAATTCCGTTATATAAGTGGTTTGACTATCTGAAAAGTGACTCTTAGCTCAGCTGAGAGTTTGGCGCAATTGTTAAAACTGAAACCGAAAGCAAAACACGCACGCGCATTCAAAAGCAAGTTTAATCCCCCTTGTTTAGAGAGTGACTCCCCAATGCACGCAAATTAGGCTACATGACATATCTTGGCTGTTATTAGTATGTAGGCTATAATAGGCTGTGTATGTCTATAGCTCTGTATCATGATTGAAATATTCGGTCTCTATTTGCACTTTGAATATTTAGAGAGTAGCCTACTTTGATTATGGCTGAATTGTCTGCACTTAATACGATTAAGAAAGAACTGTGTCGTAATTTTTTTGTTATTTATACTGTAGATTGTTTCAAAATGCAGTGTTTGCCTCTAATTTAAATAGCTCAACCTATAATAGAGAAAATAAACAATTGTGTTAATAATAATAAATAAATAAACAAATAATTGTGTTACAAATTATGTTTTTACAATAATTTTATGTTTACATTTTGTACATTTACTCTGATTTACCATACTCTGTCACAACTTTTATTTAAGCAATAAGGTACGAGAGGCCGTGCTGTATCGTGAATAAATCACGGCTGAAGGGGTTGTACCTTATTGCTTTTATAAAACGGTTACCACACAATAAAAATATTAAAATCAAAAATATATATTAATTTATATATATTAAGTTGTATGTTTTAATAAAGTAAAATCATTAACTGCCTTCCGCTGTAAAAAGTAGTCCCTAACTGCTGCAGCTGTGTTTACGTTGCTAAGGGTGATTGCTAAGGGGGTTCAATGATACACAAAACAGTTGAGTGAAGCGGTCATAGCAGTGCCGTATCATGAATACGACACAGCTGCTGACCAATCAGAATTGAGGAATGGAACTAACCATTTTATAATTTTTATTTTATTTTAGTAAGTTTTAATTTTAAGGCCAAATCTGTAATCTGTTTTTGTTAATAAACTATACTTTAAAATGTAATTTAATGAACCCTTTAATTTTTGTGGCTTTAGTCATTGTTGGGATACTATTTTAAAGCTGGCAACATCAACAGCTTATATCGAAATATATATCATTATCGTTCAATATGGGAAAAAATTATCGAGATTACATTTTTGCCATATCCCCCAGCCCTACACAGAGGCTTTCTTTCCTCTTCTTTTTCTTATTTTAGGCTTTCCTTTTTTTTTTGCATATTCGGATACCATTTCATTACAGTCTGAGGGCAGTTTTCCGCTCGGTTTGCAGCATAATCCGCGTGCGCAGAGTTGTGTAAGAGGGCCGCAGACTGACGACCGAGGGGCAGCGCTTCATCTCAGAGCAGCACGTCATGTGACACGAACACGCTCCCCAGAGTGCAAACGTGCCAGTCCGTATCAGATACGTCGCTGTGACATGTAGATGTTTGTTTTCGAGATGTTAGAAGGTGCTTGTGGGAGCTTGTTGATTCTAGCGTACGGCCGTTATGTTTTGTGTGTTTATATAATGTTCAAATGAGGGAGTTCAATGTCAAATGAGTAGCGTGCCCCCGCAGCCCTGTGGAAATTACCCTGATAAGGCCCCGTTTCCTGTTTGTGAAGCACTCAGACATCTCCATTAAAGGCCAAAGTTGATAAACACCAGGTCTGGGAGAGAATGGAACACAGAAGAACGGCAGCTAAGTCAGCAAGACTTGAGTTACTGGAAATATAGGCTACACACACACACACACACGCACACACACACACACACACATACGGATACACAACAGGGTGGGCATTAGCGCTAAGACTCTGACTAGACGGAGGAAAAAAAACATTGACTGTGAGCTTGCTTTCCTGATTGAAGATGAAGTGTGTGCATGAGTGTGTTGTTTTAATAACCTTGTTTTCTTGTGTTTCTGTCACAGGTGCTGGAGAATCGGGGAAGAGCACCATCGTAAAACAGATGAAGTGAGTGAACCATGTTTTTTCTCGTACTTTCTTTTAGACACATCTCTCAGTGCCAGCTGTTGATGCTGGTGTGGATGATATGAGAGGGAACAGCTGCAACTCTGAAGTGGAAAAACGTTCAAAAGAGAGAAATTTCTTACACGTGCACATGCACACATCCGTTTAAATGGCACAGTAAAAGTTTTTTTTGCCCCTGCACTGGTTAATGAACTCAAGTGCAAATACTTGTACACAAAAAAAAGTTTAAATTAGTGTTCAGAATCATTCATTTCAGTGAATTAGTTCATTTTGATAGATTCAATGAATCAGTTTAGTTCTCAGTTTGAATGCGTTGCTTTTCAGGTAGCTAGACAAGTTTAAAGTCGCACTGTAACAGAAGTAGCATCAATTTTTATATACACCTTGCAAAATGCAAATTGTTAATTATTTTATTTTACCAAACATACAAAATGCATGTTATTTTTTTTTATTTAATACTGACCTGAATAAGATATTTCACTTTAAAGACATTTACATGTAGTCCACAAGAGAAAATAATAGTTGGATTTATAAAATGACCCCGTTCAAAAGTTTACATACACTTGATTCTTAATACTGTGTTCTTACCTGCATGATCCATAACTGTGTTTGTTTGTTGTTCATGAGTCCCTTGTTTGTCCTGAACACTTAAACTTCCTGCTGTTCTTCAGAAAAAACCTTCAGGTCCCACAGATTCTTTAGTGTGGTTTTTGTGAACATGTTAGTATCTTCTGTAGCTTATAAAGGGCAGTACTAAATGAAAAAAATATATATTATATTAGGGTAAATGTTTCTTATTTTGCCATCTTTATTCTGTTAAAAAGTTTTCACCCTTGATTCTTAATGCATCATGTTTCCTTCTAAAGAATCATTGAGCATTTGAACCTTATTTAGTAGTTGCATATGAGTCCCTCAGTTGTCCTCAGTGTGAAAAGATGGATCTCAAAATCCTACAGTCTTTGTTGGAAAGGGTTCAAATACACAGAAATGCTGAAAAACCAAAGAATTTGTGGGTCCTGATGGATTTTTCTGAAGAACATTGGGCAGTTTAACTTTTCAGGACAAACAAGGGACTCACCAAACAAAAAAACACAGCTGTGGATTATTCAGGTAACAACATTATTAATAATCAAGTGTGTGTAAACTTTTGAACAGGGTCATTTTTATAAATTCAACAATTATTTTCTCTTGTGGACTATATGTAAACATCTTTTATGTGAAATATCTTATTCAGGTCAGTATTAAATTAAAAATAATATGCATTTTGTATGATCTCTCTTATTTTTGGTAAATTAATTAACTTTTTGCAGAGTCTGCAAGGTGTATGTAAACTTTTGACTTCAACTGTATATCCGAGTTATATAGGTTATTGAAAATAAGCAAATATAAAGAATCTTAGTTGAAACTTAGATCTTAGATCTTAGAACTTAGATCTTCAGTTGTTGAGCTTGCGGTCAATTTGGAAAAAAGGGACTAGGTTTATGCAGATAAAATGTGACCCTGGACCACAAAACCAGTCATAAGGTTAAATTTTACAAAACTGAGATATATACATCATATGAAAGTTCAATAAATAAGCTTTCTATTGATGTATAGTTTGTTATGATAGGACAATATTTGGCCGAGATACATCTATTTGAAAATCTGAAATCTAAGGGTGCAAAAAATCAAAATACTGAGAAAATCACCTTTAAAGTTGTCCAAATTAAGTTCTTAGCAATGCATATTACCAATTTAAAAATGACATTTTGATAGGTTTACAGTAGGAATTTTACAAAAAATCTTCATGGAACATGATCTTTACTTAATTTCCTAATGATTTTTGGCATAAAAGAAAAATCAATAATTTTGACCCATACTATGTATTTTTGGCTATTGCTACAGATATACCCCAGCGACTTAAGACTGGTTTTGTGGTCCAGGGTCACAAATGATTGAAGAAATCCAGCATATGTCATCAAAACATAATTTCACCAAATGATATTGGATGAATTTCCATTTCCATGCTTTAACTAGCTTGACATGCCCAGCAAGGTCATTTCGCCATAACACAACCATAGAAGTAGTTTACATTAATTCATCCAATAGCACCCCTTGTGGCAACTCTGAGAATGCAACATGTATTTGCATTGTGTTATAAGTTGCATTCTGACATGTTTCAGAACTTAAAACGATTAGTTCACAAAACCCATGTCGTTCCAAATCCATAAGACCATCTTCGGAACACAAATAAAAATATTTTTGATGAAATCCAAGAGCTTTCTGATCCTGCATAGACCGCAACACAACCAACCACGAAAGGTCCAAGGCCCAGAAAGGTAGTAAGAACATTAATAAAATGGTCCATGTGACATCAGTGGTTCAACTGTAATTTTCAAAACTACAAAAATATTTTTTGTGCGCAAAGAAAACAAAAATAATGTCACATGGACTGTTTTAACGATGCCCTTACTACCTTTCTAGGCCTTAAACATGTCAGTTGCGTTGCTATCTACGCAGGGTCCAAAAGCTCTCGGATTTAATCAAAAACTCTTAATTTGTGTTCTGAAGATGAACAAAGGACTTCCAGGTTTGGAACAACATGAAGGTGAGTAATTAATGACAGGATGTTTGTTTTTGAGTGAACTATCCCTTTAATAAAACATGAGGTTTTTTAGGCGTCTCTCAAAACAGAGCGAGTTGCTTACCTAGACAGTATTTTTGACCATCATACAAATGAATAATAGTTACAAATGTAACCCTGATGGCTAAAAGTGCTGTCTAGGTAGGTAACCTATGTGTCTCCCTTGCTCACACTCATATAAAAAGCTGTGGATGTGCAAGTGTTTGTGTGTGGTCGGGCCCCTGGCAGCAGTTAATGCTGTTTATCTGACCTTGACCCTCTGCTGCTCTTCTTACGCCTCTGTTTCCCAAAGCAGTTTTACACTCTAATCACTGTGATGGAAAATGATTTGTACTCCATCTCATCACTGAATGCATCCCAAATCACACACTCTATAATCTGGAGCACAATCGCGGCATTCATTCTTTCATAATTGATTTATATTATTATAAAATTACTCCAGAAACTAGTTGTGCTGAGCTTTATCAGAGAAAATTGTTTGTATTTTCCCCTTAAATGCTGTCTGAGAGTCATTTGTGTGATACACAGTGAGCTGGCTCTCTGGTTCTATCCTCAGAGATTTTCATCTGTCCTCCTGAGCCACAGCTGACTATATTAAAAAAAATCTCCATAGATTTGCAGTCTGACAAAATCCACAGGACAGTTCCCACCAGCAAATCAATTCAGTGGCAAAGTTCCATCCACTGCAAAAGCCTGTGGATATTCATACATTTTACATTACATCTGGATACTTCAGCCAGGCTTTGGTTAATACATAATGTTCTCAACTCTCCCTCTTTTGTGCCATCATGACATTGTGTTCTGCTCTATTTTTATTTATTTATTTAACTTTGTTTACATTTGTTTGTTTTTTTTCTGGTGAAATGTAACATTAATATTTATTTAGCTGTATTTTTACACTACCAGTCAAAAGTTTTTGAACAGTAAGAGTTTTTCAGCAATTTTTTTTTTTTTGCTATTTAAAATAACTGTTTACTATTTGAATATATTTTGAAATGTAATTTATTCCTATGATTTCAAAGCTGAATTTTTATCATCATTACTCCAGTCACATGATCCTTCAGAAATCACTCTAATATTGATTTATTTTTGTTTACATTTGCTTTTTTCTGGTGATACTACTAGTCAAACATTTTTAAACAGTAAGATTTTTAATGTCTTATCTGCTCAAGAGGTCTTATCTGCTCACCAAGTGTTTTTTTAATCCAAAGTACAGCAACAGTAAAATATTGAAATATTTTTTGCTATATAAAATAGCGGTTTTCTTTTTGAATATATTTTAAAATGTAACTTGTTACTGTGATTTCAAAGCTACATTTTTAGCATCATTGCATTACATGATTCTTCAGAAATCATTCTAATATTCTGATTTGCTATTAACTTGCTATTAGTGCAGCTATTACTAAAAAACTGCTCAGTCGTTTTTTTTTTAATCTATCTTTGATGAAGAGAAAGTTCAGAAGAACAGCATTTATCTGAAATAGAAATCTTTTGTAACATTATAAATGTCTTTATCATCACTTTTGATCAATTTAAAGGTTCCTTGCTAAATAAAACATTAATTTCTATCATGACTTTCCCAGAAAAAAAAAATTATAGCTGTATAAAATACAGCTTCTGAATGGTATAGTGTATAATGTTACAAAGGCTTTTTATTTGCAGATAAATGCCGATCTTTAGATCTTTGTTCATCAAAGAATCCTAAAAAAATGTACTCAACTGTTTTAAATATTTATAATAATAATAAAAAAAATTCTTGAACAGCAAATCAGCATATTAGAATGATTTCTGAATTAACATGTGACATTAAAGACTGGAGTAATGATGCTGAAAATGTAGTTTTGATCACAGGAATAAATTACATTTTAAAATATATTCAAATGGAAAACGGTTATTTTAAATACTGAGAAAATCACCTTTAAAGTTGTCCAAATTAAGTTCTTAACAATGCATATTATATGGAACATGATCTTTACTTAATTTCCTAATGATTTTTGGCATAAAAGAAAAATCAATAATTTTGACCCATACCATGTATTTTTGGCTATTGCTACAAATATACCCCAGCGACTTAAGACTGGTTTTGTGGTCCAGGGTCACATATATACAATAGAGTGTACTTCTCTAAGAAGTAGTAGTAGTAATCACGTTAAAACAATATAAATTAAAATATAACATTGATCAATTGATCAATCTGTGTGTCTGTTATGCAGGATTATCCATGAGGACGGCTACTCAGAGGAAGAGTGCAAGCAGTATCGAGCAGTGGTCTACAGTAACACCATCCAGTCCATCATGGCCATTATTAAAGCCATGAGCAACCTCAAGATCGAATATGAGGACAGTGCCAGAGCGGTGAGTACACACAGCGTTCCCTCAGCAAATAAATCACACACATCCTCTGTACAGCATTACACACACACACTCAGATTATCTCAGAAGCCCACCAGCCTCAGATGATCCTTCCCTTGTCACAAAGCCAGACGTCTGGCTATCAGCATAAAGTCTGCTCAGTGCAGCACAGTGACTAGATTTTACACGAGTAGCACACTACCATTTAAGTTTGGAGTTTGCTTACCAAGGCTGCATTTATTATATTGTGAAATAGTATTACAATTTAAAATGGTTGTTTTTTTAATACTATTTAGCATCATTACTCATCATAAATCATTCTAATATGCTGATTTGCTATAAAAAATATATAACATTATAAATAAATATATTTTATTCAGCTGTCTATGCACCAATCCTTAAAACCTGCAAGAGCTGGAAAGATTAAGTGTAAAAGAAGTGAAAAAAGAGAATGAGGAAGTGAAAGTGTTAGCTTTTCTAGCTAGGATCTCCAGAGAACAGCCTGAAGGCAGCAGTATGTTCAGCGCATCTGATCCACCTGAGGCTCTGGAGAAACGCTGATCTCTATCAGTGCACTAGAATCTATGAGATTAGACCAGATTTACAGTGAATGTACAGGGTTAACACTGACAGTATGGAAGGAAGTAGGGCGCGGGAGTCTTGAGACGTGTTATTAAAAGTCAGACTTCTTTTAACTTGTCACAGCATCTTAAAAAAAAGCATCACTCATGGTCCAGAGAATGAAGAATATGGCTCCTTTAAACCAACACAGGCCCTTTATTTTCAGTGTGCGGCTGCAGTGTGTAGTTTAATTAGACGGGTGAAGGGAGAGATGGATGATTGTGTCTGTGCTCTGGGAATAGAGCTGTAAAGTGCTGTTAGAGAGGCTAACAACATCTCTCCATCACGTTTAATTAGTGAGAGCGGGATCTGTTAGGAACATTCCTCAAGTGTCTCTCTCGTTTATGAGGCATTTGATGAAGGATGTGCAAAACTGATAGCTGGTAAGTCAGTGGGTCGTCTCAACGACTAGTATGGTTTAAGAAACCCCTGTGTAATTAAGCTAGTTCAGGGTCATGTCCACCAAACACTAAGCAAGAGGTGGCAGACTCATTTTAGGTCAAGGGCTGGATTGGGAGGTCAAACTGTTTCAATTTGTTAAACCTTCGTGTACATTTGCAGATCAACGCATGCTTTTATCAAACTATTGTCATCTAGAATCAATTATAATGTTGATTTAATAATTAAATTGGAAAAACATATAAGCCAATATTGCCAAAATATAAGCCAACATTTTTTTTAACAACTTATGATTTATTATGTGCTACTAATAATTATGATAATACATTAAAACATTAGCAATATAGTCTATTAGTCTGCATTTATGCTGTAAGATTGATACATAGATCATTTTTGACACATTGCTTATGCTAAGTTATCTTAAGCTTACTGTTAGCTCTCTTTGCGTGTCACTGCCAAAATAAAAGCTTGATGTTTTAATGTTTGAAAATGAAGAAATTAATTCCATTAATATTAATATTGTAGTTTTACTGTAAAATTAAAGTATTATTATTGTTACTATTTTTACATTGTAATATTACGGTAGTATATTTTTTATTTTGTTTAATATTGATTTATAAAATACAACAATAAAAAAATAAAGATGAAGTTAAGATAAAATTTATATCAATAATAATAATAATAATAATTTGTAGTCTTAATACTATATATCCATTTTTAATTGTAAAATATATTTATATTTATTTATAAAATATAATAGTAATATAAAGATTAAAGATTAATTTTTAAATACTATTTTTACGGTGAAAGATTAAAAGTAGTACTTTTTAAATTTTGTTTTATATTTATTTATTAAATATAATAATAATAATAATAATAATAATAATAATAATAATAATAATAAAGTAAAGACAAAATTAAATAAAGATTAATAATAATAATTACTTTGTAGTCTTATTAATATATCCATTTTAATTTAGTTAAATATTTATTTTTAAAATATATTAATATAAAGATTAAATTTAATTAAATAAAGATAAAATAAAGCATAATAATAATTACTTTGTAGTCTTATTAATATGTATCCATATTTTGAATGTAGAATTAAAGTATTACTATTGTATTTTAAATACTATTTTTACGTTGAAAGATTAAAGTAGTTTTGTTTTGTTTATGTATTTATTTATAATATAATTATAATAATAAAGTAAAGACAAAATTAAATGAAGATGAATAATAATTACTTTCTAGTCTTAATGTATATCTATTTTTGTAATGTAAAATAAAAGTATTATTTAATACAATTGTTACAGTGAATGATTACAGTAGTATATTTTTTATTTTATTTATTTTTAAAAATAATAATAATAAAGATGAATAACAATGATAATAATAATTATTTTAAACTATTTTACAGTGAAAGATTACAATAATATATTTTTTATTTTATTTAATATTTATTTAATAAATATAACAGTAGTAATAATAATAATAATAATAAGTATAATAATAATTTAAAAAAAGATAAAATAAAGATTAATAATAATAAGAATTACTTATTTATACCCATTTTTTTTTATTATCGTGCAACCCTACAAACAAGCATAGCAAACCTGTTTTTTTTTTTTTTTTTTGCATTTTAAATCACAGTTTTAGTTACAAAATTAGTAAAGATTAAAAAAAACAAAAAAAACAAGGTAAAAGCCTGAATAGACTAGTGGATCTCACAGATCACCATCTCGACCATCCCTGTGTTTAATTAGATTCTGTTACTCCTTAACTTCATCAAAAACATTGAGTACACAGTCAGGAAGTGGACCATCGGCCAGTGTACCTTTTAAACAG
The DNA here is from genome assembly GCF_049309525.1 of Garra rufa. Classification (NCBI taxonomy): domain Eukaryota; kingdom Metazoa; phylum Chordata; class Actinopteri; order Cypriniformes; family Cyprinidae; genus Garra; species Garra rufa. Next base: position 10,156,076 of record NC_133380.1, on the reverse strand, counting down.
TATGAGTGAGTGCATGTGTTAACCATATGTCACAGTTTGAGCAGTGTGCTTTAGACATGTGGAAAGCCGCATCCCATGGGGCTGATCGCTGTATCTCCTCATTTTCTCTCTCTCTCTTTAGCTCTCTCTCTTCTCTTGAGGCTGTAAATCTTTTAAAAGGCCTGTAACCATCCTGTCCTCTCTCTATTCATATCTCTTGGCTTTTTTTCACCACCCAGTAAAAGAACTTACAGTATTCCTGTTTCGGAATAGATTTCCAAGCATTCCTCGAATTTACAAGCTATTTAACTTCTTGCGAAACCGTGCCGTTGTACCTTTACGGGTTCTGCAATCTACAGTAGCACACAGTGTTAGAATTCATCACGTCACCTAGAAGCACGGGGTCGGTCGTGTCACACGTCTCTCAGCCCATCACTTCTGCTCATGGCTCCCATGTTCCGCCCCAGGGTTGACTTCCTGCGACCTAGATCGGATATATGGTGGGAGGGGTTTTGGCGTGAGACTCCATTCCTGCAACATTTACTCTGGGAGGAGAGAGACAGATATGTAGGTAGACGGTTATTTTTGTAGCTCTGAGAGAAGAGTGTGGGAGACAGACAGACAGGCTGCAGAGACGCTCGTCAAACGGATCGAGGCTCCAGTCTGAGATGTGATCGTAGAATCTGGAGGTGAGAGCTAGTCACAGGCTCCTTCTCTCCCTCTCTGTTTTTCTCTCAGGGGATACATAGCTCACATTTGTATATTGCACTTTTGACCCGCCTGGCGAATAAATCTCTGGAGAAATGCGAAGTAGCCCCCATAAAGTACATACACAAGTGTGCACACAGCAGCAACCGTAAAAATTGTCCCTCCTCCCAGAATGTCACCATGGAACCAGTCTGTCCTCATGATAATGGATGTATAAATAATGCAAATGAGGAACCAGTATTTTCGTTTACCGATATTTGCTCAGTCAGTGATCAATATCAGGTCCGCTAACAAATTATAACAATATAAAAATATATGATTATTTTAGATGTAATTTTATTGATATATATTTGTAGTATGGATGGATAGATGAATAGATATGAATAGATGGATAGACGGATGATAGAAAGGTAGATGGTAGGATGGATGGATAGACTGAAAAATGGAAAGATGGATAGAAAGAACAAAAGATGGATGGATAGATGATAGATTGATAGATGGATGGATAGATGGAACAAAAGATAGATGGAGAGAGGATAGTGAAAGATTTAACGAAAATAGTTTGAAAGATAGATAGAAAGATTGAAAGGTGGATGGATGGATAGAACAAAAGATGAATGGATAGATAAAAGATTGGTAGAAAGATGCAAAGGTGGATGGATGATGGATAGAACAAAAGATGAATGGATAGATAAAAGATTGATAGAAAGATGCAAAGGTGGATGGATGATGGATAAAACAAAAGATGGATGATAGATAGAATGATGGATGGATAGATGATATATAGAATGATAGGACTATTGAATGATAGAACGATTGAATGATAGATAGATGATGGATAGAATGAAAAAGAATGAAAGATGGATAGATGATAAATAGATGGATAGATGAAGTAGATATAGATGGATGGATGGTAGAACAAAGAACGATGGATAAAATGAAAGAGACAGATAGAGAGAATGAAAGAGAAAGACAACGTAAGAATAGATGGATAGGTGGATGATGGATGGATGGATGGATAGATAATAGAATGAAAGAGATATGCATGAATGGATAGATGAAAGTTGGATAGATAGATGAAGAATTGATAGATAGAATAGATGGATGGATGGATGATAGAACAAAAAAAATAGATGGATAGAGGTTGGATGGATGGATAGATGATATAGAATGAAAGAGATATGCATAGATAAATTGTTGGATAGATAGTTGATGGATGAATAGATGAATAGATAGATGGATAGATAATGGATGGATAGATGACAGAGCAAAAGAAAGAAACAGGATGAAAGATGGAAAGTCAGAACAAAAGAGAGCATATAGATGGATAGAATGAAAGACAGAAAGATGACGTGGGTAAAAAATACAAATAAAAATGTAGTTGTGATTAATGTGCACTAGCGTTATATATTCTTTTTCTATTCCAACTACTTATTTTCTATCTAATTATTATAAAAATAATAACTTGACCCTCGTACACTACATCTATTCTATTCTTTCCTATCCTATCTGCTTTTTAGTCCTTTTATTTATTATTAAAAAAAAAAACTTGCTACATGTACTGCATTAGACTATCTGGGACCTGTCACAGCACTTATAGTTATATATAGTTGTTCTTTTGTTGTTTTGATTGCTTCTATTGTCATCATTTGTGAGTCACTTTAGATAAAAGCATCTGCTAAATGCATAAATGTAAATGTAATTCGTTTGCATATGATGCATATAAATATGTTAGCTTCTGTATTCAGTGTTAATGTGCATTATTTTTAAATGGATCTGTTTATTCTTTTGATTTATAGGATGATGCACGTCAGTTGTTTGCCCTGTCCGGGGCGGCGGAGGAACAGGGCATCCTGCCAGACGACCTATCCAATGTCATCACCAGACTGTGGGCTGATGGAGGAGTACAGAGCTGCTTCACCCGCGCCAGAGAGTACCAGCTCAACGACTCCGCTGCATAGTGAGTTCTCTCTCTGCGTTATTAGTCAGAATGATATTGACCAATGGCCATTCGTCAATATTCATGGAAAGCAAATCTAATAACTCATAATGCTCAGCTGCAGTCAGATATTAAATATGCATTTATAGAAAGAACAGGGTGGTGCCACTACAGCATCATTGGTATTTTTCTTGGAAATTAAGTTTTTATAGACACCAAAACCACTCTGCTATAAATCAAAATATAGGGCCAAAACAAATCTGAAATTTGCTCACAAGTGCCTTTAAATTTAAAAGGGATAGAAAGATTAAAGTGTGTGATGGGAGACGGCAGGATCAGATCGATGCGTCAAAGCGAGCAGAAATTCAGGCACTAACAGTTAACGCTTCGTTGAGAAACCAATTGCTCTTAAACGGAGGGTTGGCCTGGGTCAGGATTTCCATGAATTATCCCATGCTTGATACACTCAGAATCAATCGGGGGAAGGCGGAGCGTTCCCTCACGAGGGGATCACGGTCGATTTGGCCTTGAATTAGGAAATGAATGATGTAATTTGTTGGTGGGAAAAGGGATAGAGGGAGTGCTAATCTTAGTTTTCATAATATTTAGTTGTGTTTGCTAGGTTTGGCAGATGTTTATGTGAGAGGGTTTATAGCCTGTGTGTGGGTGGGTGGAGAGAAGTGTGGTTTAACAGAGGCAGCCACTCCTTCCCCACCCTCAAAACAGAGGCTGAAATGACTATATTAAAAAGAATAGCAGAACCTCCTTGAAGAGAGAGCTATAAGGAATTATAATTGGCTCATAATAAAAACAATGAATAAAAATAGAATGTCCTTACACAGATTGTTGTTAAAAGACAGTTACACTAGCAGCCAAAAGGTTTTTAATGTTTTTTAAAGAAGTCTCTTCTGCTCACCAACCTGCATCTATTTAATCCAAAGTACAGCAAAAACTGTAACATTTTGACATATTTTTACTATTTAAAATAACGGTTTTCTATTTAAGTATATTTTAAAAATGTAATTTATTCCTGTGATCAAAGCTAGATTTTCAGCATCATAACAGTCTTCAATATCACATGATCCTTTAGAAATCATTCTAATATGCTGATTTTATCATCCTTATTTAAAACAGTTGGGTTTCGTTTTTCTTCAGGATTCTTTGATGAATAGAAAGAGGCAGAGATCAGCATTTATCTGAAATAAAAAGCTTTTTGTAACATTCACATTTCTGGGAAAGAAATTATAGAAATGAATACTTTTGTTTAGCTTGGATGCTTTAAATTGATTAAAAGTCATGATAAAGACATTTTATAATGTTACAAAAGATTTCTATTTCAGATAAATGCTGTTCTTCTGAACGTTCTATTCATCAAAAAAACTGAAAAAATTCTACTCATCTGTTTTCAACATAATAGTAATAATAAATGTTTTGAGCAGTAAATCAGAATATTAGAATCTGAAGGATCATGTGACTGGAGTAATGATGCTAAAATTTCAGGTTTGAACTCACAGGAATAAATTACATTTTATAATATTCAAATAGAAAACTGTTATTTTAAATAGTACAAATATATAAAGTTTTTTTTACTGTTTTACATAATTTATTACTATTTTAATTAAATGCAGGTAAGCTGTAGAAACTTCTTTAAAAAACATACAAATTTGCAGTTCAAAAACTTTTGACTGGTGGTGTACATCAGGTTAGTTAAGACTTTTACTTTGTTAAAAAAAATTATCACAGTTTCCACAAAAAATATGCAGCAGCACAACAGTTTTCAACATTAACGAAATGAGGCATATTTCTTAAATGGCAAATCTGCATATTAAAGTGATCACTGAAGACTGAAGTAATGATGCTGAAAATTCAGCTTCACAGCAGACAGATAAATTACATTTTAAAATATATTCACATAGAAACACTTCTTGTAATTTGTAATAATATTACACAATATTATTGTTTTTACTGTATTTTTGATCAAATAAATGCAGCCATGGTGAGCATAAGAGACATAAAAGCTTCACAAAAATCATAAAGATCCTAAATAATATATAAACTTGTGTGGCTTCAGTAAATGTTTTACACTGCTTTGTCCGTTGATGTGGTAGACATTAATGACAATAACGGGATGTTTGAATGTGCTGGTCCAAGTAATTTTACTTTATGTTCAGAAAATCAGTAGTTATTGAAAAATAAACCCTGACAGAATGATCAAAACCCTGATGCAAAGCCTGCAAAATGCATATCTACTCAGGGTTGCCAGGTTTTCACAACAAAACCCACCCAATTGCTACTCAAAACTAGACCAATTGCGTTTCGGTGGGGTTTCCCCGGTAAAAATTGCATTACGGGGGTAAAATACAAGTTTTTTTTGGCAGGGTTCCCCTGGTAAAATTTATATTCCAGGGGCTAAAAAGCACATAATTGTGTACGGTTCAACCCACGGACATGAAAAACTACCCGAGGGGTAGTTGGCAACACTGCATCTACTTGCCAAATAATTAAATTAATGGTAATGAAATGTAGGTTTTGACTTTGTCAAAGAAATGTCAAAGTTGCAGACTGACATAAGACATAAAAAAACCGACCAGAACACGAATTGGATGATGTTGTGTTAGAATCAGGATTCAGATTCATCCCAAAGATGTCTACTAGGGTTCAGGTTGGTGCTTTTGCGAGGGCTAGTCGAGTTTTCCACACTAATTTCTGTAACACATTTCTTTCCATTTAATTCCAGAAAAAATCCCTCCCAAAGCAAAGTTAGACACAGAGATCTCTAGAAAACCGATGTCTCCTGTAGCGTTAAGATCAGTTTTTACTGGAACTAAGAAGCCTAAAAATTGGAACATATTTTTGGCCAAGTTTCACAAGATCTCCCCAGCCTCTGAACCAGAGCCAGACGTCAAGCCCAGCTCCTGTTAAAGAGAAATCAAAGAAAATACCTATCTGTTTGCACAGATCTAGTCACAGAAAACAAAGTTGTTCCCAAACAGCAGTAAATGGCTATTGCCTACATAACTACATAGTATGTACAGAATCCTTTAAATGTAGTATGATGATGTATTATTTTGAAGAGCCACTGTATTACGTGTCTAGCCTTGGCGTACTCTTCTCATTACAGTGTCAGACTGTACTCTTGGCTCACATAAACTCTAGCTTCGTTTATCAGAGACATGACTTTAATTCCCCGACCTTAAATGATAGCTGGTGGTCATTAATCTGTCTCTCGACACAGTCTCATATTCCTGCACCCTACAGGCCAGATCCCTCATTGCAAAAATCAGTGCACCACATGTATCGAAGTGTGATTTTTAATATGTGAAACTAAATTATTTAAAAAAGTCTTGGTTTTGCAGTAAGTAAGTCTACAGAAGCAGCTGTAAGCCAATCTTTGCGAAGAGGGATTATTTGATTTGGCTTGTGCTTGATTGTTTTGTGCCGATGGACTCCAGCGGAGTGCGAGTGTCTGCGGGGATCCTCACAATATTGCGACCACACTCAGAACTGATAAAAGAATCAATTTAGAGGAGCTTATCATGCCACGTTGTTCTCTTGCAATTCAGTATTGGAAACCTAAACGGAGCTGTACAGTTGTGTTGTAGTGGAATTGTACGGCATTAGGTGAAGCAAAAACATTTAGTGTTGCTGGCAGGAGTTTTTGCCTATGCAGCTTATCCAGGCTGTGTTACTGTGAGGCTTCATCAGCCTTTGATTTGCAGCTGAATGAAGATCTGCATCGTCACTGTTGCAGCCTCCTAGACTAAGGCGGTTTGCCTGTTCCTCTGTTTGGAAATCTGATTAGACGATTGCACAGAATATTTTGCATAAGAACATCTACAAGGCTTGTTCACAACAACGCTAATACAACTGAAAGACACAGACGTGTACGATATTTAGAAATTATATATACCTAAAAATATTTTTGAGGGCATATTGAAGTAATATTTAATGCCAGAGGTTTTCAAAATAATGAAATAAGACATTTACATATAGTCCACAAGAGAAAATAATAGTTTAATTTATAAAGATTACCATTCAAAAGTTTACATATGCTTGATTCTTAATACTGTGTTGTTAACTGAATGATTCACATCTGTTTTTTTGTTGTTGTTGTTGTTGTTGTTGTTGTTGTTTTTGTTTAGTGATAGTTGTTCATGAGTCCCTTGTTTGTCCTGAACAGTTAAACTGCCTGCTGTTCTTCAGAAAAAGCCTTCAGGTCCCACAAAATCTTTGGTTTTTCAGTATTTTTGTGCATTTGAACCCTTTCCAACAATGACTGTATGATTTTGAGATCAATCTTTTCACACTGAGGACAACTGAGGGAGTCATATGCAACTATTACAGAAGGTTCAAACACTCACTGATGCTTCAGAAAGAAAAACAATGCATTAAGAGCTGGGGGTGAAAACTTTTTGAATTTGAAGATCATGGTAAATATTTAACATATTTAGTTTTCTGGGAAACATTTAAGTTATCTTCTGTAGCTTCTAAAGGGCAGTTCTAGATGAAAAAAGTATGATATTTAGGCAAAATAAGAAAAATGTACACATCTGGATTCTGTTCAAAAGTTTTCACCCCCTGGCTCTTAATGCATCTTTTTCCTTCTGAAGCATCAGTGAGTGTTTGAACCTTCCGCAATAGTTTCATATTAGTCCCTCAGCTGTCCTCAGCGTGAAAAGATGGATCTCAAAATCATAGTCATTTCTGGAAAGGCCTCAAATACACAAAAATACTGAAAAACCAAAGAATTTGTGGGACCTCAAAGATTTTTCCTGAAGAACAGCAGGCAGTTTAACTGTTCAGGACAAACAAAGGACTCATGAACAACTGTCACTAAACAAAAAAGCAGAGCTGTGGATCATTTCTGTAACGACATAGTATTAAGAATCAAGTGTATGTAAACTTTTGAATGTCATTTTTTAAAATGTGGACTATATGTAAATGTCTTTTAATGTGAAATATCTTATTCAGGTCAGTACTAAATAAAAAAAAAACATGCATTTTGCAGATTCTGACCTTAACTGTATATAATGCTTAATATAAAAACAAATGGATAATATTTTAATCATTTTCTTTGGCTTCAGCATAGTGCCAATATAAAAGCCACATATGTAGTGTCGTCTTTTTTATGCCTAATATTTGGTACTAATGTTTTGTACCATCCTTTTGCAGCTATCTGAATGACATGGACAGGATAGGCAAAGCAGACTACATCCCAACCCAGCAGGACGTGCTGAGGACCAGAGTGAAGACCACTGGCATCGTAGAGACACATTTCACCTTCAAAGACCTGCATTTCAAGTGAGAACCCTCTCTGCACCTAGATGTCTTTATTTCGCTCTGAGTTTAACTGAGATTTTTTTATTTTTTATTCACACTCTCTAGTAGGCACCCTAGCATGTGTGTTCACACGCATTCGCACTTCAAACAACTCGTCTGCCCAATCTAACAGCCTCCACTATTTCTGTAAGCTAGCAACACCCTGTTTAACCCTCCATGGAATCAAAGAATTAATTCCGTGCCATCCATGTGTTCTGGCCTGAGGTTTTGGGATTAATTTCCCTTAAACCTGTTGAGGGTGTTTGCTTTGCGAGTTTATGGGATTTAACAGGGCTGGAATGATTCTCTTTGAATGAGTCTGCTTTAATCTACAGAAGAAATGTCAGCCCAACCTTTGGAAAGATCAAACACAAGCCAGCTGTCCAAGATGCTATTACTTAATTTAATGTTTTGTAAATTATATTGTGTATCGCATGTAATAAAGCAAATGCCACGTACTAGGAGAGGAAAATTACGGAATTTCCTAGAAATGCCAATGAGGTCTTTTCTAGGTCCACACGGTTATATAGACAAGTGTGTGACAGCCAGAAACGAATGATTCCTGCAGTAGACAGGAAGTCCCAGCTCTTCCATCCTCCCACCCCGTCTCATCCATCCTACTTTCAACTCCTCCATTACCATAGAAACAAAGCCCAGACTCAAATGTCAACAAATGCCAGTGACACACACAAACGTCCAGACCCAAAGAAAAAAAAAAGGACGTAGTAAACCTCTCACTAATACTGAGTCAGCAACCTCACTATTTTGCATTAGAATTTTCCCACACATTTCCAGTGGTCAAAAACACTCTCCAGGGAAAATATGGTTTGTGGAAACTAGTAAAATCTAAATGACGTAAATTGAGGAACATTGTTGAGTAAGACATGTTGGGAAGGCTTTGTTTGACGATTTACAGATGAAATCTATATGTATTTGGATTGACATGACGGAAAATGATGCAGTATGATATATTAAACAGGCTGTTCTTCTTGCCTATTACGTCTTTATTCCATTTGCTTCTCATTAAATAAGCTTGTTAGGCTGATCATATGTTCTGTCTTGCTTTGTGAGATGTTCAGGGATTTGCTGACTATTTACATGTTTCTGCTCTCTCTCTATAGGATGTTTGATGTCGGCGGTCAGCGTTCAGAGAGAAAGAAGTGGATCCACTGTTTTGAGGGGGTGACTGCCATCATCTTCTGTGTGGCAATGAGCGCGTATGACCTGGTGCTGGCTGAGGATGAAGAAATGGTGAGACCCTCAACCTTTTACCCCAGATTAGGCGATAATTCACAGTCTGACAATTTTTCGGGTTCAAAAGAACTGCGTTTATTTGAAATAGTAGTCTTTTGTAACATTAAAAAGGGTTTTAATGTCACTTGATTAGTTTAATGCATTCTTGCTGAAAATAAAGTCAGGTCAGGCCAAGTTCCTGAATACTGACCCGTCTCTTTATTCCATTACAGAATCGAATGCACGAGAGCATGAAGCTCTTCGACAGCATTTGCAACAACAAGTGGTTCACAGAGACCTCCATCATCCTGTTCCTTAACAAGAAGGATCTGTTTGAGCAGAAGATCACACGCAGCCCTTTGACCATCTGCTTCCCCGAGTACGCAGGTACTATAAAACAGCCAACTACCCAATAAATCATGTGCACAAGTGCTCCTGGAGTGCTTTAGAGTGCTCCAGTTGAATACATCACAAACTCTTGCTTTACCCTGTGCATTAAAGATGTATATGAACTTTTTTGATAATAGTATCTGGTGTTTTATGCAATAGAAATAACTAAATTGTGGGTATTCATATTATATCAGACAAAACTATTGTTCCACCAAGTAACATAATTAATGAATTTAGCTTGTAGTTACTTAGCAATTAAGTCAACTCGCATGTAAGTCAAAACTTCACTGCCTTTTAAAAATTTGGGATGAGTAAGATTTTTAATGTTTTTTTTGTTTTGTGTTTTAACAAGTGTCTTATGTTCATCAAGGCTGCATTTATTTGATCAAAAATAAAGAATAAATAGTAATACTGTGAATTATTATTGCAATTTAAAATACAATTTATTCCTGTGATGCAAAGCTGAATTTTTTAGCATCATTACTCTAGTCTTCAGTGTCACATGAACCTTCAGAAATTATTCTAATATGCTTATTTGCTGTTCAATATTTTTTTTTATTATTAATTTCAATATTTAAAACAGTTGAGTGCATTTTTTTCAGGATTCTTTGATGAATATAAAGATCCAAAGATCAGCATTTATTATCAGTATGCATCAATATGCTGATTTATTATCAGTGTTAAACATTTTTTTTTTTTTTTTTTCTGGAACCTGTGGTTATTATTTTTTTTTTTTTTTCTCAGGATTTTTTGATGAATAAAGTTCAAATGAACAGCATTTATTCAAAATACAAATCTTTTCTAAAAGTATAAGTCTTTATTATCACTTTGTATCAATTTAACACATCCTTGCTGAATAAAAATAATAATTCCTTTTTTTTTTAAGAAAGAATAAAAATTACTGACCCCAAAGTTTTGAACAGTAATGTATGTTGTTACAAAAGATTTCTATTTTAAATAAATGCTGTTCTTTGATATTTTTTTTCAGGATGAATAAAAAGTTTAAAAGGTTCCCAAAAAAAGCATCACAACTGTTTCAATATTGATAATAAATCCGCATTAGAATGATTTCTGAAGGATCATGTGGCACTGAAGACTGGAGTAATGATGCAAAAAAATGTACATGCGTGTAGGTTACATATGTGCATCTTAGAGTGGCTCCATTCACAGTAAATGCTGCTCCACACAAACTGTTATCATTTACATGTGTGGAGCATCTCAAACTATTATTATTGGGTTTATACACATCTGGGAACGCAACGTGTGCTATTTAATCAGATTTGTAAGGTAAATAATTTATAAACCTATGCAAACACAGAAGAATACATCAATATCGATTACTCGATTACCAAAAAATGTTTGTGACAACCCTACTAAATATTAATTTACACTCAGAAATGCACCGCATTACAGTAGTTAAATGCTATTTTCATTGTTGTCTTCAAAATGCACACATCTTCCATGTCAAAATGTGTACTAAGACGGAAACAATTGATCAAAAGACATTTTCGTAAACTGAATTAAAATAAAAATGTCAAAATAAATGAAAAACTAAAACGAAACTAACAACTTTTATTAAAAAACTAACTGAAATAAAATAATAATTATTAAACGTAAATAATTTTTCATAATCATTAACTTACGTTAACTTACATTAGCTCACCCCATGGCGGGAAAAAAAATAAAGACTGCGACCTGAACAGCACCCACATTAAATCTAGGCTACTGCATCAGTTTTAGTTTTAGTTTTTTTTTTTATGGAACACAAGCAATTAAACCAATATACTAGAGCTGATTAATCGTTAAAAGATCGAGAATTCAAACACCCACGCAATCTCATTTCTAAATGACTGATTCCTCATGTTTATTAAACTTTTAAAATGATCTTACTGAACATTCAAATTTGCCGCTGACACAGAGAGAGCAGTCATCATGTTAAGGTAAGAAACAGGTTCACAGTCTTTTCAAATACCCAGTCATTCATATTATCACAGAACTACTGGTATTATAGGTCATCGTTTAGATATAAACATTGATGTCTATGGTAGAGATCAAAAAGCACATCATCTTTTGAAAGTAATTGGCGCTTCAAATAACATTTGTGTCGATTGCATTGTTTCGCCACTAGGTGGAAACAAGTAACCGGTAAAAATGTATTGCGGGGAAATCGTGATCTCTATTTGATCTCTAAAAAACTAAAACTGAAACTAAACTATATAAAAACTAAATAGAAATGTGTTCACAAAAAAAAAAACGAAACTAAAACTAACAAAATTGTTAATGGAACTAATAAAAACAAAACTAAACTTTATTGCAAATTTAAAAACCATATTAAAATAAAATTAATTTAAAAAAAGCAAAACTATAATAACCTTGTTACAGACTGATCAAAACCAGGTTTATTCTGGCATTTCCAGTCTTTGAGTCTATTCGCTTCAAGTACTCATCAAGGGGTATATTCAGATGAGCTCCACTTTGGTTGTCCATCAATGTTGATATCCAAAAGGCCAGCAATTCATTATATCCTGTGCATGGGAACATGGGACACGATTTACTGATAACAATCAGATGGAAGAAGTCAGTGATCTTTTTCTAGGATTTAGTTTTTCCAGCTTATTTTCTACTAAATATCTCTACTAAATATCTCCCTTTAGAGTGGACTATGAGATTTGTAACTTTGTAGTTTTTTTTTTTTTTCCCAAACATACACACCACACACTGGCTAAAGTTCAAAAAGTGAAAAAGCATAATAGCACCCCTTTAAAGGCCATTGTTCACTTAAGTCTATTTTTATTATCACAAAAAAAAAATTATCCAATTACTCGATTAATCGACAGAATAATCGACCGATTATTTGATTACCAGAAAATGTTTGTGACAGTTCTACTGAGTATTAATTTCCACTCAGAAATGCAACGCATTAAAGTATTTTAATGCTATTTTCATGTTGTCTTTTTAAAAAAAAGTGAAAATGTGTACAGACCAATCAAAACCAGTTTTATTCTGGCATTTCCAGTCTTTGAGTCTATTCGCTTCAAGTACTCTTCAAGGGGTTTATTCAAATGAGCTCCACTTTGGTTGTCCATCAATGTTGATATCCAAAAGGCCAGCAATTCATTATATCCTGTGCATGGGAACATAGGACACGCTTTACTGATAACAGTCAGATGGAAGAAGTCAATGATCTTTTTCTAGGATTTAGTTTTTCCAGCTTATTTTCCACTAAAAATCTCTACTAAATATCTCCCTTTAGAGTGGACTATGAGATTTGTAACTTTGTAGTTGTTGTTTTTTTTTTTGCCCAAACATACACACTGGCTAAAGTTCAAAAGTGAAAAGGCATAATAGCACCCCTTTAAAGGCCATTGTTCACTTAGGTCTTTTTTTATTATCACAAAAAAAAATTATAATTATCCAATTACTCGATTAATCGTCAGAATAATTGACCGATTACTTGATTACCAGAAAATGTTTGTGACAGCTCTGAGTATTAATTTCCACTCAGAAATGCATCGCATTAAAGTAGTTAAATGCTATTTTCATGTTGTCTTTAAAAAAAAAAGTGAAAATGTGTGCAGACCCATCAAAACTGTTTTATTCTGGCATTTCCAGTCTTTGTGAGTCTGTTCACTTCAAGTACTCATCAAGGGGTTTATTCAAATGAGCTCCACTTTGGTTGTCCATCAATGTTGATATCCAAAAGGCCAGCAATTCATTATATCCTGTGCATGGGAACATAGGACACGCTTTACTGATAACAGTCAGATGGAAGAAGTCAATGATCTTTTTCTAGGATTTAGTTTTCCACCTTATTTTCTACTAAATATCTCTACTAAATATCTTCCTTTGGAGTGGACTATGAGATTTGTAACTTTGTAGTTTTTTTTTTGCCCAAACATACACACTGGCTGAAGTTCAAAAGTGAAAAAGCATAATAGCACACCCCTTTAAAGGCCATTGTTCACTTTCACAAAAAATTATAATTATCCAATTACTCGATTAATCGACAGAATAATCGACCGATTGCTTGATTACCAGAAAACGTTTGTCACAGCTCTACTGAGTATTAATTTCCACTCAGAAATGCATCGCATTAATGTAGTTAAATGCTATTTTCATGTTGTCTTTAAAAAAAAAGTGAAAATGTGACCCTGGACCACAAAACCAGTCTAAAGTCGCTGGGGTATATTTGTAGCAATAGCCAAAAATACACGGTATGGGTCAAAATTATTGATTTTTCTTTTATGCCAAAAATCATTAGGAAATTAAGTAAAGATCATGTTCCATGAAGATTTTTTGTAAAATTCCTACTATAAATATATCAAAATGTAATTTTTGATTAGTAATATGCATTGTTAAGAACTTAATTTGGACAACTTTAAAGGTGATTTTCTCAGTATTTAGATTTTTTGGCACCCTCAGATTCCAAATTTTCAAATAGATGTATCTCGGCCAAATATTGTCCTATCATAACAAACCATATATCAATAGAAAGCTTATTTATTGATGTGTACATCTCAGTTTTGTAAAATTTAACCTTATGACTGGTTTTGTGGTCCAGGGTCACAGATGTGTACAGACCCATCAAAACTGTTTTATTCTGGCATTTCCAGTCTTTGTGAGTCTGTTCACTTCAAGTACTCATCAAGGGGTTTATTCAAATGAGCTCCACTTTGGCTGTCCATCAGTGTTGATATCCAAAAGGCCAGCAATTCATTATATCCTGTGCATGGGAACACAGGACAGGCTTTACTGATATCAATCAGTTGCCAGAAGTCAATGATAATTTTCTAGGATTTATTTTTTTCCCTTACAGTGTTCATCCTCCCCTACGGTTTTCTCACTATACTTTGTATTTCCCCTCTCAACAAGGTGCCAACAACTACGACGAGGCCGCCGAGTACATCCGCACCAAGTTTGAGGACCTGAACAAGAAGAAAGAGACCAAGGAGATCTATCCTCACTTCACCTGTGCCACGGACACGAAGAACGTGCAGTTCGTTTTCGACGCCGTCACCGACGTCATCATCAAAAACAACCTGAAGGATTGCGGGCTCTTCTAGAGCATGAAAACAGGAAGATGAGTCGAGGTATGAAGTTAACATTCAAACCAGACTTCTACTTCGGTTTCCAAACAACTCGTAACTTATTTCGCTTCCTCTTTCAGATTACTTGAACAGTTTTGATGAGCAGAGGAAGTAGGAGTGGAATACGTCCCGAGCATCTGCACTGGCCAACCACGACTCCTGCTTCCGCACGACATGGAGCCCGATACAATTTCAACGATTGCCAACGACCTTAGCCTCTGTCCTCCCTCCTGACACTGTCCCAGCATTGTGTTTTGACATTTAATATCTGTATTATTAACTCCTTGGGCTATGACCACAAATCACCAACTGTTGTCCATATTTGTTGTTTATTTTCTTTCCTTTTGTTCGTTTTCGTTCGAGTTCTAGCAGAGGCGACAAAACGTTTTTATATGATGCTTTCGTTTTACTCTAGGGAATCTGATGTGCAAATTTTATTAAACTTTTAATTGCATAATGCTTATTTTTTAAACAAACCAGCAGGTGTTGGATGCAGAGTATGATTGAAAAAGGAAAGCGCTTTTTTTATGATGTTTACATGACGTCCTTGTTGATAGCAAAACGGAAAGTCGTCCTGCATGATAGAAGATAGCCAATATATCGATACAAGTAATCAGTTCACATCAGCGTAACGTTCCTTTTTAAGATTAAATTTCGAAAAAGACAAAAAAGAACAAAAAAACTAAAAAAGCACAAAAAAAAGCTTCACAAATGAGGAAAGAACTGCTAAAATGTTTATAAAAATGTATTTAAAGTATGTACGTTAACAGTATCTAACAATCTTTTTTTTCTTCTTCTCTTCTATCTTCCCGTTCCTCTTTCTAGCATTCTGTTTGTGCCTTGACTTCCGTTTACAATGGACTTTATTTTCTTCCCAAGTTGTCCTACTGTACGTAAACATTTCTGCTCCAGAATTTTCACACATGTAAGAATAAATAGTGATTAGTAATGGAAATCTAATTGAAAAAGGTAGTGTTTTTGTTTCGTTTTTTGGTAAAGATTAAAATTCTTTTTGAAAGTCCTATATAATGATTTAATTTAAATAAAAGTTAATTCACTAGATCAAGCCATGCCAGCTTGTGCTTCTTTTTTTTTTTTTTTTTTTTTTGGAGGTTAATAAGTTCACATTAGCAGCTGAATAATTAATTTAATATCCAATCGCAGTAATTAAATACACATTTAAGGGCTTGCTGTAGGGCATCAACTGGAACATTTTCTAATTTTAGCATATTGTACTTGCTGATTTTGGCTATCCATTACCTGGAGAAGTCTGAAAGAACATTAACTAACTTAATTATTTAAGA
Source organism: Garra rufa (assembly GCF_049309525.1). Classification (NCBI taxonomy): domain Eukaryota; kingdom Metazoa; phylum Chordata; class Actinopteri; order Cypriniformes; family Cyprinidae; genus Garra; species Garra rufa. The sequence continues at coordinate 10,140,117 of NC_133380.1, read as the reverse complement.
ACGTTAAGATTCATTTCTTTTCTGAGATCAGATTGCGAAAAAGACAAGGCTCTAACTAAGGCTCTCCTGTTGCTGAATCAAACTGAAGCATTTCTATTTTCTTACTGTTGAAAGATCATCTGTGGTTAATTAATCACCATGTTTGGAACATATGCTTCTCTAAATTATAATTACGTTCATTTGGAAATATCTCTCTCACACGCACAGCTTTTTCATCAAAGCTCTACAGTGAAAAGAAATTAAAGTAGAGACCTGAACTAAATTAGGGTTTGGACTAGAGAACTCACCTTTATGTCCTTTTGTCTGCTGACTTTGGAGAGACTGACACTGCCATCTAGTGACTGATTGTGAAATGACAGTATCTCAATTCTCAGAAACAGATGCAGTATGTCCCACTTTGCCATTCTGATCTGATGCTGATGGATACTCAGTGCCTTCACCGTTAGCTCAAGTCCTGAAAAGATCACACATAAAACAAGAAAAAGTGAGAAACAACATTTCAAGCTCACCTGTTATTCGCCAGAAGTTCAAAGAAATCTTTTGTTCCACAAACTGATGTACTGTCAGTGTTAGGAAGGTTACTTTGGAAAGTAATGAATTACAGATTACAAGTAACCCCTAATTGAAATGTAAGAAGTAGTGCAATTATTTCAATTACTTTATTAAAGTAATGTAACTGATTACATTTTATAAATTCTAAATTTCAAACTAATGTGTTCAACTGTTATTCATTTTCAAACATTTAAAGCAGGCCGGGTTTACTGTCAGACTTCTCAAAATTCTTCATCACGTTAATTAAGATGATAAAAATTTAGTTTTACAGCACAGCCGTCATAAAATCGGACTTTAGCACCTTTTTTTCGTTCTTAGGTTAAATATTGTTTTAAATTACCAGTCAAATGTTTGTAAGATTTTTAATGTTTTTAAAGAAGTCTCTGCTGCTCACCAAGCCTGCATTTATTTGATCCAAAGCACAGTTAAAAAAATGGAAAATGAAATATTTTTACTATTTAGAATAACACTTTTCTAAAATGTATTTTAAAACCTAATTTATTCTTGTGATTTCAAAACTGATTTTTTTGCTTCCTTACGCCGTTAGTTCTAATATTCTGATTTGCTGCTCAAAAAACATTTATTTTCATTATTATTATGTTGAAAACAACTGAGTAGAATTTTTTTTTTAGGTTTCTTTGAAAAATAGAAAGTTCAGAAGAAACAGCATTTAACCGAAATAATAATCTTTTGTAACTTTTGATCTAAAGCATCATTGCTAAATAAAATTAATTTATAATAAATGTACTAATTTATATAGTAATTTAAAATTTAGATAATTTATTTATTAAAAAAAAAATTATACTGACTCCATGCTTTTGAATGGTATAATGTTACAAAAGCATTTTATATCAGAAAATTGCTGATCTTTGGATCTTTATATTCATCAAAAAATCCTGAAAAAAATAACTCAATTGTTTTAAATAGTAATATCAGAATGATTTCTGAAAAATCCTGTGACTCTGAAAACTGGAGTAATGATGCTGAAAATCTAGCTTTGATCACAGAAATAAATTACTTTAAAAATATATTAAAATAGAAAACAGATATTTTAAATAGTAAAAAATATTTTCAAAATTTGACAGTTTTTTGTTGTACTTTGATGCAGGCTTGGTGAGCAGAAGAGACTTTAAAAACATTAAAATCTCGCTGTTCAAAAACTTTTGACTCGTAGTGTAGTGCATATAATGCATGTAGCTCTGGTGAGCCATGGCTGTCCATATAGAACACGTTTTGGCATTCGAGTGTGCTCACTTTCCATAGTTTTTCTATAATATATATATATATATATATAGAGAGAGAGAGAGAGAGAGAGAGATTTTTATATAGACATAAACATGCATGTTTGACATTGAGGTATTTGACAGTTGTGCTAAGGCTGGAGACATGAAGGCAAAATTAAATAATTTCAAATTTGTTTAAAAAAATGTGCATTTTTTTTTATTCTACAGCCTTGCTTCTCACTCCATTCTGTAAATCGTTCACACGTTTTTCCATTCCCTTGTGCTGCTTGTTTTTCAATGTAAAAATACTGTGCTGTTTGACTGTTATGCTCCTGTCTCGCGTAAACTCAAATTCTTTGCGAATGGCTCCAAAGGCGACATTAAAGCACAAATTAAGGTTTTGTATCGCAACACAGGTGTGTCAAACCATAGGAATACAGCCCATGTGACCATCAGCAGCAGCAGTGCTCTGGTGATGGTGAGCAGGGTTGCCAGGTTTTCATAACAAATCCCTCCCAATTGCTACTCAAAACTAACCCAATGACAAAATACACGTTTTTTGGAGGGGTTCTCTCGGTACAGTTCGTATTCCAGGGGTTAAAGATAACGTTATTGTGGTCGTTTCAACCCGCGGACATGAAAATCCACCCGCGGCAACAGTGTTAAAGGATAACTATTGCCAAAATGCAACCTGGGCTGTTTTTTTTACTGTAAATGAGACAAACTTATATCTAAAAGCATAATTACAACAAACGAGCCGTTTTTGAGATTAACCGTGATTTCGTTTTGTGGTCAATGGCCGGTGAATGGGAATACTAGGGGCATAACTTTGAGCACATCAAAATCGATATTTTTACAACACTAAGAAGGCTCGACACACCATGAAACTTTGCTCGAAGTATCGCCTGGGTCTCTACACATGAACTCGAGCATTGAGAACATTGTTTGTGTACACAGAGTTTACTAAAAAGAAAGTTTTTGAACAACTCACTTTCACTGTTTGAGTTTCCGCTCGCGGCCGTCTTGCCAGTCAAGAGCTGTCGATCTCCGAATGCGAGGATGGATAGCTCCTAAAGCATATTTCCATATAAATGGCTAATTTGTTGTTTTGTCTCAAGTGAAAAACAATATTAACCTTCTAGTTGTAAAAAGAGCCTCATATAAGCCTAATATTTCATCCTATGGAGTCCATTCATTCGCATTCGGAGACTGGCAAGACGGCTGCGAGCGGAAACCCAAACAGTGTGAGTGAGTTGTTCAAAACCTTTCTTTTTAGTAAACTCTGTGTACACAAACAATGTTCTCAATGCTGGAGTTCATGTGTAGAGACCCAGGCGATACTTCGAGCAAAGTTTCATGGTGTGTCGAGCCTTCTTAGTGTTGTAAAAATATCGATTTTGATGTGCTCAAAGTTATGCCCCTAGTACTCCCATTCACCGAACATTGACCGTGATTTCGTTTTGTGGTCAATCTCAAAAACGGCTTGTTTGTCGTAATTATGCTTTTAGATATAAGTTTGTCTCGTTTACAGTAAAAAAAAAAAACAGCCCAGGTTGCATTTTGGCAATAGTTATCCTTTAAGGTAGCCCAATTCCGTGGGAAAACCGCGGACTTGGCAACACTGACGGTGAGCAAAAGCACAAACCAGCGTTGTGGATCCGTAACTCACTCCACATTGTCATTACCTGTGGCGCCCTCGTCTGGAGAGAACAAACACATCAACTCAGTTACTTACATCTGTACTATAAAAGATGGTGAGTGTCATTGCTAAACATTCATAGATATTCATTAGACTAGATTGAAAGGAAATGCTCACTATGGTGGTCCGCATCACAACATGACAAGCTCAGACCATTTATTTTGAAGCGGTGCCACCTTTGAGAACATAAACAGGACACTCCTAACCACCTTGATCTTCAACAAGGAAGTAAGCTTATGGTTGAGACCATAGGAAAATAAGGAGAAGAATAACAACGTGCAGTAAACAGTAAAACTGTTTGCACTACAAACCAGTGTGTTCATACTTAACATAATACATTCAAATAATATGGTATTTGATAGTTGCAATATCAAGCAGCAAAACAAGCTGTTTTGTACAGCTAAAAATGTGATGGAAGCCAGACACTTTTACAAACACAGACACAAATAAGGTGGATATTCATGTGTCATTTGACTAATATGTGGCTAATATTAATACACTATTTATCCAAGTGTTTAGTTCTTGTTTTAGCTTTTGCTATTGTTTGTGTGTTTACAAACTTGTCAGTTGCTATTCAGCCAATCACATTATTTCTCATTAGTCAGCTTATAAAGTTCATAATCATTTTAATAAATAAAAAAGGACATTTTAAAACAGTGAAATAATGCAATGCACATTTGTATACATTTCCAAACAGTTTTGTAGGCATTTTGTTTACTTTTACACACTACCAGTCAAAAGTTTTTGAACAGTAATATTTTATAATAATGTTTTTTAAAGAAGTCTCTTCTGCTCACCAAGCCTGCATTTATTTGATCCAAAGTTCAGCTAAAATTGTAACATTTTGAAATATTTTTACTATTTAAAATAACAGTTTTCTATTGGACTATATTTTACAATGTAATTTATTGCTGTGATTTCAAGCTGAATTTGTAGCATCATTACTCCAGTCACATGATCCTTCAGAAATCACTCTAATATTCCTTTTTGCTGCTCAAAAAGGTTTTTATTATTATTATGATGTTAGAAACAGCTGAGCAGATTTTTTTTTTCAGGTTGCTTTGATGAATAGAAATTTATTAGAATGATTTCTGAAGGATCATGTGACACTGAAGACTAAAGTAATGATGGTGAAAATTCAGCTTTGATCACAGGAATAAATCACATTTTAAAATATATTTAAATTGAAAGCAGTTATTTTAAATAGTACAAATATTTCACAATATTACTGCTTTTGCTGCCTTTTGGATCAAATGAATGCAGGCTTGGTGAGCAGAAGAGATATCTTTAAAACATTAAAAATCTAAAAAAAAAAAAAAACTGGTAGTGTACATTACAATTGTGTGATACATTTAAATACAAAATTTTAAAATAATACAATTTTACTTTTGTAAAATTTGGTAATAAACTAAGACATTTTGTAAATGTTTTAAGGACACTTTTTGTTTACTCTTATACAATAACAATTTGTAATACATTTCAAACATGTTTTAAGGACATTTTTTATTTCTTTGTTCTGTGTTGTGTCTCCACTTCATATCCATTGTAAAATCTTGGCTCAAAATTAGTTTAAAAACAGTAGTGTAAAGCTTAACGCATTAATAGTTCGTTTTACTTAGATGCTTATCTTAATTTAGTAGAAATACATGCCCGATATGAACTTGTACAATGACGTCAGTAGCTCAAATCCATCCAACATCTTGAATTTTCACTATGTAATTCTGCTTTTCCACAAAACCCTGTTCTGCACCCAAATACAGGTGTCCTTCAGACTGAGAAAGCAGGACTGATGCAATTGGAAAATGTAATTATTGTGGTGGGCAATTGAAATAATCGTTTAAAATTATATTTTGAGTATAATGGACCATTTATGAGCATTTAAGTTGGAATGATCCATATGATCTCACCTCCGTCTGGATCAATGGTGAAACATGAGTCTCTTCCTGAGATGGCCGGCCAGAGAGAGAATTAAAGAGCCAGTCTCGATTGACTGCATTCAACACACCTACAGTCAAGCCTGAAATTATTCTGGCAAATTCTGACTTAAAGTTACTTTTATTCAACCAGCAAGTTTTTTTTTTGACCGGAATTGACACAGGCTTCTCCCAAAAGATAATAAAACGATGTACAAGAGGCATCATTGTGGAAATAAATATTTCTCAGCTTTTATTTACATTTGAACAAAAGGTGGCATGTCCAAAAGTATTCATACCCTTTGCAAACTGTCACAGTCTATGGGAAAATCCAAAGTTCTATACCATTCCAAATAGTCCTAGCTGTTCTAAAGCATTCTAATTACCCTGATTCATTGGGAACAGCTGTTTTAATCAACTCAACAGGTGAAAGACAAAAGCCCTTTGCTGTTGGTTTGTGGACAGTCATGGTTAAGACAAAGGAGCTCACTGAGGACCTGCGGCTGCGCATTGTGGCTGCTCACAAGTCGGGAAAGGGCTATAAGACCATATCTAAATGTTTTGAAGCAGTGGCTACAGTGCAAAGTATTATTAAAAAATACAAGATGTTCCACACTGTGAAAAATCTCAGAGGACATGGTCGGAAGCCAAAAGTGACACCTGTGCTGGCCAGGAGGATAGTGAGAGAGGTAGAAAAGAATCCAAGGATCAACACCAAGGCCATCCTGATGAATCTGGGCTCTGCTGGTGGCAACATCTCAAGGCAGACAGTCCAACAGGCACTGAACACCACTGGGTTCCACGGACACAGACCAAGAAGGACACCGCTTCTCCAGATAAGGCACACAAAAGCCCGCTTGGCCTTTGCAAATGCTCATTTGGAGAAAGAAGAAGACTTCTGGGGCCTCATTTATAAAGACTTGCGTAGAAACCATCCTTGATTTTATCTAAGAACTTTTCTGATTTGATCGTAAGAGTGATTCAGAGAAACGAACGTACCACGAAATCCATGCGTACGCCAGTCATACAGTTATAAATCACAAATGATCGTGGAATTGTGTGCAGCTGAATGTTCCGCCGTCGAAACGCCCCTGCTTAATTAATTAACATATAAAATGAGCTCATTCCTAAAGCAAAAACTCTGTGACAATGGCAAGTAAAAAGGAGCGCAAGAAATCAAATTATAGTGAGGCTGAACTATCTGCAATACCAGGCATTACCACAAGGAAACGGTCGTACGCCAAGCTGGAATCGACGTGGAGATAAGTACTTTTCCACGTCAAAGAGGGTTTTTATAAATCTGTACTTTGACGTGGATTTGATCGTACGAACACTCTAAGATCAAATCAGTGCGTAAGAAAGTTTTATAAATGAGGCCCCTGGTCTTCTGTTTTATGGTCAGATGAAACAAAAATTTGTTTCGTAAAACATTTGGCGTAAAAAAGGAGAAGCCTTCAACCCTAAGAACACCATCCCCACTGTCAAACATGGTGGTGGGAACCTAATGTTTTGGGGGTGTTTTTAAAGCCGGTGGACCAGGGAAACTAATCACAGTAAACAGCACCATGAAAAAGGAGCAATACATCAAAATTCTCAACAACAACATCAGGCAGTCTGCAGAGAAACTTGGCCTTGGGCACCAGTGGACATTTCAGCACGACAACGACCCAAAACACACAGCAAAAGCGGTGAAGAAATGGTTAGCAGACAAAAACATTAATGTTTTGCAGTGGCCCAGCCAGAGTCCTGAGTTAAATCCAATTGAGAATCTGTGAAGGGAGCTAAAGATCAGGATGATGGCAAGGAGACCCTCCAAACTGAAAGAGTTGGAGCTCATCGCTAAAGATGAATGGGCAAAAATACCAGTGGAGACATTCAAAAATCTGTTCAGCAATTATAGGAAGCGTTTGATTGCTGCAATAGCCAAAAAAGACTTTTCTATTGATTATTGAGAAGGGTATGAATCATTTTGGACATGCCACCACTTTTTGTTCAAATGTAAATAAAAGATGAGTAATAATTTTTTCCACAATGATGCCTCTTCTATATCGTCTACTATCTTCTGGGAGACTTCTGTGTCATTTCTAATCAAAAAAAAAAAAAAAAAAAATTGCTGATTGAATAAATGTAACTTTAAGTCAGAATTTGCCAGCACGATCCAACAATCTGAGGGTGGCACTCATTTACCGGAGCAACAGTGATCAGTATCTGGATTTCAGCTGGAGAGAAGAGAGATTGGAATCATTTCAGACAGCATTTCATACAGATTAGAAATGCATTTGAGTTCATATGTGACCCTGGACCACAAAACCAGTCACAAGGGTCAATTTTTAGAAATTGAGATTTATACATCATATGAAAGCTGAATAAATAAGCTTTCCATTGATGTTTGCTTTGCTAGCATAGGAGAATATTTGGCCAAGATTCAACTATTTGAAAATCTAAGGGTGCAAAAAAATCTAAATATGGAGAAAATCACCTTTAATGTTGTCCAAATGAAGTTCTTAGCTATGCATAATACTAATCAAAAATTAAGTTTTGATGTATTTACAATAGGAAAATATCTTCATGGAACATGAGTATTACTTAATATCCTAATGATTTTAAGTAGAAAAAAAATTATAATTTGACCCATATAATGTATTTTTGGCTATTGCTACAAATATACCCGTGCTACTTAAGACTTAAGACTGGCTTTGTGGTCCAGGGTCTCATTTGTCAGTGATTTAATTCCCATAGCTAGTGCCTCTAGACTGAAATGTATCTAAAACTTTGTGTTATATTGTCACTGAGAGTACAGCTGAAAATAATTTCTCCCTTTGTGAACATGGAGATGGTAAAATGTTTGTTTTACACTCCTTTGATTGCTTGGAGGTGTGAATTACTAGCACTACAAATGTGTCAGTGTGTAGTAATTTAAGAGCCAATCTGGTTAAACCAAACTTCGTTCTTATTCTTTACAGAGATTAGCAACAAACTATACCAGATAAATTGAAAACTGAAGCAGTATGTTGTTGGGTTGTTTCTGTTTGGTGAAGGCAAATAAACAAATAAATCTTGAAGACATGCCCGGGTTACTGACAGAACATGTGCTTACCACACTAATCTCCTACATTAAAGTTTAACGCTTAAGGAAAATCACGCGAACAGCCTAGTTGAATTGGCCATCCTTAAACACAATGGGTGGAATTGCTTGTTTAGTTAACAGCTCACATTTTTTCCTATATGTAAATTGGATTGCCACATTTCAGGTGTGCATCACAAAAGGATCAACGTTATTGCCCAGCCACGTTTTTGTGTAAGCCTGATAGTCCACACACCTCTAATCTAACCCTAATTAAAAATAAAAATAGAGACAAGAATGGGAAAGGGAAGATTTTACTCTAATTACAATAAACACCTCAACAGTGCCATCAAAGCCATGTGGAGGCTTTGTGGTAAACCTAATTTCATTACAGTAGGCTTAGCTAAAAAAAAACGGTGTTTTCTCAGAACTATAAGTTCATTTTCTGAACCATTTGTGATATACAAATAATGACACTTGAATTAATCATTTTTAAAAACGTTTTCTCCTACAGCCAGATGGCGCTGCTCAACACGCCGTGAATCTTACCGAGTGTTCGTTGGACACACGGAACATTGGCAGTGAACGTTTAATTTATCCTGATAACAGGTAAGTCTCTGGAACAGCAGTATAACTTACATATTTAAGTTTAAAAATAGGCCTAAAGTTGGAGAAAATAAAGTGGATTCTCAGATTAGCAGTTTAGGGCGAAGCAAACGTTTGCAGATTAAATCTGAAGCCTTTTTACAAATTATGCAAACATTGCTACTTAAATGTATAGACTCGTTTAAAACATAAATATGTGACCCTGGTCCACAAAACCAGTCAGAAGTAGCACGGGTATATTTAAAGCAATAGCCAACAATTCACTGTATGGGTCAAAATGATCGATTTTATGAAGATATTAAGAAAACATCATGTTCCATGAAGATATTTTGTAAATTTCCTACTGCAAATATTTCAAAACTTAATTTCTGATTAGTAATATGCATCGCTATAAGAACTTCATTTGAACAACTTTGAAGGCAGTTCCTAAATATTTAGATTTTTTGCCACCCTCAGATTTTCAAATTGCATCTCAGTAAAAATATGTGACCCTTATGACTGGTTTTGTGGTCCAGGGTGACTTTTAGAGTCAAATAAACAGTAATTGTGCAACTTTCAACATTTCACACGGTTTAAGGACACCTCGATGCTTGTTTCCCCGCCTTTTTACCATTAGGCAAAAATAGCAATTAAAAGTACGTAGATAATAGAAGTACATAATTATTTAATTATATAGAGGCGTAAATAATAGCTATTATTTATAATAACTTATTATTTACCAATTCTATTGTTTACATTTCCGTGTTTATTATTTAGAAGCTGCTTTAAAACTATATTTTGTATAAAGCACTATAGAAATACAAAAGACTTAAAAGTGTTTAAATTACAAAATGTATGCATTATATATAGATATAGATAGATAGACATTTGCAGGAAATTCAAACGTGATTATCGTCGTAAATTGGACATTATCTGTGGTGTACTGGGCATTATTGAATATACTCATAATTTGAGAGGGAGGAAATGATCGCTCAGATTTCAATCGAACTCTGATTGGCTCCCGCTGAGATGATTTGATTGGACACCGCCGAGATGCTACGCTCTGATTGGCTGAGACGCGCACGCTGGAATGACACAGACGCACATATGCGCTTGTCTGCGGTGAGGGGCTCATGATCTGGAGTTTGAGTCACAAGAGCCACATCTGCACAGCCTGGATTGTACTAAAGGTTTTTTTTCCCTCTGGGAACAAATGTAAGTGCAAGACTTAATTCTATTTATGCCTCATGCATTTTGTTTATCTGATAAAAGTTACTTATGTCAGCTTCCCCCAAATGTTATTTATTCACTTATTGGTTTATTTATATTATACTTTTTGCAAAGCAAGATGGTTTATAAAACATTTATTTCTATTTCAGGAATATCTAAATTACTGGATTCGACTGCCATCATCTCAAAATCATGGTAAGCATGCCTTCAAAATCCTCACTTCTCCACAAGCGTTAGTTCTTTGTCTTGATAATTACCATAGATTGTTTACTCAGTAAAACTGCACTGATTAGACATCACTTTACTGTGCTGCACAGGATTAGTTACTGTGAAGAAATGTCCGTTGCTGAAATTTCAGCATATGGGATGACATCTGCACGCCGTGCCAATCTGTGCATAGAAATAATGCCAGCAGCTCAACCCTATGTGTATGCTGCTATTGCTGCAAGCATGTGATTATTATGTTTATTTAGATACAGAAAATACATGCAAGTTCTGTATGGGTCAAAAATCCAGAAAAGCTTTCCAAAAACAATCATGCATTAGGCACTTTGTGCTATTCTGCTGGTTTTGTTCATGGTCATTTATTAGAATTGAAAATGCATTTGCATGGCAGTAGCATTTTTTTTCAAGTTAGGAACTGATACTAACTTGTTAAGACTGTTAATCCTTGACTTATGAGATCATATTTTCCTGTTTTTCTTTGATGTAGCCTAGTATTTGATTTTTGTAGATTTGAATGTCTATGAACCAGTTACACTCTTAAATGCAACAAGTAGTTTGTATTAAAATGCAATTGAGTCTTTTTTTAAATGAGTAAGCTACCGCGCTTCCGTTTTTTGATTATGATTTGTGTATATGTTTGTGTACGTGCATCTGACAGCACAGATAGAAGGTGTGGTAATTACTCTATTCAAAAGATTTGTTCAGGTGTGGCTATTAACAGGTTTATTCTAACTGATGTGAAGGTGGTAGTCATCCGTCCTTTTGATAGTTGGGCGTGAGTGCGTCCACATCATGTGCGTTCGTCGGTTATTCGGTTGCCCTCTACCTAGAATAGAGTGGTTTTTCAGCTCCTCCAGACAAATAGAGCCATGCCCTCTCTAACAGAGCTCATGCAGGTCCAAGCCTGTCTAAGGAGCACGATTAGTCAATCTAAGGAAAACAAAATCAAAAGGGAGGGTGACCCAAATTTTCTATAGCCCTTTTCTTTTGTAAATGATGCTTAAGCTCAATTAATAATGATAATGATAAGATGTATAAATATATAAAATGAGTATTTTTAAAATGTGTTAAGCTTAATTAATCGTATTAAGCTTACATATTAAAAGTAATACCATTTAAAACAAACTTTTTAAAATGATTTGTCAAAAGTTTTTGATTTTTAATGTTTTTAAAAAGTCTCTTCTGCTCACCAAGCCTGCATTTATTTGATCAAAGTACAGCAAAAACAGTATTTTGAAATATTTTTACTATTTAAATAAGTTTTCTATTTGAATATATATTTTTAAATGTAATATATTTCTGTGATATCAAAGCTAGATTTTCAGCATCATTACTCTAGTCTTCAGTGTCACGTGATCCTTCAGAAATCATTTTAATATACTTTTTTTTTTTTTAAATACAAATATTTGAAACAGTTGAGTAAAAAAAATTTTTCAGGATTCTTTGATGAAAAGAAAGATCCAAAGATCAGCATTTATCTGAAATAAAAAGCTTTTGTAATGTTATACACTATACTATTCAAAAGCTTAGAGCCAGTATAAATTTGTTTTTGGCAAAGAAATGATGAAATTAATACTTTTATTTGGCAAGGATGCTTTAAATTAATCAAAAATGATGAATTTTGTAATGGTAGAAAAGACTTCTATTTCAGATAAATGCTGTTCTTCTGAACTTTCTATTTATGAAAAAACCCCTGAAACAATTCTACTCAGCTGTTTTTAACATAATACTTTTTTGAGCAGGAAATCAGAATATTAGAATGATTTCTGATGGATTTTATGACTGGAGTAACGATGCTAAAATTCAGCTTTGAATAAATTACGTTTTAAAATATATAGAAATAGAAAGCAGTTATTTTTAATAGGAAAAATATTTCACAATTTCTCAGTTTTCACTGTACTTTAGATCAAATAATTGCAGGCTTGGTGAGCAGAAGAGAGAAAAAAAAACTTTTAACTGGTAGTGTACATTTACATTTTGCACTCAGTAATTTTACTGTGTCTTTCTTTCTTTTCACAGTTGTGCCTGCAAGAGTCAAGCGACTGTCTGCGGGAGCAGATGCGTTATATGATGCGATCCCTGCAGGATCTGAAGCATTTGCGGCGGAGCTGCGCAGCGCCCCCTCTTGGACCTCCAGTAAGGTTGCGCGCTTGTAAGCAGCTGATAGCCCAACGGGAACGCAGAGCACGCTTGAGGATCAGCGACGCCAGTGAGGCGAGCAGTAACGACTCTGCCTGTTGTCTGTCCAGCTCTTTGGAAGAGGAGGACTCTACGAGCGGCCCATCCGCTGTTAGCTCACCGAGCAGTGAGCGGAGTCTGGAGTTCGATTCGGGATACTCTGAGGCCTCCTGGCCGGATGAAGGAGTGGTGTTACGGCGCACCAAAAACATCAGAGTATCTTCCTCCGCGTGTCTTCGCACCAACCAGCCTCCCAACACCCGAGTGCGTCCTAAGTCCACCTCAGACGCTTGTCTAGAAAGTTGGACGTCGTTTGAGACCACAAGTGACCCCAGCGACTGGACTTCGTCGCTACTGACGCGCGGACGTAACCGGCAGCCGCTAGTGCTGGGAGACAACAGTTTTGCAGATCTCATTCAGAACTGGATGGACTTACCGGAATGCCCGGAACAGACGGAACAAAAGCACAGTTCGGGACGCAGTTTCGCTAAAGACTTCTTGGTAAACGTCAAACGGAGGATAGCTGGAATTTCACGGAGCACTGATGGGAGACGGAAGTCGTCAGATATTACAAAACTGAGTAAATCAATTGTGGCTGCCAAACGATTTTCTTGCCAGGTTGATGTACAGCACAAAACACCGTTCTTTTATAAATCCCACACAGGTCTGAATGAACTGGACTCAGATTTCTACCAGTTAACTGCGTTGATGAAATCTGGAAGCAGAATGCCCATCGTCTGCAATGACATTATTGGGTACATATGACTACAGTTGTCAGACTGAGTGGACAATATCTCCAGGAGAGACTGATTATTTTTTTTATGAAAAGCTCTGTCCGTTATCCTGTGTAAAATGCACAAAAAATAAACACATTTTAAATTCACAATGCTTATTGTATTGGTCTTGGTGGCGGCCTAACTCATCTCAGTGAATGAAATGAGACTCAAGTTCATGCAACTAAACAGATTTTTTTTTTCCCCAAACACATTAAAAGATAATATTCACTCAGGCTGTTATTATCACAAAATAAACCCAGACAAGGGTGAACAGGGCCCAGATATGAAGAGAAGGAGTCCTTTATCAGGCTAAAGGGGTTTATTTTGTGATAACAACAGGATTAATGTACATTATATCAAGCTTACTTACACTTAAACACACTGCTGCTCAAGCATTTGGACACATTAAATTAATTCAAAATGACAGTTAAGACATTTATAATGTTAGAAAAGATTTATATATTTTATCAGTTTCCACAATAATATTAAGCAGCACAGCTGTTTTAAAAATTGTCAGTTATAAGAAATGGTTCCTGAGAAGCAAATCAGCATATGATTTCAGAAGGATCGTGTGACACTGAAGACTGGAGTAATGATGCTGAAAATTCAGCTTTGCTATTATAGGAATGAATCACATTTTGAAATATATTCAAATAGAAGTTTTACTATTTTATATTATAATAATATTTCGCAATATTGCCATTTTTGCTTTTTTCTAATTAAATGCACTACCAGTCAAAAGTTTTTGAACATTTTTTTTAAAGAAGTCTCTTCTGCTCACCAAGCCTGCATTTATTTGTTTTAAATTACAGCAAAAACAGTCAAATTTTGAAATGTTATTTAAAATTCTTTTCACTTGAAAGTATGTAAGTTATTCCTGTGATTTCAAAGCTAAAATTTTAGCATCATTACTCCAGTCACATGATCCTTCAGAAATCATTCTAATATTCTGATTTGCTGCTGAAAAACATTATTATTATTATTATATTGAACAAATATATTTGATGAATAGAAAGTGAAGAAGAACAGCATTTATCTGAAATAAAAATCTTTTGTAACATTATAAATGTCTTTATCATCACTTTTGATCAATTTAAAGCATCCTTGCTAAGCAAAAGTGTTCATTTCTATAATTTCGTCCCCTATATACAGGTCCTTTTCAAAAAATTAGCATATTGTGATAAAGTTCATTATTTTTATACTGGCCTTTGTGTATATATATATATATATATATATATATATATATATATATATATATATATATATATATATATATAGTGACTCCAAGCTTTTGAACGGCATAGTGTATAATGTTACAAAAGCTTTTTATTTCAGATAAATGCTGATATTTGGATCTTTCTAATTATCAATCCTGAAAAACATGTACTCAACTGTTTTAAATATTAATAATAATAATGAATGTTTCTTGAACAGCAAATCAGCATATTAGAATGATTTCTGAAGGATCATGTGACACTGAGGACTGGAGTGAGGATGCTGAAAGTTTAGCTTTGATGACAGGAATTAATTACATTTTAAAATATATTCAAATAGAAAGCAGCTATCATAAATGGTAATAATTTTTCAAAATTGTACTGTTTTTGCTGTACTTTAGATCAAATAAATGCAGGCTTGGTGAGCAGAAGAGACTTCTTTAAAACACATTAAAAATCTTACTGTTCAAAAACATTTGACTGGTAAATGCAGCCTTGTTGAGCGTAAGAGATTCAAAAACATTAAACATCTTACCAACCCTAAAACTTTGAACAGTTTATGAGCAAAAAAAATAATATTTTGTAATATTCTAAGCTCATTTTTTTTAAATGTGCTGTTTCTGTTCTTGTTCGGTTGTATCCTTGAACAAAACTTGAGTTTTGGTTATTATAAACAGCTGAAATTATTTTTAGCAGCTTACAGCAGTGAACAGGAACGTGGTGTTCCTTGGACTACAAGTTATTGCTTTTTGCCGTCTCTGGAGGGAAAAAAGAAGTTGACCAGAAAGCTTTTTAGGTTATATCAGCATGATTATCTGAGGTGGCCCCGGCAGCATGTGTTAAATGAGGTAACCCTGCTTGCGTCCCTTTACGACCGCATGGGGAAAAATCTGCAGCAGCTGGATAGAGAGTGAAGACGTTGGCTTCAGCTTCATTAAGCTTTAGAGTGCCTCAGTTATCAGACTAACGCATCCTGCGACACCACAACTTGTGCAAACTCATATAGATGTGTCTGCTTGAAGACTTATTCATCATTTTTGGGTCATTTGAAAGATTTGCAGTCACAGATGGTGACCGCAGAGTCATAAAAGTCTCCTACACGGTGAAGGCTGTTCTCACCGTATGAGGTCAGAGTTAATGAATCGAGATTTGAAAGATAATAACAGGAATTAATGACAAATGCGTAACGGGCCTGTTGTATTGCCCTCAGACTAGCTGAACATACTGTAAGAGGAGAGAGAAATACTCTCAGTATGTTGTTTATACTGGCCTTTGTGTGGAAAAAGAGAATTATTGTGCCAGTAAAATCAGGCCTTATCCCTAAACAGTCTTAAGTTACCATGCTAATAAAAAAAAGACTTTATATTTAAAGCTTTTTCTTTTTCCATTGAGGTTACATGGAACAGATGGACCGAGTTGCTGGTGTACAAGAGGAAACACAAGATTGCACTTAGAGCTTAGAGAGTAATACATAACGGCAAACGTGTGCTTTGTCAGACATAGTAAGAATATCCAGGAGCCTCGTGTCTCACTCCTCAGAGACGATTTTGGCAATGTGACTAAATGTGTCTAAGATGATTCAGATAACTTAAATAACTAACTACTTGAATTATTATAACACATCTGATTTAAAGGGATGGTTCACCCAAAAATGAAAATTACCCAATGATGTATTCTCCCTCAAGCCATCCTAGGTATATATGACTTTCCTTTCTTTCATTCAGACGAATACAATTTGAGTTAAATAAAAAACATGTCCTGGCTCTTCCAAGCTTTATACAGTGCCTTGCAAAAGTATTCACACCCCTTCATTTTTTTTCACGTTTTGTTGCAGCTTTATGTTAAACTGCTTTAAATTAGTTTTTCCCCACATCGATTTACACTCCATACACCATAATAATGACAAAGCAAATACCAGATTTGCAAATTTGACAAATTTATTAAAAATAAAACACTGAAATAAGTACATTGCATAAGTATTCATACCCTTAACTCAGTACATAGTTGAAGCACCTTTACAGCCTCAAGTCTTTTTGGGTATGATGTGACAAGCTTTGCACATCTGCATTTGGCAATTATCTGCCATTCTTTGCCTCACCTTTTCACCTCTCAAGCTCTGTCAGCTTGGATGGGGGCTGGCAGACATTTTCTAGAGTCCTAGTTGTTCCAATCGTCTTCCATTATGGATAATGGAGGTTACATGCTTCTGTGAACCTTCAATGCAGCAGATTTTTTTCTGAACTCTTCCCTAGATCATTGCCTTAACGCAAGTCTGTCACTGAGCTCTACAGGCAGTTATCTTGACCTCAGGACTTGTTTTTGCTCTGATATGCATTTTCAGCTGTTAGACCTTTTCTGAGAGGTGTGTGCCTTTCTAAATCATACTCATTCAAATGAATTTGCCACAGTTTAACTCCATTCGAAGTGTAGTAACATCTAGAAGCAATATGAATGCTCCTGAGCTAAATTTCGAGTGTCCCAGAAATACTGAATACTTATGCAACGGGATCTTTTCAGTTTTTTATTTCTAATAAATTTGCACAAATGTTAAAACATATTTTTTGCTTTGCCATTATGGAGTAGGGAGTGTAGATTGATGTGGGAAAAAAGTAATTTAAAGTAGTTTAACATAAGGCAGCAACATAACAAAATGTAAAAAAAACGAAGGGGTATGAATAATTTCGCAAGGCACTGTAATGGCAGTGAATGGGTGTTGAGCTTTTGAGGGCAAAATAAAGTGCATCCATCCCTTATAAAAAGAGCTCTGAAGGGTTAATAAAGCCCTTCTGAAGCGAGTCGATGCATTTGTGTAAGAAAAATACCCATATTTAAAAAAAATGTAAACTGTAATCTCTAACTTTCGCTAACTGTCGTACGCGTTTTAAACGAGAGAGTAGCGTTCAAGCGGATGACGTAGGATGTAGGCACATCGATTCGCTTCTGAAAACCTTTATTAACTTGAAGAGCCGTGTGTAGCACTTTTTTATGATAGATGGATGCATTTTATTGGACTTCAAAATCTCAACAGCCATTCACTGCCATTATAAAGCTTTGAAGAGCAAGGATATTTTTCAACATAACTCCAACTGTATTCATCTGAAAAAAGAAAATCATATACACCTATAATGGATTGAGGGTGAGTAAACCATAAGGTCATTTTCATTTTTGGGTGAACTATCCCTTTAATGACAGACTCATACAGTATGCTTAGTATATACAACTGTACTGCACGCTTGCAATGTATTCACCAGACAATTGTGTACTTGTCTACTGCTTGTTTCTAGCCGTGGTCTGACAGGGTCTTATGTTGTCACCACATTTATTTAGTTGTAAAGACTGAAATGAGAATGTTAGTATTGCAAAATTCTTCACGTTCATGGAAGCTCCATCCACTGGAGGTGTTTGCCACCTGTGTTTGAAAGCTCTTCTGCAAAAGCAAGCATTGAATGTGTGCCAGGTTTTACAGCATGTAAGTGTGTGTGGAGTGTGTTAATTGAAGTAAACGTGTAAGTGTGTGAGGAGGCCAGATGTCAGTGCTTTCAGACTGTGTGCTATGGGGGCAGCCATTCAATGAGTCAACCCAGACCAGACGCACTGAGACAGAATCATCACCTCTGTCTGTGTTAGCAAACACTGTGGAGAAGCTCCCAGTTCCAGCTCAAATACATCTAAATAACAAAAGCACATGACTGTCGCTGTCACTGTGTGTTTACCACAATCACATTCAATATAATACTGAAATATACTGAAAGAGAAAAACAAAAATTTGTACCTTGTTTTTCTAGGGGATAAATTTGCAATATGATATATTTTATAATAAAACATTTGGGATGCTTCTATAGTCTGTTCTATATTCTGCTTCTTTTCTAGTTTGTAAACATGCTTTGAATTATCAGTACAGGTTGAGAGAGATTTTTCCAATTCTAAAACATATATGACCACCAGAAACAATAGGCTGTTTCTGGTGGTAATATACAGTTGAAGTCAAAAGTTTGCATATACCTTGCAGAATCTCCACAATGTTAATTATTTTACCAAAATAAGAGGGATTATACAAAATGCATGTTATTTTTTATTTAGTACTGACCTGAATAAGATATTTCACATAAAATATGTTTACATATAGTCCACAAGAGAAAATAGTTTCATTTATAAAAAATGACCCTGTTCAAAAGTTTACATACGCTTGATTCTTGATACTGTGTTGTTACCTGAATGATCCACAGCTGTGTTTTTTTGTTTGGTGATAGTTGTTCATGAGTCCCTTGTTTGTCCTGAACAGTCAAACTGCCTGCCGTTCTTCAGAAAAATCCTTCAGGTCCCACAAATTCTATGGTTTTTGAGCATTTTTGTGTATTTGAACCCTTTCCAACAATGACTGTATGATTTTGAGATCCATCTTTTCACACTGAGGACAACTGAGGGACTCATATGCAACTATTACAGAAGGTTCAAACGCTCACTGATACTCCAGAAGGAAACACAATGCAATATGAGCCGGGGTGTGAAATTTGTCCATTTTTTAATTTAGCCTAATTTTTTTTTTTCATTTAGTACAGCCCTTCAGAAGCTACAGAAGATACTTACATGTTTTCCAGAAAACAAATAAGTTAAATTTACCCTGATCTTCAAATTCAAATGTTTTCACCCCCAACTTTTAATGCATTGTGTTTCCTTCTGAAACATCAATGATCATTTAAACCTTCTGCAATTACTGCATGTGAGTCCCTCAGTGTGAAAATTTGGATCTGAAAATCATACAATCATTGTGTTGTTGGAAAGGGTTCAAATACACAAAACCAAAGTATTTGTGAGATCTGACAGATTTTTCTGAAGGACAGCAGGCAGTTTAACTGTTCAGGACAAACAATGGACTCATGAACAACTATCACCAAACTAAAAAAAACACAGCTATGGATCATTCAGGTAACAACACAATATCGAGAATCCAGTGTAAACTTTTAAACAGGGTCATTCTTTTGTAAATTACATTTATTTTCTCTTGTGGATTATGTGTAAATATCTTTTATGTGGAATATCTCATTCAGTACTGAATAAAAAATAACATGCATTTTGTATGATCCTCCTATTTTGGTAAAATAGTTAACATTTCTGGAAGGCGTGTGTAAACTTTTGACTTCATCTGTACCTTACAGTCAAGGGGGGACAAGAGATGTGCCGCATTCCTGCCAACAGCCTTTCAGCTAAACAGCATTTCAACAACCTCTAGTGACACACTTATGTCAGTTTGGACCGATGTCCAAATGGCAACACCTGTGTCGGTTAACCTCTACTGGGAAATCCCTGCAATAAAGTCTGCTTTTCTGTTTAATACAATTCAAACGGTCAATTCATATTTGGATTAACTGGTTTATAAACAATTTAATAGATTAAAAAAGTAAGAAAGCCTAAAATTAAAAGGAAGTGTGGCCTAAATTTAATTTGACATTTATCATCCATGGAAATCCCTTTTCTAGTCTAACAGGTATTTATTTTGTTATACATTGTAGTGCACAATGGAAGTTTGGAAGTGGGCCTGAAGATCGTAGTGATGCGCCCAGGAAATGTCATCAAACCCCTTTGGAAGGCTGAGACATTTCCAAAGAACGTGTCTGGTGAAATAGGGTGAATTAAACACAAGGAAGAGAACATGTTCAGACTCGCAGACTAATGCTTGTTGTCTGTGTATACGCTGGCTGCTGTTCTTCAAAAAAAAAAAAACTGTCCTATTTTTTTGTGCGCCTTTTCTGTGCACACTCCTCCACTCATCCCCCCTCATTAAAAGCAGAGTTCACCTCTTGAATTAGTATCCCGGTCTATTATACTAGTCGGTCAACCAGCCGCTAATGGCCTGACATGGCTGGCAATGTCAGGAAAATGTTAATGCACACATTAGTGCTTTGTGTGTGTGTGTGCAGATGTGTATATTACTGCTTCTACATGTTCTTCACTGCCTAATTGGACATCAGTGCATTTGGGCTCACTCAAATTGTACGTTTCTATATAAAAGCCTCAAACACACACACACACACACACACACATCTGTATGTTCGTATCAGCGAGATGTGAGCTACATTTTGAAAGGAGAAAGCATTACATTAATACACTGCAATTATGTCATTATATCAAGAGCAGTAATGCATCTTGGAGGTTAACTGAAATTTCCACAGGCAGACTGTCATAGACATTTATATGTTATATGCACATATACAAGTTTTAGTTTATGAAATATTATAAAATAAGAGTAAAATTATACAATTCTTAAACTACAGAGTGCTAAATTGTTGTTACATGTTTCATTGCAATGTGGAAAATGGTACATAAATGAGCAGGAATGTGATAGCAACCACCAATGGCAATGAAGATTGAGAATCAATCAGAATTCAGAAGTGAACTTGATCTGTCAGCAAGGCATTTTGGGTGAGTTTGATTCATAATTGTTCATTTGGTTCACAATATGATACATTATGTACTGCTGCTATTATAATGGTCTTCGTTTTTAGAAACAACACTTTTATTGTCAAAATACAATTATTTATGTATTCATTTTATTCATTCAAAAAAGGCAGCAATATTTTTCTGAGGTTTAGGTGCTTTAGGACCTTTAATCACATAGAGTAAAATAGAGTTATGTTTTATATAGCAAGCATGTAACCACTTAGATCATAGATAGACCATTTACAGCCAATACAGGTCATCTACCAAGGAAATACATATAGGTTTTTAAAGCTTTTTAACAATTATAGGTTAACTATGGTCCGATCTTCATATTATTTTGCATTCTTGTTTAGAATCATATGTTGCATATGTTCATCTATTTTTATGAAGTTATGAGTTTTCGTTTTGTAGATTTAGGCTTGTGCATGCACTTGACCACGCCTCTTTTCTAAATTAACTAAATTTCTAAATTATAGCTACCCAAATGGTAAAGTTCAACATTTTTTCATAATTATTGATCTAGAGAGTCCAGAGAATTGACTGAAAAACCTAGGACTAGTTTGTAAAAGTAGGTTTTTTACATAATCAAGAATGGTTAATGAAGCATTTGACTGAAAGCAGTGGTTCTTGAGGCAAAGTTGCTCAGTATAAGGAGAATTCTGGGTATACAAGAAACAGTCAGGATGAAGACCATAGCTGTCATTTAGAGATAAAGTTTAACATTTACATTTGACAATTATTGATCTAGAGAGTCCAGAGAATTTAAAGTTGAGTGAAAAACCTAGGACTAGTTTGTAAAATTTTTACATAATAGAGAATGTTTAATGAAGGATTTGATTGACAGCAGTGGTTCTTGAGGCAAAGTTGCTTAGTATGAGGATATCTATTAAATGATTTGAGTATTATGTGGATGTGTGAAACACCATGTGATTACAGAGGCATAAAACTCCTTAGCGCCACCTAGTGGCTGATTTCTTTTAAAGTTCTTACAGATCTTTTGGGCCAAGGAGTTGAACATGACCAAATTTCTGATTGGCCTCTGTTAACCTTGTCTAATAGGTGCTCAAAATTCATTGGCCGATGGAAGCCATGTTTTTTGAGATACACAAAAATCCTCATAGACACTTGTGGCACTTTGGACAAAAACACTGCATATCAATTTTCAAGTCAATCAGACTAACGGGTACATAGTTTTAGCCGTTTTTATGATTTTTTTTTTCTTGTCATACCGCCACCAAATGGCCAAACTCCACTTTTTTTTACTAGGACCTCAGATTGAGTTCTTACATACGTAGTCCAAGGTTATCGAAAATATCTCTTTCCATTCAAAAGTTATAGATGTTTTAAGTATAAGTGGATAAGTGTATCCGTCCCTTATGAACATTTTGGAACTTTTTTGATAATTATTTATATTTACTCTCCAAAGAATCTTTCTGCACTGGTTTGCTTCTGATTCGGGTAAAAAACCTAGGACTAGTTCACAAAAGTAGTTTTTTTTTAAGTACACAAAATTTAGAGTTAATTTCATAGTGTTGATTGCTGTAGCGCCACCGCCAGGCCGATTGGGGCAAGTTTCAATTCTATTTGGTCTGCCTGAACAGTTTTGGATGGAGAATGCTGATCCATGGCTATTCTAACTATTACAATAGGGGTTGAAGACATCTTATTTTTACCACCAATGCATATGATCATATAATAATAAAAATGCATAGCACTATATAAATATTGGATAAAATAGTCTATTTTTAATAAGACAACAAAGTTTCATTAGATTACACTACACTCTTAAAAAAAGGGTGCCATAGAAGAACCATTTTTGGTTCCCTAAAGAACCTTTCAGTGAACAGAACTTGAAGTGAATATTTTAATAATGTAAAGACCCATTTTGTGCAGTGGAAAGATTTCATTGATGTTAAAAGTTCTAAATGGAACCATAGATGCCATTAAATACCCTTCAGTGTAATTTGCAAAATACTGAATGGAATATTTATAGTCAACATTTGTAATGTTAACTGTGTTCCACTTTGTCTTTGGTTTGTCAGGTCCTGTCAGTTGAGGATAAAACACCTGAACTGACCTATTTTGTTGCTGACATGTAGAAGTGTTGCATTTGTTATTAATGGTATTTCTTGAAATGTTCTTTTTGTCTCTCTCTTGCACACACATGGCAAGTTTTCGAACCCAGGTGAATGTGATGAATACCCATCTCTTTGCAGGACCTCTGGGTAAATAGAGTGGATTCTGGGTAAACAAGAATCAGTCAGGACGAAGACCACAGCTGTCACTCAGAGGTCAAACCCTCCCCTCCTTGAGAGAGAACTACCTTCTGTGGAGAAAAGAACATTTATTTGCTGTTGACATGATTTGAACAAATCCTTACTTGCGCTGCTTAAATATATTGAGGGCAATTTATATTAAATATGACTCTCTCACTGATCACATTTATCCATAATAACAGTTATAGTAAAACTAAGCTCTGTTTAATGCCAAAGCAACCCTTCTGATGTTCCATATCCACTGAAGGTGGATTTGAAGCCTCATCTGTAACCCAACACTGAAGTTCATGGGAAAGAAACAGGCCTGTAGACAGAACCTACAGCGTATCCCACAAGGCTTTGCAGCGCTGTTCTCATGATCATGAGGAAGGCCAAACATGGCCTTCAGGGTCACAGGCCATTTCCCTCCGCTGGCCAAACATGATCTTTCACAGGCCAATAATAAATTGTTAAACACAAAGACAGACTCTGCTATGAAGTTGTAATTCTCACAAACCGTGGTTTATTTTTCTTACCTTTGAGAATGTAAATCTGGGTCAGGGTTGATCTGCAGGGTTAACTGTGTGAATGTTGCTTTGTTTTAATTCACAATCATGAACAGAAAAACGTTTGGGGAGCTGTTTCAAATCAGTCTCACCACTGTCAGAGTACTCAAGTATGATCAATGTTAAAAACGTTGTATGTAATTCTTTAAAAGTTTCTAAGAGATCAAACATATCCATTAAATCTTTAGAGAATAGTGGGTTTTGCACTAGAGGGTTTAGTCAGTTGAATATGTTCTGCTAATTTATGCTGTCATAGGAAGCTGCTAAATCATATAGAGAAGGACTTAGTAAGCAGGAGAGGGTGCAATATTTTAACAAAGTTAATAGGTGGTATGGATATGTATGAGCAGTTTTAATTAAGATATTAGCCTAATATTTCATCTACCTGACTGGAAATGATAAGAACAAACACTTATGTTGTCAAGATTCTTGCCCTGCAAACGAGTTGTGTTTCTCAAACTGTTTTTTGCATTCTTCTCCTTGATTTGTTATAACCTCTGGTAGTCTACCCTTATGAAAATTACCTTGCTGAAAAAAAAAACAATTAAAACCAGCCTAGGCTGGTTGGCTGGTTTTAGCTGGTCAGCAGGCTGGTTTTAGAGGGGTTTTGGCCACTTTACCAGCCTAAAAAACAGCCTGGCCAGGCTGGGAGACCAGCTAAAACCAGCTACTTCCCGCTAAGACCAGCCAAACAGCCTAGACTGGTTTTAGCTGTTTTTGTCAGCAGGATAACCATGGTTTTATTACAGTAAAATTGTAGTAACCATGTTTTTTTGCCGTATTGATTACAATTTTTATAACCCCATTTTTTACTACAAATACATTAGTGAATCAAAACCATGGTCAGTTTGTGGTTTTGTTTGGTTTCAGCAGCGCTTTCTTACGTTGGGTGAGCCAGTCATGCCATACTCTTTATTATTCGCATAGACTAGTCTTAGTAGAGAGATAAGTTACTGGACAGTCATGTGTGATTACTAACAATATTAAGGTTGAATATCTTATCTGTGCTGGTTGAGGCAGACAAAGTATATATTAGTATAGTATAGTATAGTATATATATTTCCTGAGATGTCACAATGAAGATAGATGATCGTCTAATGCCAAAAGTTAAGTGGAGGGAAAGGGTTTTTCTGCAGAAAGAGAATAACACAGGATAAGATATGTGAGGAATGAGTACAGTGATTTTTGAGCCTGAGCCATTTACTGCCTCTTATGTTACCTCTTCTCTACATAAGAATGTGAAATTTGCTGTTTTTACCATTGTGCAAGAGAGCAGAACTTTTTTGGAAATGTATGTGTGTGAGCAACAAAAGCCTTCAGGCTGTTCCCCATTACAAATCCAGAATCCGTGGAGTCACGTTCACTGCATCAGAATCAGGCATGATCTGAATTCGCTGTGGTTTAGTGGACTTGTGGAAAAAGGGGAAGAAAAGGGACAATTTTGGCCTGCAGATGCACAGACACACCTAATTTACAAAGAATGGAAAAACACATGCACACCTCTGGAAACAGTTGGTGTTACTTCATTCGCTGAGTTTCGTTGTTGCTCATAATTTAATTCATGTTTCTGATGTAATTTTTGCTAAAAGTGAACTTAAGCTGAACTAAACAACAAAAGGTCAAAAGTTTACATACACCTTGCAGAATCTGTAAAATGTTCATTACACTATCAAAATATGAGGGATGATACAAAATGTATGTTATTTTATATTTAGTGCTAACTTGAATAAGGTACGCCTTATAAAAGATGTTTATATAATCCACAATAGAAAATAACCCTGTTCAAAAGTTTACATATGCTTGATTCTTAATACTGTGTTGTTACCTGGATGATCCACAGCTTTTTGTTTAGTGATAGTTCTTCATGAGTCCCTTGTTTGTCCTGAACAGTTAAACTGCCTGCTGTTCTTCAGAAAAATCCTTCAGATCCCACAAACTCTTTGGTTTTTCAGCATTTTTATGTATGAACCCTTTCCAACAATGACTGTATGATTTTGAGATCCATCTTTTCACACTGAGGACAAATGAGGGACTCATATGCTGCTATTGAATGACAAGGTTCAAACACTCACTGATGCATCAGAAGGAAAAACGATGCATTAAGAGGCAGGGGTGTAAACTTTTGAACAGAATGAAGTACATTTTTCTTATTTTGCATAAGTATCTTTTTTTTTCTTTCATTTTTTCATTTAGTACTGCCCTTTAGAAGCTATAGAAGATACTTACATGTTTTTCAGAAGACAAAATAAGTGAAATTTACCTTGATCTTCAAATTCGAAAAAAGTTTTTACCCTATGACTCTTAATGTGTTTCCTTCTGAAGCATCAGTGAGCGTTTAAACCTTCTGCAATAGTTGCATGTGAGTCCCTCAGTTGTCCTCAGTGTGAAAGATGGCTCTCAAAATCATACAGTCATTGTTGGAAAGGGTTAAAATACACAAAAATGCTGGAAAACCAAAGAATTTGTGGAATCTGAAGGATTTTTTTCTGAAGAACAGCAGGCAGTTTAACTATTCAGGACAAACAAGGGACTCATGAACAACTATCACTAGACAAAACAAGACTCTTGAAGACTGCATGTAAATGTATGTGAAATATCTTATTTAGGTCAGTACTAAATAAAAAAGAACTTGTGTTTTGTATGATCCCTTTTTATTTTGGTAAAGTAATTAACATTTTGCAGATTCTGCAAGTTGTATGTAAACGTTTGACCTCAACTGTATATTGTAAACCTGTACAAATCTGCCAGATTTATGATATAATAATAAACAGGGTTTATATAAACAATCAGAGAAGTCAATAATTTTACTGAAAGATCAAGTTATATTTGATTAAAAATATTAAAACTGATTGATTTCCATTTCTGCTTACTTTAATATTTCAGTTCTCCTAGTTTCTCCTTTCTGCGATTCTGAGATGTTTCTTCTGAACAAAAAAAGAGCAATTGTATTTAAAACAAGATATATTTAGCTTGAATTGGGTAGACATCTGCCAATTATAATCATGCAGTTTGTGGCATCTCTGATGCAAGAATAGCCACTCAATTACTGAATATCGCCACAGTGCTGTGAACTGAGCTGTGTCACATGTGCTTCAGGTCAGAGGTGAGACTGTGTTTGTTTGGAAGTATATGCGTCATTACAGCCACAATAAGCAGAAGGTGCCACTGTGGACACATAGAGGGAATACTCCACATTCCTTCATGTCTTTGCTATAAAGATCAGTAGATGTGTGTGTTTGGTCTGAATAGGAGAAAGAACTTTAGATTCATGACAGATTCTTTCACGCTTTGGCTGACTGTTTTATTTACTTAAACAACAGCACATATTGCATATTTCACAGCTTTGCCATTCTAAACAAAAAATCCTGGCTTGCTTGCTGAATTTTGTGACTAATATGTGACTACTGACCACAAAACCAATTATACGTCGCACAGGTATATTTGTAGCAATAGCCAACAATACATTGTATGGGTCAAAATGATTGATTTTTCTTTTATGCCAAAAATCTTTAGGATATTAAGTAAAGATCATGTTCCATGAAGATATTTAGTAAATTTCCTACTGTAAATTTTTGATTAGTAATATGCATTGCTAAGAACTTCATTTGGACAATTTTAAAGGTGATTTTCTCAATATTTAGATTTTTTTGCACCCTAAGATTACAGATATTCAAATGGTTGTATCTTGGCCAAATATTGCCACATCCTAACAAATAACATACATCAATGAAAAGCTTTTTTATTCAGCTTTTCTTTCACTTTTCATTACAATGAAAACATGCCTTTGCGATTTGATAATTGCACTAAGACATTTTGGTTTTATTTCAATGAATCCCTACTTTTATGCATATTTTCACTAATTCGGCATCTCCAAAGCTTGCTGAAATGTGTGTCCCAGAGATTGAGATGTTTATTTATCATTATATAAAAAAATATGACATTCAAAGCCATCATTATCTGTCATTTTAAAAAATATGACAGATGGAAAGGCCTGAAAAACTGGGAAGTGCCTAATAACATCCTGTCCCGTTTCCCATTTCATCATTCATAGGAGTCATCAGCATATTAAAGCCAGTAGCACTTGACGTGTTAAGCTTTCCACTTGCATAATATGCTATTATATGATTACGTTCATTCATATTCATCTGGGTCTGAAGAATCAAGAGGTCTTATGAACAACCAGAGCCACCATAATGTGGGCCATGACCTCTTTTGACCCACAGTGTCTGTCATCAGCAAAAAACTGGTGCTCTCAGAGCCCGGCTGATGTCTGAAACACAGGAAATGGTTTGGAATGGAGGAGTGGATGTTCTTCTGGCCTTGCTACAGTTGGAATGGGACTCACAGTGATAAGGACACACACACTCTCTTTATTTCTGTCTTTCTGTCTGTCTCTCACACACACATGCACAAAGCCGGTTCTGTTGAGCTCTGTGGCTGGCTGCAGGGGTGTAAAGTGCAGATGAACAGTGAGGGACCGCCGGTGGCGACCATGATGTCACCCTGTGTGGTCACATAAAGACTGGCTTTTGGGAGACAGGAAGCTGAGGTCAGAGCCCCGACCCTGATGCGGAGCGACGCTGTGGCAGACAGTAGAATAGACACGTCAAGTGGTGTCCCACTGCAGACACATAGAAGAGACTGACTCAGTATGTTACAGCATGAATGAGAGAGAGAGAGGAAGAGTTTGTGAGTGTGTGTTTGTGTCTTCTGGGACTTCCTTGTGTCTGTGTTTGAATATTCCATTCAAATTGGAGTTTTATTGGTCTGATGGTCTTATTGTTGTTCTTCATTAAATTCAAGCTGTAATGGACAGCATTTCAAGGGATGCATGATGTTACTGGCCGATATTAGATTATTCTTACATTTACTTACCAGTTATTTAACACATTTGAAGTTATTTAAATGTAATCACGCGGGTAAATATATTTAAAAATGTAACTTATTTCTGCGATTTCAAAGCAGAATTGTTATCGTCATTACTTCAGTCACATGATCCTTAAGAAATCATTTTAATATTCTGATTTGTTGCTTAAAAAAACATTTTTTATTATGTTGAAAAGTAGAATTTTTTCAGGTTTTATCTGAAATAGAAATCTTTTGTAACATTATAAATGTCTTTATCATCACTTTAGATCAATTTAAAGCATTCTTGCTAAATAAAAACATTAACTCTATATTGTTTTAACCAAAAAAAATATATATATACTGACTCCAAGCTTTTGAATGGTGTAGTGCTGAAAGTAGAAAGTAGATGCTGAAAATTTAGATGTGATCATAGAAATAAATTACATTTTATAATATATTTAAATAGAAAACAGTTATTTTAAATAGTAAAAATATGTCACAAAGTGTTTTTGCTGTACTTTGGATCAAATAAATGCAGGCTTAGTGAGCAGAAGCGACTTCTTTAAAAAACATAAATCTTACTGTTCAAAAACTTTTGACTGGTAGTATATAAATAAAAGTTACTTACTAAATATCTCCTTATTACATAAGTGCATCTTTATTTTCCTCCTATTTATGCAAACAAGCTGCTTTTCTGTGCCTGTCGTCACCTTAGTGGCACGAGTATTATAAGACCAAACCAGACATGATGGTTTGATTTTTGTCCTTAGACAACACCGTTGCGGCAATAGCATTCTCATTAGGCTGAATGCATGGAGATCATTGCTAAGCCTGAGCGATGATGTAATACTGTATTGATGCTCCCTTTGGGTTAAGCTCAATAGCTCTTGTATAAGAGCTGTCTGCTCGTCTGGATGGGCGGCAGTGGCCGAAGAGGAAGTCAGCGGGCAGTCTCGTGGCCTAGAGAGAAGAGTAGAGAGAAAGATGGAGGAATGGGAAAAAGGGTCTTGTGAAGGGTCACATGGCAGCCGCGCTAACCGTATGACCTTGGTGTGGATAATGCTCATTTTCATAACCACATCATTAACATTCTTCCCCTCTTGCTCTCTTACGTATTTTTTTTTAAATGCATTAATTAATTTATATTTACATTTTATAATTTTTTAAAATAAAATTGTATTAATTTCGTTATTTTAATAATTCTTAACATTTTATTTATTTGTTTATTTATTTTAATATGTGACCCTGGACCACAAAACCAGTCATAAGGTAAAATTTTACAAAACTGAGATGTATAGATCATATATAAGCTCAATAAATAAGCTTTATATTGATATATGGTTTGTTAGGATAGGACAATATTTGGTCGAGATACATCTATTTGAAAATCTGGAATCTGAGGGTGCAAAAAAATCAAAATACTGAGAAAATCACATTTAAAGTTCTCCAAATTAAGTTCTTAACAATGCATATTACTAATCAAAAATTACATTTTGATATATTTATAGTAGGAATTTTACAAAAAATCTTCATGGAACATGATCTTTACTTAATTTCCTAATGATTTTTGGCATAAAAGAAAAATCAATAATTTTGACCCATACCATGTATTTTTGGCTATTGCTACAAATATACCCCAGCGACTTAAGACTGGTTTTGTGGTCCAGGGTCACATATATGTATATGGGACATTCTATAGAATTGGTTTAAAGTCAGAGTTGGAAATGTCTTGAAAAAAAGTATTTTTCCACAGTGTTTGAATAATATTCAAGGTACACATTTCTAGTAATTCTCGTATTGTATTTTCAGAATGTTTAGGAATATTTGTCCTCTCTCCAAATTAATAATTTAATAAGAAGGGTTATATTCACCTATTAAGATTTTGCTTACATCTTCCTTGTAAATATATATTTTTTGTATTTTAAAAGGCAAAAAGTTGATCATACTTATTTCAAACTTAAGGATTCTTTAGCTTGAATATGCATTGAACCAAACACTATCATAACATCTGAGTTGACATTCAGTATACTTTTTGACAAAACATCCCATGTTTCGGTAGTGACAGTAATGTTCACATTACAGAATTTGCATACTAAAACATACTAAAATACAAAAAATTGCATAACTGTAGTAAAATTGTGTTTGTTTCCCCCAAATAAAGGATTAACACCCCAAAAAACAAAGATTTCACTATCAAAACTTCACCAAATGTTTTGGTCTTGACAGTTTCGGTAGTGACAATTTTAGATATTTTTGAACCTTGCTCAAAGATGCAAATCAGTACATGATTAGCTAGCACAGTTCTGAACAGTGGCACACATATAAAAACTAAATGTTACAGTAGAATAACACCCAAAAAGTGTGTTTAATTATAGAAATATGGTGTTTGATAATGACATTCTTTAAAGTTACATACAGATTTTTCATACTTTTGAACACATTTACCTCAAAATGATGGAGCCTGTCTACTCATCATGTAACATAACATAAACTTTCATAATTTACAAAGAAAATATTAAATAAATACAATTTCTAAAAATCAAAAAGATATTTAAAAAACAACAATGGAATAAAATACAAAAATTATTTCAGTGTCATTTTCATGAGGTAAAATTTAGGGGTTAGGGTTTGGGACAGCCACCTCTCAACTGAAAGTACCAACTCAATGATGATTTTAAATATATTTTGCTTACTGATATTTTAAATATTATTGTGGATTTCAGTAAAAAATAAAAGGATCTTAGTAAACATCTAAGATTTGAATGCTTAACTGCTTTTTAAATGTGTTTTTTGGTTGTGATACAGCAGTTTGCACCAATTCTGTAGAATGGCCCATACTCTTTTTTGAAAAGTAAACCGCTTTTAAATTTAAAACATAAGAACACATTTCCAATTCCACTGGAAATACTGTTATCAACTTGTGCTTTTTAATATATTAAAAGTGTGATGTTTTCACCCTGTGAGTAATAATTTGCACTGACTGTGGTGTTTATTCTTGGTGAGGTGAGAGGGATAGATGGTGAGTGTGAGCGGCCCGTTTTCCAACACCTGGACATCTACAAAATCAAACTCGCCTGTCAAACCATAGTACACACTCATGAAAAACTGACCTGCCAACTGAGTTAAACATTAAACTGTGCACACAAGCTCATTTTCCCACTGCCAGACACACACACTCATGTGTATGCACACTTATACATAGCAGAAGCTGAAAAAGAGACTGTGAGATTTAGTTCTGTTCCAAAACCTAGTAACCTCGTCTAAATATTCAGCTACCTTCTGAGGCAGCATGATCTAGTATATATTGTTAAAGGGATAGTTCACCCAAAAATGAAAATTCTGTTATTAATTATTTAGCATCATGTCATTCCAAACCAGTAAGGGCTTTGTTCATCTTCAGAACACAAATAAGATATTTTTGATGAAATCCGAGAGCTTTCTGACCCTGCATAGACAGCAATGCAACTACCACGTTCAAGGCCCAGAAAGGAAGTAAGGAGATCATTAAAATAGTCCATGCAACATCAGTGGTTCAACCATAATTTTATGAAGCTACGAGATTACTGTTTGTGTGCAAAGAAAACAAAAATAATGATTTTATTCAACAATTTCTTCTCTTTCGTGTCAGTCTTGCGTTCAGACGTGCGCTCGCAATGCATGCCAATGCCAAAATTAGGTATCTTAGAAGGAATAACCTTAAAGGAACCGTATGTAAGAAATTTATGTCAGTTAATCATAAAATGGCCCTGACATGTCACTAGACATTAAGAAATCATGTTCATTTCAAATACTTATATCACTGACAACAGTGGTCCGGCCAGGATATTGTCATTTAAAAGTGAGAGTTGCAGCCCTCAACTGATGTTATTGTTGTCATTTTGTGTTTTGGTCTGAGGCGCCACCCTACAGCTATCTACCAATCACGAAGTCAGTAGAGTTTTGTGAGACGGGTTGCCAGCTCTGTCTGCTCTAGTTACAGCTACGAACGGTGTCGGATAAAACATGTATAACGTTACAAACCTAAGACCTCGTTATGAATCCGAAATACGTTGTGACAAAGTCCGAAATAAAACAAGGATTGGTATAGGAGATGCCTTTGAAAGATGGAGACGGCTGAAAACGGAGAAGAATTTGAAGATTGACGCCAACGTTGCTGATTTTCTCCTGCAAGTAAGATTCATCTATGTTTGGCTAACTTTGCTTCCGTACACAGTGGATTTTCCACGGTCGGCAGTGCTAAATGCGTTCATAAAAAGCTTTATATCGCACCACTAGCAGGGTATGAAAACAATCTATGTTCCGACTGAACTGTGGTATTACAGTACATCTTTGCGAAATATTTGGCTAATCGCCAACTGTAAATTTTTGCGATACATAATTACTTCGCAAAACATCTCTTGTGAAGCATAAACATAATTAACAGAAGAAAAACAAATTACTGTGTAGGACTCGTCACTTGAAGCTCCTTGTTGCAGCCTACTCCTGCAGCTTAGCTGGCAACCTCGAGTCAGGGGGGAGCGGGAGGGGATACACCGTTCTACAGTATTTTGAAAGTGATTGCAGTACCAGTTTTGGCCACAATCCTACATACGGTTCCTTTAATGTTGCTTTCTGTTCATGTCTGTAAAAGTTACTAATATGAGTTTATCAAGAACATTTCTCGTATTTACTCAAAAAATTTGACTAATAGCAGTTTAACTAACTTTTCATGCAACGTCGGTCTAATTGAGCAACATATGTAGCACAAAAGACAGAAGTTTTTCTTGAAGGACAGTGATTCAAGTGTTTTCTTTGAAAGTGTCTCTCAATCACGTTGGCTAGTATTTCAAGTACTGCCGCTTTAATTCAAAACAGACGGGTAATCAAACGGTAAACACAACAGGTTTGGTAAGAGCAAATTAGTGATATGCGTAAACCATTTACAATCATAGCATTTCCTTTTGCTGCTTTCAAAAATATTGACTGACTCTTTTATAATGTATATTAAACATCACGTTAATCGTTAGTTGGCTATAAACTTGCTTGATCGAAAACGTAAATCATAATGAACCCTGTCTGGAAAAGTGAAAGAATCCCTTTGTGTCTCTATCTCTTTCCATTTCCCTTTATAGTCTCCTAATGCAATAAAGAGAAACCAGTTGAAGCTGATTGCAAAAATGAGAATCACACATTTACAATCTCCTCCAAGCAGTCATGTGAGGGATTGTCTTGTGTCTCTGCATTGCCCTTATTTAACAAAGCAACATTTGCTTATATTATTTAAAAAAAGAGATAACATCTAAGCTAATCTACACTGTAACCGATTTTTGTAATTTGAACAGTATTTTACTGTAATATCTATAGTAAGATACTGTAAAATGTATATACAGTATTTTACTGTAAACTGCAAAGGATTATGGGAAAATATATGATCACTACTGTAATTCTCCACTACTGTAAATCCGTTTACAGTAGTGAACTTGCCCGCGAAAAATTGACCAATGGCAAGGGAGATTTTTTTTTCTCCTGTTGAGAGGAAGTGGCGGTAAAAAGGACAAAAGAGAAATGTTGCATCAATAACTCGACAAAAAGGTTAGTATATTATTTCTGTTTTATGAAAAACTGAACAATTTTAATTTGTTTTCACTTGTTAACAGCAAACTAACAATATTCATCGTGTTTTTCATGTCGGTAGCCTTTTTTTTCTGACTGACGGCCGGGGCGCCGCCATAACGGTGAAAACATGGACTGGTGAGTAAATTAAGGTGACCTATATTAGTCGAAATAAACTTTATTTAAACTGAGAAACACGTTTGTATATTCGGCTGCCCTTTAATGCAAGTTAGTTCGTCTGACGAGCCCTTACTCAAGCTTAACAGCAAACTGAGGTGAAATACTGAGGTAAAGTGCGTTAAGCAACACCACTGTTTCTGTGGAGATTTTAAACTGTATTTTCAAGCCCTTCTTTTGTTTGTTATTTTCAAGTTTCTGGTCTGGATGTCGTCTGTAACGTCGGAGCGCGGAGGTGTATTTTGGATCTTCTTCTGTGAATGACTGCCATAGTATCGACGATAACATGAACTGGTAAGCTAATAATGTCAGTAAGCCGAAGTTGACAAACTTAACGTTAGTCACAGAGCAGCATAATATCTTTTAAACGCTGCCTCTTTATAGCTAGCAAGGTAATTCTCTTCAAATGATGTTTAAGTAAGAAATGTGTGTATCAATGTCGTATGTAACTTTATAGACGGTCCCTTCAGTGACAGACGTGACATAAACAGCGCGCTAACATGAAACACTGAGGTAAAACTGAACACCGCGGTTAACTGCATCTTTTGTGTGTTATTTTCAAGTTTGTGGTCTCGTGGTCATGACTCATGTCGTCTGCATCAGAGGTGTATTAGAGTCTTTTCTGGTGATTGCCGTCGTCGCGGTGCAAACAACAGGTGAGCTTCCCCTTTCATCAATTTAACTAAGTTAATGTTAACGTTACTAAATTAGCCAAATTAGCCACAGGCTGCTGTTCTCCACTGACTTGCAGAACAGGTTAACTTTTTAAAGAGAGTAACGAGCTAGCAATATATTAATATAGCAAGTTTTGCTAATAAATATGATAAATGCTTATTTTATTAAAAATGTAAATTTTATTACTGTACAGTAGTTGTCTTTTCTGATCATAAACTATAGTAACACTAAAAGGGTGTTGTGACACTGTCTGTTACAGGAGATTTCTCTAAGCACAAACTGGATGCTGACCATCAGGGGCAGAATCATCATACAGCTGTCCATTTTACAGACATGCAGAATTAGGTAACCCAAAACACATTTTGTTTTACATTGCATTTACATTCATGCATTTTTTTCAGATGCTTTTATCCTAAGCAAGTTATATTGTTATTAAAGTACACATTTGTAAGGTATTTATTTCCTGGGAATGTTTTTTATTACCATGTCTTGTCACATCAAGATCGGGTTTGCATGCGCTTAAAATTATTTCTATTAAATCAGCATTTAAACAGCAAAATGCAGCTGCTTCAGGTATCTTTAATTTACTGTAACCTTTAAATTCATAATAGCAATCATCTTACCGTCTGTCAATTCAGATTATTGTTACTGTAAAGCAACAAATAGAGATTTTTAATCATAGTAGGTTTATTATATGCACAGACTTTCTAGGAAACACACACGCTATTAGAATGTTTATATGAACAGATTGGTTAGCATTTAGCATGGTCTGTGGCAGACTTTACTAGTATCAGAATTCAATAAACAAGAATGTAATATTAAGTGATTTAAATTATGAAGAAAATATTGTCTTTAGTAATTTTGTCCATTTTGTAAAAATGGTTCTAAACAAAGCCATGTCGTGCGTCTCTGCACACAGCAGTGTTTCATTACTGAATGAATTTACCTTTTTTAAACACCTTGAATCAGTGATTCACTGGCCCATCCATCTTTATAAAAAATTTCAATAAAATGTTTCTTCAGTTTTTCTCACTACAGCGTTCATATGTAGTATATAATGTTTTTAAAAAAATGCATACAGCATCAAGTTGGACAGTTGAGGCAAATTCTATAAACACTGCTTTAAAAAAAATATTTTTTTTTTCTTGTGCTTGCAGGTTCGTTCAGACAGTCAACCTTTGTGGCAGCAAATGCATTGACAGTCACAGATCCGTTGGACTTCTGGAAGGAGGGTGCAAACAACAAGCATCAGCCTGAATCCCATTCTGCTGTTTCTCATCAGAGAGCTTGTCAACTTTAATTCAAAATTACTAAAATTTAACACAAACTCATTTTTACTGTATGATTTTATTGTATTTACACTACCAGACAAAACTTTTGAACGGTAAGATTTTAAATGTTTTTAAAGTAGGTCTCTTCTGCTCACTAAGCCTGCATTCATTTGATCCAAAGTACAGCAAACACAGTACACTTTTGAACCCTTTTTATTATTTAAAATAACTGTTTTCTTTTTTAATATATTTTAAAATGTAATTTATTTCTGTGATCAAAGCAAAATTTTTAGCATCATTGCTGCAGTCACATGATCCTTCAGAAATCATTCTAATAATCTGATTTTCTGCTCAAAAACTATTATGATGTTGCTGAAATTATTATAATGCTAAAAACAGTGGAGTAGATTTTTTTCAGGTTTCTTTGATGAATAGAAAGTTCAGATAAACAGCATTTATCTGAAATATCTGAAATATAAGTTTATAACATTATGAATGTCTTTATCATCACATTTGATCAATTTAAATCATCCTTGCTAAATAATATCTTTCTATTCATCAAAGAATCCTGAAAATTAAAAAAAAAATTAAATAATATATATATATATATATATATATATATATAGAATGATTTCTGAAGGATCATGTGATACTGAAGACGAGTAATGATGCTGAAAATTCAGCTTTGATCAAAGGAATAAATTAAATTGTAAAATATAATCAAATAGCAGTTAATTTATATAATTTATCACAATTTTAATGCTTTTGCTATAATTTGGATCAAATTAATGCAGGCTTGGTGAGCAGAAGAGAATTCTTTAAAAAAATCTTATGACTGGTAGTGTACTTACTTATTTTTGCTTTTCAGTATGTGTATGTTTGCCATGATACAAAGTCTCCAGGGGACTGTGGTGTTGCCCTTTTTTCTGCTGTATCCTAGAGGTCAATATTTGTAATTTGTACTTTTAAAAAGAAAATGTTCAACAATTAAAAAGAATATTATCAGAACTAATGCTTATGAGTTATTGTGATTTTTATGGGGTTGGGGTGGTAAAAATCTTGAATTTCAGTGCTGTATGACAATTGGGTTGTTTTTACAGGTAAAAAATGTTTAAAATAAATGAAAATAAACTCTATAGTACTGATACTGTAATTGAAAATACAGTAAAAATACTGTAATTGAAGATACAGTAAAAATGCTGTAAATGAAATTACAGTAAAAATACTGTAAATGAAATTACAGTAAAGAAGTTTTAGTACTGTATATGCACTTACAGTAATAATACTGTAAACATTTTTACAGTAACTTACTGGCATCCAGCTGCCAGTAATTTACTGTAAAATTTACAGCAAACTTTTTACAGTGTAGTCTAATCTAATCTGGGTTAGGGTTGATTTGTCCTGCAGATACCACACAGTGTTCTTTGCTTTGCCTGAACTGATCCTTTTCAGGACTTGACCCTATTTGGGTGTATTCCTTACAGGTAGGTGACATTGTAGACCTAATATTAGCATGTAAAACCAATTATCGCAAACCAGTCTACTAGGACAATGTCACACCTGGAGGAGTACAGTCACTTTATGACATTTGTGATTTAACGGTGTAACGGACTGAGTGTGTGAAATGAGATGAGTCAGCCAGTCAGTGACAGTGGCAGTGCCGCTACAGGGCACAATGGATCGTGAGAATCAACTATTGTGGATATACCTGCAAAACCAGCTGTACATGCAAAAGAGGAGGAAAATGCTTCTAAAATTAGCATCCAGAAAATTCCCACTGTTAACTGTATAGGTGTGATAATAACAATTACACTTTTACGTTTTCTATAGAAATCATGAATGGTACTTGTCATCCCAAACTCACTGCTGCAATTAGCTTGACTTTCTAAGTATTACTAGTTTTTCTCAGTAGTGGTTTCTTGGTCATTTGTAAGGAGTTATGTGGTTTGGTTGT
Source organism: Garra rufa (assembly GCF_049309525.1). Lineage (NCBI taxonomy): Eukaryota > Metazoa > Chordata > Actinopteri > Cypriniformes > Cyprinidae > Garra > Garra rufa. The sequence continues at coordinate 10,101,682 of NC_133380.1, read as the reverse complement.
TGCTAGCAGATTGTTTGGCTAAAATGGATGAGCTTATAAGTTGTGCACCAAAATAGATACAACTATGACCAATTTAAAGGATTAGTTCACTTCCAGAATAAAAATTCCTGATAATCTTAAAGATGGTCACTCCAAGATGTTCATGGAAATTAAGATTTTTAGTCTATATAGAGGACTTCAATGGGAGCCAATGGGTTGAAGGTCCAAATTGCAGTTTAAATGCAGCTTCAAATGGCTTTACACAATCTCAGCCAAGGAATAAGTATCTAAAAAGAAAATAAAAATGTATATACTGTTTAACCACAAACAAATGCTCATCTTGCATATACACTACCAGTCAAACGTTTTTGAATTGTTATGTTTTTAATGTTTTTTAAAGTCTCTTCTGCTCACTAAGCCTGCGTTTATTTGATCCAAAGTACAGCAGAAACAGTACAATTTTGAAATATTTGTACTATTTAAAACTGTTTTCTATTTAAAATTATTTTAAAGTGTAATTTATTCCTGTGATTTCAAAGCTGAATTTTTAGCACCGTTATTTCAGTCACATGATCCTTCAGAAATCATTTTACTATTCTGATTTGCTGCTAAAAAAACAGCTGAATAGAATTTTTTTCAGGTTTCTTCGATGAGTAGAAAGTTCAGATAAACAGCATTTATCTGAAATAGAAATCTTTTGTAACATTATCATCACTTTTGATCAATTTAAAGCATCCTTGCTAAATGAAAGTAATAATATCTTTCCCCCCAGAAAAAAATATTCTGACTCCAAGCTTTCAAAAGCTTTTTATTTCAGATAAATGCTGATCTTTGGATCTTTCTATTCATCAAAGAATCCTGAAATAAATGTACTCAACTGTTTTAAATATTGATAATAATAATAAATGTTTCTTGAACAGCAAATCAGCATATTAGAATTATTTCTGAAGGATCATGTGACACTGAAGAATGAAAAAATTATGCTGAAAATTCAACTTTGATCACTGGAATAAATTACATTTTAAAATATATTCATATAGAAAGCAGTTATTTAAAATAGTAAAAAATATTTCAAATTACTTTTGGTGTATTTTGGATCAAATAAATGCAGGATTGGTGAGCAGAAGAGAATTCTTTAAAAAGCATTACAAATTTTACTTTTCAAAAGCTTTTGACTGGTAGTGTATATCGTGCATATGTCTTGTAGATATAAAGAAATATGAGGGAGTTTTTATGTGTTTGCATGTGAGATGGGATCGTGTTAATCACGACCATCCTGGCCTTTTCTTCTTTTCCCTGGGCTCGTGGGTAGCCGTAGGGCAGACGACATCAATAGCTCCAAACATCTGACAACACAGACTGACCAGTGTCTGCCTAATTAGCCTGACCAGTGATCTGACCCTGCACTGCCCCTGCTGAGAACCCATCAGCTATTACTGTCTGCTGCATGACACCAAAGACACACTGGCTTTCACTTTACTCAAGAGTGAAACTTAATGACACTGGCTCTTCACTCAAACGATTTTCTTCAGAATTTCATGTATAGTGTCCAAGACACTTTTCATATCAGCATCCATGACCACAAGTAATTTTTATATTTGCATAAAGAGATATTTTGAATGCTTTTGTGTTTCGAAACAGCTGACTTGTTTAACTGAATTCATTTTTCTTTTACAGCACACTATCCTCAAACATACTATTTATACACAAAAGATTGTTTTTATAGCTTGGATAAAAATATTTATTTTAGTGTTAAACAGCAATACAAGCATGAACTCTTTAGTCTTTCCATTTAAAACTCTTTATCAATTCATCATTTATGCTGTATGGTAACTTTCTCTTTCCTGGGAATTGTCATTCAAGTCAACCACTGCATGACTTGAGATACACATCTCAGCCAGACATCCGTGATGAGTAAATGCTGATCAAAGTGACATTGACTGAGAGATTCTGGGCTTGTATTTCAAGAAATATGTCGCTCTGCCCTGGTGATTAATGTGTTACTCACTATTGTTCCCATAAAAAAAGTGATGCACAATAATGATTTCCCAAAACCTTTAACTTAAGTATTAAACTTTGATGTGCAACTCATCCTGCACTGCTTGGTAACAAACATTTATATATAATAGCTCAAATCGAGTGGTGAGGGATTAAAATTTAATTTTCTTTAATAATTTTGACCTAGCAAATCAAGTGCAAAAAAATTATCAAAGGAGTTACCCAAATTGTATTTAGAGATTAGAATATATAATTGTGGTCTGAAATTAGTACAAATGGGGTGATTTTTAAAAATCTGTTGAACTGCCAAACAGGGACTGAGAGGTCTCACATGATTTATTATCGGCCTGAATTTATTTGCTGACACCTGTAGGCTGTTCAGTGCCAAGTACAATTACAGGTGTTGATTGGAATTGGCCATACCTGTTGATGCTTGTTCCCCAGTGTCTTAAACAAGATGGGACAAGTGCTATTGCACAATGTAATCATTAAATAGTGCATTTTTGCTATTTTATATTCAGATGTGCTTTATCAAAGCATGCACATAAAACATTTTGTTTGATATTTTTTAGTATTTGATCTTAACTTATCATTTCAATATATTGATAAGGTCCAAACTAAAATTGCAGGAAACTTAAAGGATTAGTTCACTTCCAAAAATAAAAAATGTCCTGATAATCTACTCACCCCCATGTCATCCAAGATGTACATGTCTTTCTTTCTTCAGTCAAAAATAACGTTTTTTGAGGAAAACATTCCAGGATTTTTCTCCATATAGTGGATTTCATTGGTGGCCAACTGGTGGAAGGTCAAAATTGCAGTTTCAGTACAGCTTCAAAGGGCTTTACATGATCCCAGCCAAGAAATAACGGTCTTATCTAGCAAAACGATTGGTCATTTTCTAATAAAAACATTTAAAATTGTATACTTTTTAACCTCGCTGCTCATTCAAAAAGGTAGGGTAAAGAGAAAATCTTCATCTCATTTTCTCCTCCAACATCAAAACATCAAAATCATCTGTCATTGTTGTTTTATATTTTTTTGTAAAAGGGCGTTTGACTTTCTTTGCACGTTTGCTTTATAAACACTTGCACTGTAAAAAGTTTTCACCAGTTTCAACTTAAAAACTTAAGTTTAGTAGCTGCCTTAAAATTTTAAGTTAAATCAACTCACAAGTTGAATCAACTAATTTTTATTGTAATAAGTAAAAATGACTTGTAGTTTTAAGTTGATTTAACTTAAAATTTTAAGGCAGCTGCTGAACTTTTTAAGTTGAATATGGTGAAAACTTTTTACAGTGTGGTCAATACTTCCGCCTCTGTTACACGTGACCTTTCCATCATTACAAAATGAGCATTTGTGGTTAAAAAGTATATAAGTGTTTTTTTCTTTAGAAAATGGCCAATTGTTTCACTAGATGAGATACTTATTCCTTGTCTGTGATCATGTAGAGCCCTTTGAAGCTGCTTCGAAACTGCAGTTTGGACCTTCAACCCATTGGCCACCATATGAAAAAAAAAAACCTGAAATGTTTTTATCAAAAACCTTCATTTCTTTTTGACTGTAGAAAGAATTATCAGAATATTTTTATTCTGAAAGCTTTAAGGCTGCATGCATTATTTTTATCCAAAGCAATCAAAACAGCATAATTTACACCAATATAAAAATTTGACTTTAAGCTTGAGTTGTTTGGTGATTTATTCAAAATGACATCAAATATGGTGTGATATGTATTTATGTGCCATATTTGAGTATGCTGTTGAGATTTGAAAGATGTGGTGGAGGGAAATATGTTCAATGGCTTTAGCAAATGACAAAGTTTATTTGAATAATGGCAGAATGAGTCATATGGACCACTTTTATGGTTCTTTTTTTGTCCTTTTTGAACAAAAAAAACTTACTGTATGCTTTTGCCATAGAAGAGCTGTGTCAACATTTTGCTAAACCTTTTCTTTTGTGTTCACTAGAAGAAAGAAAGTTTGGAGCAATGTATTGGCGAGTAAATACTGAGTCATTTTTTTTATTTTTAGCTGATCTAACCCTTTGAAATTGAGGATTATTTTGAAACAGTTAATTTATTTTTAGGAAACTATAAACTTTTAGAGAATCAAGCTTTAGACTTTCTTTCATGTTTATATGCAAACCACTGAGGCAGAGAGTTCGTTAGACACGAGTTCAGTACAAAACAGTCGTGAGTGTCCCTCATCAGTGTGATCATATAAGTGCCAGATCGTTTGCTTTAATCCACTTCCTAACACACATTTTATTAAGCATCTGAGCAGCCAGTGGCCCTGATTAAAGAGAAACAGAGTCTCTTTAAAAGAAAAGGAGTTAAGTCTTTAATGTGGCATGCTGAGAAGTCACACAAAGTCATATTACCCAGACCAGGCCCTGGAGGCATCCGTCCATGTTACCGCTCTTTAAAAGTGCTGCATGAAGGGATGTTGTACACAAATAGCCACTCTTCTTCTTCCACTAAACACATTAGCATTTAAACGGCGGTCACGCGGATAGCATTTTCCATTCTTTTCATTTCTTTTTATGTTCCCTCACAAACAGAAGGGCTTTGATGACCAAAACTAAAACATTCTTTGTCAATTTTGACATTAATGTATGTCACATGTATGTGCTTTTCTTTTAATTTCAGCATTACATCAACACAAATAGTTAACCCTCGTCTGCTTTGGGTTTCCACTTTTGATTTGATTGTTTTATTTTTTTTTCTGTTTGTTTCAGTTTTTTATGAACATCTGGTAGACGGTGGTCTGTAACGGTCTCTGGTTTGGAGCCGTTTTTAGTAGCTTTGATGACAGATCTGAATAATAAAGACATTTTGATGTTACAGGCCTCAGGAAATGGGCTCACTGTTGACCTTTGACCTTTGAGTTTAGCGCAGGGTCTGGTTTTGGAGTGTGTGTATTTGTGCTTGTGTCTGGTTGTTAGTTCTCTAGCAGGATTGTACATTAGTATTGCTATAGCTAGTGAACCACCTACAGCCATCATCAAAGGTAGGCAACATAATTATTATTTTAGCAATTATGGTGGTTATGCTGTCTTCAAAGATGTCTTCTTTTGGCCAAGTTTCTCAGCATTGCACAAATCTTTCATGAGTGTAATCACATATTTATGAGTATTGCTAAAATTACGTTCATAATAATTCATTATGATGAATGACAATTTTATTTGAGTAACTATATTTTTTTTGCCTTTTAGAGATTATTGTGTTGTTGGTTAGCAACATGTCAACTTCCAACTTTAATGGATTCAGCCGTGACAATGACAGACAGAGAAACTGACTTTGAATAATAATGCTCCCCTTTGGGACCCAGCAGATGTCAACTTTATTTTTTGCATTTTACTTTGTCTGCTAGGTCAGACTGAACTGAAAAGGACCAGCTGTTTTGAATCTTGGCTCTGTCTGATGGTCAGTGTAGGCTGCGCTGAAAGGATCGTAATTACAGGGTGTATGTATTTCAATAAATAAGTTGAAGTGGGAGCTGGTTTTACAGCATTGTGTTGCTTTTCGGATCTTGAATAAGAGATTTATGATAGATACTGGTCTTTCTTTCTTTAGTCATAAAGAAGTTATGTTTTTTGGGAAAAAACATTTCAGGATTTCTCTCCATATAATGGATATGTATGGTGCCCCCAAGTCTGAACTTCCAAACTTCCAAAATGCAGTTTAAACGCAGTTTAAAAGGGCTAAAAGACGATCTCAGCCAAGGAAGAAGGGTCTTATCTAGTGAAACGATCAGTTATTTTCGAAACAAATTGACAATTTATATACTGTTCAACCTCAAATTCTTGTCTTGTCTCATT